>NC_138373.1:149194075-149247737 GCF_054177405.1 Leptonychotes weddellii | reverse complement strand
AATTATTACTTCTAGCTTTCAGCAAAATTCTTTATGGCAGTGAAATGTTGGTATGTGATTATTATATGGCCAGCTAACTGCTTCTGACCATCGAGTCATAAATCCAGTTTAGTTAAGTGGGTTCAGCAGTTGTTATTCTGGTAGTAGGAAAGCTTTCTTTCTGGTCTTAGGGCAGAGGTTCCAGGTAGCCTGTGATTTCTATGTGTATGCTTCATTTCTTGTAATAGTTTATCTTTCCATTTGCTTGTTTCTTTCCTACTAGGTGGATGTCTCTGTGGATTCTCGTTTGGGTGTTTGGTGCTGATGCTGAACATGGTGCTACCATTTGAGTAGAGCTATAAAAATAATGTGCTTTCCTTCCAAGTAATTTCATGAATGATGTCTCACAAAAATTATTGAATTTTTCATTTCTACTTGTCTTAGTCTCCTCGAGCACCATAACAAAATGCCAAAGACTGGGTGGCTTAAACAACAGAAATTTATTTCTCACAATTCTGGAGGCTCGAAGTCCCAAGATCAAGGTGCTGGCAGATTTGGTGTCTGCTGAGGGGTTCTCTTCCTGGCTTCTCACATGGCCTTTTCTGGGTGTATGTTCCTGGACGGAGAGAGATCTCTCTCTTCCTCTTCTTAGAAGGGTACTAATCCCATCATGGGGGTCCCACCCTTATGACCTACACTAAACCTCATCACCTCCCAAAGGCCCCCCTTCCAAATACCATCACCCTGTGGGCTAGGGCTTCAACATATTAATTTTGTGGGGACACAGACATTCAGCCTATAATACTACCAGAGCTTTAAATATTGGAGATGGAGAAACTGAGGCACAGTCACCTTAAAAATTACTGATTTTTTTTCAAGCCTCACAAGGAAAGCCTGTGAATGTAACACTTGGAATGTCTTTGAGAAGAAGGACAGACAGATCTGAATTCGAAGTAGGACTATTCTTTAGGGTGACTCATGAGACTAGCCTGAGTTGAATTTGTCTCCCAACTCCCTCTCCCATTTTCTAGCCACCTTGTCATGTTTTTCTCTCTCACACTGACATGTGAACACAACAGAAACTAACTAGAGATTTAACTTTCATTTTGGTATAAAACAGACTGGTGCAGACAGGCCTCAAGATTACAGGATTGGGGAGAAAGACACTCACTCCACTACTTCGTGTAAACAAGAATGTTACCAGTGCAGCTCCAGTTTGGCATCTCTCAGGTCGTCAGTTTGATGCCAGGCTTTCATAATTTGTAGAAACAGTAAAGACAGTCATTTTAGTGAATGGCTTTGCTTGAATTTTTGTTGATATGCATTTGTAGAGCATAGTAAACGCCTTTATTCTGGTGCCTATGAGCTCTCCCTCCCAAAGACCGAAGGGAAGAGTGTCAGGGACGATGGGAAGGAAATGGCAGTAATTGGATGAGTGGACAGATGGAGCAAGGGATGGCGAGTGCACTTGGTGTTTTAGGTGGCCCCTAGGAGTATTGGATTTCTTATTCTTCTCCCCTACAGCCCCGATACAAGCAGGCAGCTTACATGGCTAAGGTTTCATTATCTAATCCATCACAGATCAGCTTGAATAAACCCATTGGCTGGCACTGATCTAGTTAGGAGGGTAGTGCAAAGCTGCTTGAGCCAGGATTGGGGCAAATCGGATCAGAACTGCCATGTGAATCTTGGACATATTTCTGTAATTTGGGTGGGTAAAGTTGTTTGGGAAATCACTTGAGAGAGAGAGAGAATGAGCAGTCAGCCATGAGTTTTTTCAGATGTTATCGTAGGGTCTCTGAGGGGAAAGTGTATGGAAGATTTGATACATTTCTCTCAAGTATAGCCAGGTTGCTTTGATTATTTGAGTCTGAATATTTTTGGGTCACCAGTGCTCAGTTGTAATCTTTTTAGTAGCATTTGGAGATCCCAGTTGTGATCACTTAATTATGACTGTTCTGAGTGAACCCTTGATCTGAGACTGTACGTTATGGGTCCCCTCTTAGTTTTTAAAGGGGAGATATTGTTGTTGTTACTATTATTACGGTCAACCTTAATGTATATAATTATGTTTAATATCCGTGTATACTTGAAGAATGGGGTAGTGAAAGAAACACTGTTTAGATTTTCTCATTTTGGGTTTGACTCCTGGCTCTTCCACTTAGCCGATGAATAACCTTTGGTAGAATGTCTAACATCTGAGCTCCTGATTACACATCTGTGAACTGGGAGAATTAATACATACTCTTATGAGCTGCCCTAATGAGTAACTGAGATGATTTAAAGCGTCTATCATGGAGCCCAGGAGTAACTGTGTATTCCTTGCCTCCCTTATAACCTGCTGTACAGCACTCCGTGAGTTCCTGCTTACTGCTTGATCAGCATGGAGTGGTTAATGCGTTTCTGATTGATTAAGTGTCAGAGTTAGGGACTACTAGAGATGAGCAGTGTGTTGAACTGAATTTGCTCGGCATCTGGGTGGAGGAGGTGAATGGGCTTTCTAGTTAGAGGAGGAGGAGGAAGAGGAGAGGTTTACTTCTTTGCTAAGCACTAAAAGAGCTAGTGAGTTATCACAATGCCTGCATTGAGCATGTGGACTTTTCGTGGAAGCTGTGGGATCTCCACTGGGAGTGGGTGTGACAGATGCACTGGCCGTTCGGGTGGTACCCAGGATGCAGGAGTGGTGAAAATGTCGGTTGTGTTTCAAATGTTACAAGGTTTGCTAGTTAAATATATTACATCAAATAGATGGCAATTCTGCTCTCATTCTGGTTTGTGGAAATTGAGCTGGGATGCCTTTGTCTCTTGTGGTCCCTCTCCAGTCTTCAAACCTCCCTGCAGACTACGAAGAGTCACCTACCTAAAAGAGTTTAATTTTTAAAAACACTTGATAGTTTGTCTTTGACTTCCAGATAAAGTCCATTCTCTCGCTTGGCCTCCTTCTGGCCTGACTTCAGCCTGTCTTTGTAGCCTCATCGAATTTTCTACAGTCCACCTCTTAGTCCGTGGTACGGAGCTTCTAGTTTCCTAAGCATGCTGTGCCACGCGGGCTCATTCATAACCTTTGTGCTTTTGTTTCTGTTTTTTTCTACCCGAAATTCCTGCCTCACCATCTCTCTCTCTCTCACCTGGAAGGCTCAATCTTTAAGAATCATTTGGGGTACTGACTCCTCCTGGATGCCTTTTGTGTCTGCTCCCGTCCCTCCCACATCCTGCCGGTTTCTAAAACACGATGTCCATAGCTCTGTTTTAGCACATTTTGCTTTACCATTTGTTCAGATGTCTGCCCCTCCACGCCTACCCAGACTGTGAGATCGAGGGATCCTTTGGGATCCCTAGGATTTAGCACTGTGCCTGCGCCCCAGTAGTCAAGAAACTGTGATTCTTGTTGAATTGAACTTTGTCTTTCTGTTCCTCAGTAGGGCCTGCAGATGGCTTTAATTGTTTCTCCAGATTTTCCCTGGGGGGTCTGGCTCTTGGTCTGCTTTCCAGCTCATGTGAAGACTGGGTGTTGTGGGATTTGTGAATGGTACCTGATCTTTCCATTGATATCAGGGTTAAAGGTGAGAAAAGGGTCTTTAAAAACAGAAGCGGGGGTGGAATTTAACTGCTGAATGTGTTGGGTGGGCATGGCAACCTAATGTTTAGTTTCCTGTGCTCAGATATTAATTGAGTGCACGTGTGTATGTGTAAAAAGCGCCTTTGTGATGGTGTGGTTAAGGAAAAGAGAGGAACCACACAAGTAAGGGGCAATTAGAGCTAACCTGTTCCAGTTCATTGGAGCAGTCTGTTGATCTGTCTTTTACAGTGCTGCTGAGAGATTCTGGAGTGTTTGAGTTCGGAGATATTACCACCATTTGGGACTAAGCTCATTTGATCAACTGTGGACCTTAACCTTTCCCTTCTCAACCAATGAATTTCATAAGCTATTATAGCTTCTTTTGTGGGTACAGGAAAAATCCCAACTGAGACACCTCACAAAATGCATGTTGTTTTCCAGATCACTCATTGGATGTGCTTGAAAATGAGGAAACTTGATAGAGTTCTTTTACACCGCAACCTTGGAAATAGATTCGTAGATGTATTTTACAGAAATTCTCTCCCCTGTCCCTTGTTCTCCCACCTCCTTCCCGCTCAGCTTCTGATTTGTGCTGCTATATAATCCTCGCCTGTTCTCTAACCTCAAGATTTCCCTGACTACTTAGTTGGGGCCCCTTTACAGGCAACCAGGTATACTTTGTAATGCCTCTGGCTTTTTGGATTCTGAATGAATAAAGCAGGTTCTAAGAAGGGAATGAGCGCGAGAGCAGCCAGTAATACCACTTTCTTCTGACGTATCCTGCACGTACGTGGCATCTAGAAATTTCAACTGAGGATATGGGACACATGATAAATACTGCTTATGAAGTAGATGACAATTTTGAATTTTAAATGATAATGGTTGAGTAACTGCTTAGAAACCCATTTTCCCAAGGGTGGAAACAGCCTTTGAAGTTTAGACTTCCCGTAATACTTGGGTGTGTTCAACCATAATACTTGGGTTTTTAGGGACCTAAGTCCTCAGATAATACCTTGGTATGTGGGATTTTTTCCCATGTGAAGGCTGGTTCCTTGGTTTCTCCTTTGCTGAGGAAAAGAGATTTTGCACCAAGTATTGGATATTTTATTCCAGGCACATGTGGTTTCTGAGGAAGCATACTGTTTATTTTTCTTTTTGGCTGAATCGATTTTGTCAGATCCTAATCGTAAATATCACAGCAAGGCATGATTTATCATGAAGGATGGGCAGGGTTGCTGTGGGACTCTCAGCGATGGGGTTTTGCGTGGGCGGGGCCAGAAACTGTCCTAGTGGACCTAGAGGCAGTGCAGACCTGGTTGGGGGCACTCTGGGGTTTGAGTGTGGGCTCCAGCTACTGCTTGAGTTGGAACACTTTGGGAACAGAGGATCATGGGACGTTCTTCCATTTGCCTTATTTTGAGCAGCTTTTTCCTCTGCACATTGGCAGCTGTTTGGAGGAGGGGCGTTAATTGCTGTCAGCCAGAATGATTTCCCAAAACAGACCTATATGGATTTCATTTAGGGACTTATTTCAGGGGTATGTGGTTTGTCCTGAGTCAGGAGGACTTTGGTTCCATTTTTCTGGAAGTTGGTGGGCTTCCATGAGCCTGCTCTATTTATCTTGGACTGTTAGACAAGTAGAAAAGCAGCTGCCTAGTTAGCCCTTGTTGCGTGGAGCTTAGTTTCGTAGGTCATCCTCTCTGGGGGAGTTTTATACAGTTACATTTACAGCCTTAAGTTTTCTTTTCCTTTTTTTTTCCTTCTGCAGTTCAGTATGCCACAAAAATTCTGAGGAGGGTGGGTCATAATTTTGGGCTAAAAAAATAATTTTGGGTAAAAAGCAGGAATTGTTTAGCTTCCTCTCCCCTCTTTTCTTACTCCCCCCCATCCTGTGCAAAAGAGTCTGCAAATGAGGTCGCTTATCCCCTATTCAGACTGTCTTGTCCCCTAATGCGCTGAATATGTGGCTTTGACAGCTTTCACCTGCTCTTTCTTGGTTTCCAGGGGATGGGGTTGTAGGATTGTGCGATTTCAAAGCAAAACCTGGCAAAATTGGAAGACGTTTTGTGGTGGCTCCCAGCGTCCACAAAGCTTAACTCATTGGTTTGCACCTCATACAAACTTGCAGGAACACTGTCCCTGTCAATAGCTGGCACAATGGGTTGGAGGACTTTGTTGGAACTTCAGGAAGTCCCCACAATGGCTGCCTCTCATGGTGGGAGTTTTGGCAAGGCTTACGGGAGTTGGTAGGGCTTGTTTTGAAAGCACGCGTCTGGTCTTCCTGCTGTGTCTCTGTGAGAGAGGCAGGGGCAGACTTGTTTGAAGAACAGGGAGAGGTGCTACGTGGCTGTCACTGATGCAGGGCCATTTGATATATGTCGGCCCTGCCATCCTGACCTGTGTGGTTTACTGTGTGTTCTGTGTGTTGTGTTCCTACTTGAAGCCATAGTCTGACTCGTGACTTTGAATAAGCTGATTTGGCTAATTTTGATATCATCTCAGACTTTGAAGTGATGCCGGTCATATTTAAAAGGTCCGTGTGGGGGCTTAGAAGTTACTGTTTCTGTTGGCAGCCCCCTCCCCATCCCCAGCTGCTGCTCATATGCATTATAGACACATTTTTTTGGTCTCTCTACTTGGTGTTACAGGTCTCTAGCTGCTTGTTGTGATTCCAAATAGATCTTTTTGCTGCAACATTTTGGCTTTGATCTGGCTATGTTTTACAGTGTTGGAAATCAATTGGTTAATTTTGGCGTTTTGCGTACATATAGCAGAAGTCTTTCAGAAAGGTGCTTATCACGGACCATTAGTGATTTTTGTCAGCTGTGTAAAAATGCTGTGATTAGCAGATACCCATGTATCTGTGTGTATGTGCAGTTTTCCTTTATGTTTACTTTGCATTTCTGTTTCTAGGAGTAGTTTTGGAGTAAGTGTTATCCTTTGCTTTTTAATCCTGGGAAGCCTGTTTCAGGAAACCTTGTGTTTGATTTTCTTGGGCTTTTGTGGGAATCATTTACCCTTACTGGATTTGAGCTTCACTATGAATTGTTTTTTTTTCAGTGTTAGTTTTAGGCAAATAGTAAATACTTGTTTGGTTTAATAGTATCCCAGAGTTTGAAGAAACCTAAACAATTTGTCAACCATACTTCAGTTAAAAAAAAGTATCAATTCCAATACAAGAGAAAAGCCTGACTGGCCCAGCATCCTGTTTTAGGCGAGGAAATTGTGTAATTCAGAGTGTCCCAAACTGTTTTCCATCGATTGCTCTTTGAGAAATGGGAATAGGTGTCATTCTGCTGAGAAAAGAAAAATCAAATAACTTTGGAATAAAGTTAAACAAAATTTGAACTACCACATTTTACTTTTCATAAGCAGATGCAACTCTGAATTTACAAAAATGTATTTAGTGAAGCGTCTGGTTCCCCAAGTGCTCTGTACCCCTTCACTAAACAACTAACCCCCATTGTTTGTTTCTTGTGTTAGCCTCTCCTTTTTTTCCACACAGACACTAGCAAACTCTCTGCATGCCTTTGCACACTGCTATTTTCAATGACTATATCAGAAGTTAATTTTTATTTTTTAAGATTTTTAAAAAAATTATTTTTATTTTTTTAAGATTTTTTTATTTTTAAGTAATCTCTACACCCAACGTGGGGCTCCTCGAACTCACAACCTTGAGATCAACAGTTGCATGGCGTACTGACAGAGCCAGCCAGGCATCCCAAGATTATTATTTTTTAATGTAACAAGGTCTACTAATGTTTTCAGGAATGGGTTCTGGGTGTGTGTGTGTGTGTGTGTGTGTGTGTCCCTGGCTTAGAAAAGTTTTTCCCACTCCAAGATTATAAAAAAAAGAATGGGTTCCAGACAGAGCTGAGTTGGAGCCTTAGCTTTTCCATATCACAGTTGTATGATCTTGGCTAAGTTATTTAACCTTTCTAAGCCTCAGCTTCTTCCCTTGTAAAATATATAGTGTAAGAATTAAAAGAGATGATGTATATAATGTGCTTATTCAGGGCCTGACACATAATAGGTGTTCAATATGTAATAGCTATTTTTTATTATAATTACCAAGCCTTATTTTCATGTACCCCGATTGTTTTTTTTTTAAAGGTTTATTTTTTTTTAGGGAGAGAGAGAGTGAGCATAGCGGGGAAAGGGGTGGAGGGAGAAGGAGAGAGAGAATCTCAAGCAGACTCCCCACTGAACGTGGAGCTGGACATGGGGCTCAATCCCAGTACCCTGAGATTATGATCTGAGCCGAAATGAAGAGTCAGATGCTTGACCCACTGAGCCATCCAGGCTCCCCTTGGCTTCTTTAAAGGCAGGAATAGTCTCTTAGTCTTTGTATCCTTGGCTTCTCCATAGTGTCAGAGAGATCTTGTAGTAAGAACACAGTAAATGTTTGTTGGAAAAAAATAAATCAGTCATTATAGATCTATTTGTAAAAATCTCTTTAATAATTTTTGTTGCTTTTTCTGTAATCACCATCTTTGGATTTGAAGCTTGGTGACTAAAATTGCAGATAATGTACAACAATTAAATTTATATTATGTTTTATAGTTTATGAAATGCTTTGATACAGGTTCCTGTATATTCCCTAAAACAACCCCAAAAGATAGGTGATTCTTTTTCCTATTTTTCAGATGGTAAAGATATACTTCTTTAAGCCTCATGACTAGGAAGTGGCAAAACTGGTGCTTCTACCAGATTTTGTGGCTCTTTATTCAGTGCCTTTTCCTTTGGGCCTTGTGCTCCTTAGACCACAGGGTATGATTGAGAAAGAATGAATAGTGAACCTGAACTTCATTGTCTTCACGTGACATATATTTAATATTGAAAACATTTTGTCTGTTACCTGACAGTTGATTCATGTAGAAGTCACAGATCCCGTTTCTTCAGTAATTTGGATCTAGCCAGTGGGTTTCGTTTTTTTCGATTTTACTATTTATTTATGACAAATATTCCACATCCATGGTCCTTTCCAGTCAGAAGTTCTTTGAAACGATGCTGTCGGCTTTGGCCAGTTGGAGGATGGAGTCATCTGACTCACCCATCCTGCTAATGGCCCCACAGATAGCCTAGGTTTTAAACTGGCAGTTGAAGCTACTTGTGACCTCGTCAGCCTCGGCCACATTCATCTGGATGGACGTGTGGTCCTTGGTGCCAGTGGTGCGTTTGCTGGCCGAGCATTTCCGAGGCACGGTGCTGACAGGTCCGTGAACTGGCTGGCCTGGGTCTGAATGCCGAAGGCGCGCCTGCTGCTCCCACCACAGGCACAGAAAGTATCCAGGGTTTTGAATAGGGATTTTGCTAAAATTTCGTGTGTACTTGTATGTGCCAAGCATTGTATTAGAGGCTTCATGTGTTTATCTCACTTTCCTGTAGTTCATATTTGGGGGAGCTTCAATGGGATAATTAGTTGCTGTATGTATGGTAATTTGTTATTGTTGTTGGCTTGTTTTTTGTATCAGAGTTATCCCGTCTCTAATTTTATTGTTGATCAGATAATAGATCAGCAATAAATAAGTCACTGGATTGATAATGGTGGGTAGTATGAAATGAGAGCCGAAGGCATCTAGAAGTTATCTGACCAGCTCCCTGCTTCAATCAGGTAAGGGAGATGATGTGCTCATTTCAGTTATTTCAGGCTCAGAGAGCGTGTATGATAGCAAGCAGTAAGCTCAAACTTTTGGCTTTAGGTCTAAGTAGAATCTTTCATTTCTTGGTCTTTCTTACTATTCTGGTGTGGTTTCTCTGAGGGTTCCTTTCATGGAATGTCCCCCTCCCCCGCCCGCCTTGTCATTTATTTTTTAAGCATATAATATATTCACATGGTGAATGATACAAAATACACAAAAAAGTAAAAAGTCTCTGCCTTCTCCCAACTACCTAGTTTTCTCTTTAGAGGTAACCAGTATGGTTAGTTGTCTGGGTATCCTTCCAGAGGTAGTACCTACATGGTAGTTTCTCTAATCCCTTTTAGAAACTCAGATGGTGGTATTAATATGCATACTATCTGTACTTTGCTTTTCTTTTCTCAATATTTGGAGATCAGAGCAATTTGTAGATTTTGTTTCGTTTTGTTTTGTTAGGTTTCTGGAATTAGGATTACTCTGTCCTGGGCTACTGAGATTACTATGTCTAAATGTCTCTGGTAAGGATGACCCTGATTAGTACAGGACCTCATAAAGTGGGAGTCTGCATTTCATGGAATCACAGGGTTGGAGATCTATAATCTTCTTTTTAATGTTTCAGGTTTTTATTTTCAGAGACCTAAATTCTGCATCTCTATTCTTTCATGTGAATACCCTACAAATATCTGACTGATGATACCTTTAAAGATGTTTGGGCAGAAGATAGGCATCCTCAGCTCTCCACCTGTCCCAGTCTGCTGCTCCTGATCCTGTCTTTTTGTACTAGAAGGGCTCTTTTTGGGTCAGATACCCTATTTGTCATTGAGTTAGTAATGATACTCAGGATCTGCCTTGAGTCATTGCACATAGAATCTAACAGCAGTGTGATTTTATTCAGTATGACATCTTCTATACCAGACATATCCAGAATGTCCAGTTTTATCCTGATTGAATGTCACTGCTATCAGGAGGCTGTTCAGTGAACCAAGTTTGGTGTTGAATTGTGAGAAAGGAAGGTTTAGTTCTTAGTAGGTGTTTGTGTCTCAGCAGCCATAATTGCTGTTGGTTTCATTTAACCCCTGTGTTTGTGGACAGTCCAGGACTGAGGGAATGCTTGTCATCCTTGGGATATGACCACTCTGCCACGGAGACCTGATGGGGAGTAAATAGATATGGTTCAACAAACACAGAACATTTTTCTTTTGTTTACTAGACAGTGGATTCTGATTCAGACATAGCATTAAGGATTGCATGCTTAGGCTTGACTCTAGCTCTGTTAACCTTTAGAGATTTCTGCATTTATTTTATTTTTTTAAAGATTTGATTTATTTGAGAGAGAGAGAGAGCATGAGCAGGGGGTATGGGAGAGGGAGAAGCAGACTCCCTGCTGAACAGGGAGCCTGATGCGGGGCTCTTTCCCAGGACTCTGGGATCATGACCTGAGCCAAAGGCAGACGCTTAACCTAAGACTGAGCCACCCAGGTGACCTTAGAGATTTCTGCATTTATTTATTTATTTTTTTGAAGATTTTATTTATTTATTTGACAGAGAGAGACACAGTGAGAGAGGGAACACAAGCAGGGGGAGTGGGAGAGGGAGAAGCAGGCTTCCCGCGGAGCAGGGAGCCCGATGTGGGGCTCGATCCCAGGACCCTGGAATCATGACCTGAGCCGAAGGCAGATGCTTAATGACTGAGCCACCCAGGCGCCCCTGAGATTTCTGCGTTTAAAGATCTCAAGTAAAACTGTGCTTTTCAGAGTTAGCTTCTGCAGTGGACCTTTGTCTCCACAAGGATATTAGAGAGGAGGTAGCATTCCAGCTGTTTGGAGAATGAGGCCAGTGGGGATGTGTCTTGCACTCTAGAAGGATGCTGACCTCCATTATATGGAGATGCTAATCTCACCAAACAGTCCTTATGGTCCCAAGGCTTTGCCGTGAGTGAATGAGGCCTGCTGAGTCTCTGGCCCCACACAGTGAATGGAAGCAGGCGGGGCACCAGATGCTCTGTTGTTTCCTCTATTGCTTCTTCCTTCATACCTGGTGTAAGGTTTCCAGGCATTTGTGCAACCCGATAGCAGAAAGCGCCTGTCTTAGCAGTCGAGAGATGGGTTGGCAGGTGGCTCAAGTTACTCCCATGTTCCTGATAAGAGCCACCGATCTATGTTGGTGGCTGCTGGGGGTAGGGTGGGGGGTGGGAGCTTTACTGTCAGTGCCCTACCCAGCAGGAATGGTGGTGTGGGTCTCTCTGGTGTTTCTGGACTCTCAAGAATATACCCAAGGCAGCCTTAGAGGTTTGGCCAGCATCTCTAGGCAAGTAGCACAATTTGAGAAGCAGATCTTGCCTTAGAGGAGATGGGTCTTAGGAAATGGTGACACGCAGGAACAGAAGGAGGACCAACGTTGAAAATATGAAGTACAAGCCCAAGGAATAGAAATGATATTTTATTATTCAATCTTTTAACTTAAAACCCAGTTAAAGATTTTATTGAGTCTGGTAGTGTCAGGCACAGTGATGACTAAGACTTGAATTTGCAGTGGGGAAGTAGGTGTGTACACAGATAATTTTCATGCCATGTGATAATTGTTCTGATAGAGGTATACAGTCAGTATGTGAGTATATGTCAAAGCCTAGTACTTTGGGAACATATACTGTGAGTACAACTCTGTCAGAGCAGTTATCATACTGTATTTAAAATACTGGATTAAAAGCCATTCTGGTATCAGACTGCTTAGATTCAAATTGTCTCTATACCTACTTATCTGTGTGTCCTTTGGACAAGTTACCTACCTCCTCTGTGCTTCAGTTGTTCATTTGTAAAATGGGGAAAATAGTTTCTACCTGGCAAAGTTGTTTTGAGTACTAAATTAGTGTATACAGTAAAATGTGTTTGGAGGAGTGCCTGGTCCATGGTGAACACTGTACGTCTTACCTGCTTGGGGCACCAGAGACCATGGCAAACACGTGCTGACCAGTGGCAGTGCAGAGTTCAGTATTTATTTTATCGCCTGAAAGATTTTTAGCACTAACTATGCCAGGTACTGTAGAAGCAAATGAATGAAATGTTAACGAACTATGTGATTGTGTACAATACACGGTGAGAGTCAATTTTTTGGAAAGTTGTGTAAAAATACATTAATGTGAGAAGCTTCAGGATACTATGGCAATTTCCAAGAAGGAATCTTCCTGTTCCTTTGGGAGTTGCATTGGCGGCCCTTCTGCTTTCTTGAAATTTTGAAGATAGGCTGTGTATCTTTAAGGTAGGACAATACTTTATTTTGGGCAAATATTTCTTGCTTTTTAAAAACCCCCAGGAGAAACCGTTTTAGATCAGAATCCATCCATCCATCCATCCATCCAACCATCCTTTCTTACCTTCCCCCCCTTCTAAAAGGGAAACACTGCTGATATTTAAATCATTTTCATTATTCCTTATATTAAAGGTAAACCTCGGGGCGCCTGGATGGCTCAGTTGGTTAAGCATCTGTCTTCGGCTCAGGTCATGATCTCAGGATCCTGGGATCGAGCCCTGTGTCAGACTCCCATGTTCAGGGGAGAGTCTGCCTCTCCCTCTCCCTTTTCCTCTGCCCTTCTTCCCGCTCATGATCTCTCTCTCTCAAATAAATAAAATCTTTAAAAAAAAAAAAAAAAAAGGTAAACCTTTCATTGTGCAAAAGCCCCTACTCTTTTTTTTCTAATTTAAAGTAATCTCTGCCCAACATGGGGTTCGAACTCACCACCCTGAAATCAAGAGTCACAGACTCCACCTCCTTAGCCAGGCAGGTGCCCCAAAAGTCCCTGCTCTTTTGCTTGGTCATTCATTCATTCATTTAGCAACATTTGAATGCCTACAATGTGCTGGGGTTACAGAGTTAAAGGAGTGTTATAGTGGAACCTGTGAAGTTTATCATGGGAGGTTTCTGGAACAACTATACATTGGAATAAGAATTTGATAACACAATATATTGCTAAGTGTGTAGGTAGAGAAATAGCTACTCATGTTGCTGGTGGGGTGAAAAGCCACATACCCTCCATGAAAAGCTGTTTAGCAATATCTGCTAAAACGTAAACTGCATGTATTCTTTGAGTCAGCAGCTCTATTTCTAGGAATTTATCCAACAGATACTTCTGCATCTGTGTGTGAGAATATACATTACAAAATTACTTGAAATAGCAAACAGTTGAACAAAACGAAATGCTCTTTGACAGGAAATCTGTGAATTAAGGTACATTCATAGAATGGGATATCATGCAGCCATTACAAAGAATCAGAGCTCCATATGAACAAACATAGCAGACTCAAATACATTGAGTGTAAAAATTCAAGGTGCAGGAAAGTGTATAGTTTGCTACTGTGAAGAAGAGCTTTTATTCTTGTACACACACTCTCTTTGCCAGGAAACACAAGATTCAGATAGTGGGTTATCTCTAGGGAGGGTTATTTTATTTTATTTTATTATTTTTTAAAGATTTTATTTATTTATTTATTTGAGAGAGAGAGAGAAACAGCATGAGAGGGGATAGGGTCAGAGGGAGAAGCAGACTCTTCGCTGAGCCGGGAGCCCGATGTGGGACTCGATCCCGGGACTCCAGGATCATGACCTGAGCCGAAGGCAGTCACTTAACCAACTGAGCCACCCAGGTGCCCTCTAGGGAGGGTTATTAAGTGACAGAGAAGTAGGGGGAAAGGTGAAGACTTAGTTATCGTCATCTTTTGTGCCTTTTGAGTTTTGTATTATATACTTGTATTATTTTATTTTATTTTTTTTAAGATTTTATTTTGTGAGAGAGAGAATGAGAGACAGAGAGCACGAGAGGGAAGAGGGCAGAGGGAGAAGCAGACCCCCTGCCGAGCAGGGAGCCCGATGCGGGACTCGATCCCGGGACTCCAGGATCATGACCTGAGCCGAAGGCAGTCGCTTAACCAACTGAGCCACCCAGGCGCCCATATGCTTGTATTATTTTAAAAATAAAATAATTTATTAAAATGATATAGGAATAAGTATAGGGGCTATTTTACTTGGAGTACTTGAATTTGCTAATTTTCATAGAAAAACGAAGTCATGTGTTAGAGCAGAAGTGTGCCAGTTCTGCTTACCACAAAGAAAAAAATAGTGCTGCTGGTGGCACATGGCCATTTAATTTTGTCTGTCACATTGTTTATTAGTATATAGGGTGTTGCTGGTGCTTATATTTATTAACTGTGTCTTATTCCGTGAGGCTAAAACCTCTGATGATAACAAAAATGCTGATATGAAGGGGTGGATAAATACAGACAGGATTACAAATGGAAGTCATGTGAGAAATGATAGCTGGTGAATACCTGTACAGGTTGAATTATTCAATGACACAGACAATTATAAAGAGTCAAGGGCAAATCATAAAGTGAGTTGAGAAGAAATAAAACAAATTAGAACCATTACCATAAGCCAGTTTTCTTAAGAAATGTTTCCTCACCAGTAGATGTACACCTGATGGGTTACTTAGATTTTTTTCAAATTGGAATTTTATGAACTAGCGGACTTAGGAACAGCCTTTCATTCCAGACCTAACCTGAGGGTAATAGAGGAGCTTCTGTACCCGGATAGGAATGAGTACAGTGTTTCTATGGGAGCATAATAAAGGGATTCTTATCCAACTGGGTGGCATGGGCCCAGGAGAAGATTCTGCAGGAGCTGTTGCTGAGGATTGAGTGAGTAAGTAGGGGTTAGGCAGGGAGAGGAGAGGGAGGGACAGGCCATTCCAGGCAAAAGTGGCAGTACGTGCAAGGACAAGGTGCGAGAGCAACCACAGGTGGGTCAGTGGGGTGGGAACGGAGGGCATGAGGATATGGGTTTTTCCAGTGTCTTTGGTGGTTAGTTCACCCACAGACTGCTGTCCTCCTGCAATCAATGTTCTTGAAGTTGACATGATGGTGATGGTGATTGGATTATCCCACCACTCAAGGAACATAACCTCATGGTAGGTGAAGTAGTGACAGCCTTTGTTCATCGAAGAAAAACAAGAGAAAACAAGGAAAACCTGTATTTGGTTATGTTGTATGCATGTAGTTGAGCTGTCTTCTAGCAGAATTCCTTATTTTTCTGTAGCTGTCTTCATCCTTGAAGAGGCCTTCTCTCAATTTGGAATCATGGTTTGAGCGCTGCATGGAAACAACTTGAACCTGATGTTCCCTTTCATCATATTTAAGTTTATGTGACGCAGTTTCTACCACGCAGGCACCCATTTTGCTCTTCATAGCTTGGAATGCTGTAACAACAATGTTTTGTCCATCAGAGGCATTCAGAAAATTTTATGAATGTTAATGTGCTTAATCTCACAGTATACCAGGGTAGGTGGCAGGTAGGCAAGTGATTTTTGTTTTCTGTTTTTTACATATCTTGTATATTAGCGCATTTTGGTTGTCAATGCCTCTTTAAGGAGAAAGTTTCTCCTTTGAAGCTGGAACGTCCTATGCTTTGAATTCACTCAAAAAAAATTATTCTGGAAAGCTTGAACCAAACCTGGTTAGATGCTTCTGAGTTATGGGAGAGGGATTGAAATAAACTTTTTTAGCTAAAAATAATTTTGCTCCCAAGTTACCAAAAACAGCTGACTAGAAATGCTTTTAAGATACTTGTCTAAGCTACCATAAGCTGAAGGTCAAGAAAAAAGTTTAGAACATGTCTTGAAAAACGATTGGCTCTATTTTGCCAAAGCTTTTGCCAAGCTTCTTATTCCATAATTATCTCATGGGACAAAAGCTGGTGGAAAGTGTTATGCCTTAGATTCTGTAGGGACCTAGAGATTCTTTAAGTGGAACACATATGCTGTTTTTTCTGACAGTAAGCTTGTACTTGTGGAAGGCATTAGGGTGGGTGAAAACGGGACATTTAATTCTAAAGATATTGTACAGTTGTTTCTCCTAATTAATTACTTAAAGCCTTGTGTCCTACTGCAGAGTGGTTGTACTCTTGGAGAATATTGGTCATTCTTCACAGAGAACCACGGGATGGGTTTTTAGCATGTGGGATTGCCATCAATGTTCTCTTAGCCCATTCAGGTACTTCTCTGTATCTCACGGAGTTACGGAATTGAGAGTCACTCACAGTTATGGGCAGCACTTTTTATTTATTGTATGGTCAGGTACCATTGGAGCTTATACCTTATTTTTCATTCTAAAACCTCACTATGCTTTAATGATTACTCTGAGGAACCCTTTGCTGCAGCAGTATGTGCCATCGGTCGGTGGGGATAGCTTGAGAAACTGGAGAGGCATGTTGACTTTCCTTGAGGTTGCTTAGAGTTGCAGAATAAAATGTTGAATCAGAATGAGATTTCGAGCTTTTTTTTTTCCTTATAAAAATCACTCTTTTAAATAGAGCCAATATTAAAGCCATGATGTTTTTCCTTCCTAACCTATTTTTTGAGCACCAACTGTGTACGAGGTAAGAAGGCAGGTGACTAAGCTCCTGTCAGAGGACCTCCTTCCTTCAGTTAGGGAAGAAAAGTAGCCTGCAGGTAGGGTGTTGTTGACACTTGGAGGAGAGGAGAGAAAGTTTAGAAGTAAGTACTGTTTGGGGCGCCTGGGTGGCTCAGTTGGTTAAGCGACTGCCTTCGGCTCAGGTCATGATCCTGGAGTCCCGGGATCGAGTCCCGCATCGGGCTCCCTGCTCGGCAGGGAGTCTGCTTCTCCCTCTGACCCTCCTCCCTCTCATGCTCTCTGTCTCTCATTCTCTCTCTCTCAAATAAATAAAAAATCTTTAAAAAAAAAAAAAAAGTAAGTACTGTTTACCCATTCATCTGTTGATGGACATCTTGGCTCTTTCCAAAAAAAAAAGAAGTAGGTGCTGTTCCAGTGTAGTAAGAATTCATCAAAAAGTGGAATAAAAGGATTACTAAGTCTCAGTTAAGTGGCAGCTTGGATTGAGGGGGTCCTGATGGTTTCTTAACTTTATCAGACTGTACTGAGAAGCCCACAAGTAGTCAAGCGCACATTACCCTGGGCTGGGCATAGGGAAGCTGGAACAAACAAGTTGAGGTGCAGTTAAGAGGGTGGAAGAAGATAAGGGACAGGAGCTTGTGATCCAAATTTGAGATCTTGATGTTGGAAGAGTTTGGGTAGTGACGATTCCTAAGGAATAGTTATCAGATGGATGATTATGGTGGAGGAAAGCCTGCTGGAAATAAATAGGTTGAAGAACTTGGAGGCTTTGGAAGGGGTAGTCAGCCTGAGTACTGACATTGAGGACCAAGCATTGGGATCATTGGGCAGGCTGACAGAAGGTCATGGCAGTTGAGGAAGTAGAATGATGTATAAGCATTAACTTAGTTGTTCTCAACTTGGGGGAGATTTTGCCCACCAAAACGTTTGGTGACATCTGGAGACGTTTTTGATTTTTGTGGATGTCGCGGTGCTGCTGGTGTCTGCTGGGTAGAGGCCAGGGGTGCTGCTTTACCACCCTAAAACACAAAGGGCAGCTGCCTCATGAAGAGTGATCCAGTCTGAGATGTCAGTAGTGCCAAGGTAGAGAAACCCTGCATTAACTTCGTTGAGTAAAGGCAACAGAATATGATTGTTTCGCCTCCCTTCCACTGTGCTGTGTAGAACTCTGCACATCCGTTTGTGCTTTTATTTAGTGATCGTTAATGGAGCTCCACTTATTTGCCAGGCAGCACGCTAGATAGTCATTAGGAACATAAAGATTAGCTAGACATCACCTCCTTTTTAAAGTTTATTTTAAATTATAAGCTAATATGCAAATATAGTCTTACAAATAAAAAACCAGAAACAAACATGTAAAGCCGGTGGCGACTTTGACCACCACCTGCAATTCCTTCTATGGAGGTAGCCACAGCTGTCAGTTTGGGATGTGTAGCTGAACATCAGAGTGCCTCCCCTGCATCTATTTTCTTTCCTTCTCTTATATGGTATGCAAGAGGTTTGCTTTGGAATATTTGTCCTAGGCTGCACATTTCTTGAGACAGGGACCAGGTGTTAGGTTTCTCTTTTTGACTTTTTATTATATGTGGTATACAGTTGTCACCCGATAAATGTTTGATGAAAAATGAACGAAATGAATTGATAGAAAAGCAGCAGCGGGGAGAATGTCAAGTCCTAGTAATGGCCTTTAGGCTTTGGAAGGCTATGGGGTAGGTTTATGGGGAAATTGAGTTGATGTTAATATAGAGAAATATTGAGAGAGTGAAGAAAAATTCAAAGCTGTTACCAGGGAGCCCAGGTGATGAGCTGGTACATAGGCAAAGAAGGGGTTGAGAAGGAACAGAGAGCTTCGTTGTATAGGGTTCAAGAGTTCAGGGAGAGGTATTAGGGGACAAGTCTTTTGAAGAAGGTTATTGCATGTTAGCAATTGAGAAGAACTTACTGATGTAGGAGCTTTTTACGGAACTGGAAGAGTCCTAGAGTTCCTTTTGGAGTGTCGGTGTGATAGAAGCCTTGGTAGTTTCTGTTCTGTTGTAGAGGAATTCTGTTTCTGTATGTACTTAGAGATGCATGCCCCTTGATATACCTTAAAGGCTCTTCTTTGTTTTTCATTAAACAGAATGTTTTAGGGAACATTTTGTTTCAGTTTATGCAGATCAACCTCATTCTTTGGAAATGACCACATAGTATTCCATAGAAAGTATTTTTTTTTTTTAAATCATGATTTGTTTAAACATTCCTGTTGTTAGACATGTAGGTTGTTTCCAGTCTTTTGCTACTGTAAGCAGTGCTGCTTATATATGTGTTCTTCTGTGCACAGAGGTAAGTACATGAGGACAGATTCTGAGAAGTGGAATTGTTGGTTTCTAAGGGCAGGTACATCAAAAGTTTTGATAGGTATTGCCAAGCAGCCTCCAAAATTGTATATTCCTATGAATGGCAAAGCAGAGTGACTTTTTCCAGTCCTCTTGGCAAACTGTTTCCATACTTGGATTTTCAGCAGTCTAAGTGAAAAATGGTATGTCTTTTTTTTGTATGTCTGTAATATAAGGGGATCTTTTTTTATATGTCTCAAATTCATTTGTATTTCTTTGTCATGAACTCAGGTTTGAAAGAATTTTTTTAATTGATAAGAACCTTTATGCATTAAGGAAATTAGCTCTTGTCACTCATGTTGCAAAACTTTCCATTCATTTTGTCACTTGTCCTTTGAATTTGTTTATAGCTTACCAAGTATGTGTATGTGTTTGCATATGTCTTGGAATGTAGTTGAATATATAAGGTATTTTCAAAATTTTGGATCTGTTTATTTATTTGTTTTTTTCCCTGGGAAAGACCTTCTCCACTCTGAGATTAAGAAATAACTTTCTCGGGGGGCCTAGGTGGCTCAGTTGGTTAGGTGTCTGCCTTCGGCTCAGGTCATGATCCCAGGGTCCTGGGCATTGGGCTCCCTGCTTAGCTGGGAATCTGCTTCTCCCTCTCCCTCTGTGTGTGTGTGCTCTCTCTCAAGTAAATAAATAAATCTTAAAAACAAAACAAAACAACTTTTTGTGCTTTCTTTTAGTATTATAATGGAACAACTTGGATTTTAGTTTCAGTTCTATTGTTTATTAGTTTTGTGACATCAGGCAAATTATGTAATCTCTCAGAGCCTCAGTTTCCTAAACTGGAAGGATCCCATCAGGTGATTTGTAACATTGTAAGGAACTTTCAGTTATAACAATTGTGTGCTTTTGAGTGAAATTTACTTTTGTGTTGTGTGGAGATGTGAAGTTGGGGGCAGGGATAGGGAAGGAGGTAAAGAGGTCGGCAGGCAGACACAGAAGGCAGACAGGCAAAAGGCCCAAAACAGCCCTAGAGAAGATCGAGGAAAAACAAAGGAAAACAGACACAAGGAAGGTAGCTACTGAGACCCCAAGTGGGATGCATTTTTTGTATCATAGAAGGTAAAACACATTTTGGGTGCCTTTGTTCATTCCCTCTCCCTCTTTTCCTCCTTCCCTCCATCCCTCCGTTTTCCTTCCTTCCTTAGAATAAAGGTAAGTGTAATAAAAAGTTGTGAATTAGCACAAATCCTAAAGTTCAAAAGTTAAAGCTTCGGTCTTCCTCATGCTGCACATACATAATACTTAAAGCCAGGTGCTTGACTCCTTGGACACAAGTGTGTGTTGGAATTATTATTATTATATTGTTTATTGTCTAGCAGTCAGTCCCTTTCCAGGTCTAAAATTCTGTGTTTAAATATCATGTACGGGTTTTAGCATTCTTATAAGAACTCTGACTTCTGCATTTCCTGCTTTTAGATATTAAATCTTATAAAGTTAATAATGCATTCCTATGTGTTTTGTATTTTTTTTTTTTTTTAAAGATTTTATTTATTTATTTGAGAGAGAGAGAAAGCATGAGGTGGGGAGGGTCAGAGGGAGAAGCAGACTCCTCGCTGAGCAAGGAGCCCGATGCGGGACTCGATCCCGGGACTCCAGGATCATGACCTGAGCCGAAGGCAGTCGCTTAACCAACTGAGCCACCCAGGCGCCCTGTGTTTTGTATTTTATGTCTAAGACAAGTTCTCCCCACAAATTAATGCCTTTAAGGAGCCTAGCTTCTGCCTGTGGACACCTGTCTTCCATGAAGACTTGGGCTGAGCTACTCCACTGCTTCCCTCATAGTTTCCCTGTCTCCTAGGCATGGATGATAGTACATGCCCAGCAATGTGTAGTTAACTAAAATTCTCACGTGACCAGACGCTCTGAAGTCTAAGGTTCAATTATTACTTATTATTTTTTTAGAGGGGGAGGGGCAGAGGGAGAGGGAAAGAGAGAATCTCAAGCAGGTTCCATGCCCAGTGCAGAGCCCGACGCAGGGCTCAATCAGCCTCGTGGCCCTGAGATCGTGACCTGAGCAGAAATCAAGAGTCAGCTGCTCTACCGACTGAGCCACTCAGGTGTTCCTCCATTACTTATTTTTTAAAAATCAATTTGTACTTTGCCCTTGGACCCTAATTATGATTCTTTTTTTCTTGTTGCCTCAGTTGGGAAGAAAAAGCCCTGAAGAAAATCGTATGGTTACTACCATGAACATATTAAGGTGAATACACTCTGACCTTACAGCTGGTGGTAATTTCCTCTCACAACTTCCTTGTTACCTTTTCAACCTCACGGCGCCCCCCCCCGCCCCCCAAGTGGGCATGGGACATGCTTGTCTGTTGGCTTCCTCAGGTTGCCCTTCAAAACAGATGACTAGACTTACTAAAATCCTTGCTGGTTATTACAGCAGTGGCTGCCACCGTGGGCTCATTGGAAAGGAAGTTATTACGGTTATCAGAAGTACTTTCTGGAGGAGAAGGGGATGAAAGTGTAAGCGGCTTTGGCTCCTGAGCTGTGTTACTCAGAGATTGGCTGTTGTGAGGAGATGCAGAGGCCTCAGATGTCATCTTGTCCTAAGACTTGATAAAAAAACTTTCTTCTCCACTTCTGGAGGGTGGCTTCTTTTGGAAAGACCCACCTTCCTTGCTTCCTCATTTTTTTTTTTTTTTAAAGATTTTATTTGTCAGAGAGAGGACATGCACAAGCAGGGGGAGCAGCGGGGAGAGGGAAAAGCAGGCTCCCCGCTGAGCAAGGAGCCCAATGGCGGGACTCAGTCCCAGGACCCTGGGATCATGACCTGAGCCAAAGGCAGACGCTTAACCGACTGAGCCACCCAGGCGTCCCTCATTGCTTCCTCATTTTGCACGTTTTAGATCCAGTCTCTCCGTCTCATCCCTGCATTCTTTGATATAAAATAAAAGCTAACCAAGAGGTGTTGTTTGAGATTCTGCTCAGTGTGAGGTAGTGTGGATAGGAAGAGTAAGATCCAGGGGATGTTCTGTAAAGGCTTTTGATTTAGTTGGGTAGATGGTGTATAAACTCAGGAAAGTTAAATAACAGTTTAAGTTGATGATGTAAAATATGGTGAAGGGTCCTAAACCTTGCTGATTTGTTGGTGAGAAAGACTGTATTTAGGATAGAATTGTACCACAATTGTTTTTCTAAGTTTGCTGGATGCTTGGAAAGGTGAGACATAAAGGAGAAAAAATAAAAGGGATCCAGAATGTAAGCTCTGGCAACTGAAAAAGTTTTTAAGACTTTTACAGGTTGTCATTCATTATTGTAATCTTATACCTGGGAGGCCAAGGGAAACTTTCCTCTGGCCCTGGAAGCTGACTCAGACTTTCCTCTACACTCCCTCCCCATCTCAGTTCCTTCTGCTCTTGGCAGGATCTCCAGTGGCTGGCTTTGGAAGTTCATTGCAAGAGGTCCTATATATGATGTAATATAATAAATAGTTAAACATTTGTGGAAGAAATAACTAAAGTTCTGTAGTAAAAAACAGCACTTTGGAGAAGGGAGGGTAATAAAGAGATTTTGAATCTTTGTATCTTACTTGAGGAACAGTGTCACTTGATGGCAGGTGGGCAACTGGGAGAATTGAAGGGATTTTTCACTGGCTTTTAAAAATCTCCCTAGACCTCTTCTGAAGGCAGCAATTCTGCTATTCTCATAGGTAGTTTGCCTGGTGAATTTGAGGAATAGGGACTGCTTCTACCATGTGAATGTCTAAAATGACTGTGACTGTAGAATCCACAACTGAGCACCGTGGAGTGTGTGTGGGTAGAAATCACTGGGACTATAGGCACAGGGGTTTTGAAGGGTGCCTGTCTGGGCACTGACACCAGGTGGAGAGGAAGCATGCTTACCAGTTCCCTGTGTCTTGTATTACCGGAGCCCAGTAATACTAGTTTGTGTCAGATGCGAGGAAATCCCCATTCTTCCCTTACTTATCAGACTCCGGGGGCGTTCTTGTGTAGGAAAGGTACCTGTTGTTACATTGTTTAATACAGTATCTGGACCAGATGTCAGCCACCTTTTCTTCAGGACCTCAAGGGCTGATGTGTGAAGATTGACATTCTTTTGGCGAGTAGGAAAGTGGGTTAGAAGTCTAGAGGCTAGTTGCCTCCTAGTCGTGCAAACACTCTCCGGCATGTCTTCCTTTTTCCTTCATCAACAGTGCTTGTAACATCATTAGCGTGCAAGGAATGAGAGTGGAACTTCTCTTTCCCTGAGGCTCTTTCTCTGCTAAATTTTGGCAGGCTCATATTTCCTGGTGATTTTTTTTTTTTAAGAGTTTTATTCAAGTTAAAGGTGTTTGCCTTTACCGCGGCTCCTTAATAGTTTTTACCTTACCTGGTGGGTTCCTGTTTACCCCCCACTGTGGGAGACACTGGGTGATCGTCTGAGGGGGTGATAACTGGTAAATCCGTTGTTGCTTCCTTCATTAGGAGAAGAATTTTAAGTAAGAAGGGAGAAGCAACTTTTTGTTTGAGAAAATAAAAACCAGCTTTTCTGAGGCCAGAATGGGATCATGTGTAATAAACTATGAATTCATCCTCTTTTTCCTCCTTCCCCCCCAGTTGCAGTTGACCTCACAACAGCTGTTTTCAGCTGTCCTCTGGATTTTGCCCAGGCCCCTTGGGATGGCTGCAGTGACTCACACAACTGGCTTTTTTCCATAGCGGTCTGAATCTAGCTTCTCAAGAAGTAGGAGCGGGAGGAGAGAAGGGCGGCTCTGGTTGCCCTGGAGTAGATTTTCTTGTGGAGATTACGGTCTGCTGAGGGCTCTGGTTTTGATTTGTCCCCCTTCACAGCAGTGATCTTAGCAGATAGCATCGCCGGGGGAGGGGAGGCAAATGTGTTAGCTGGAGAAGTGTTTTTGAGAAAGCCAAATGTTCCTTTACTTTGCCTTTTTTTTTTTTTTTTTAACCCCTTTCCTTCCAGACCTGCTTCAGAACAAACTGTGGCTTTCCTTTTCAGATGGCTGTAGGGCTGTGTGTGAAATGGGTAGATGAGCGGACACTGAAGGAAGTGTCGGTTAAAAGCGCAGGTGATGTTCTCTGTGCTCCCTCTGATTATTGATGTTGATGTTTTCAAAGTGGTCCCTCCTGTTCCTAACAGCAAGCACTGCCCTTGGCCTCCCTCTTTCCTTCCACGAAGGCCACTCCTTCCCAGCTCGGGAACCTATACAAATGATGTATCTCAGTATGGAAAATTTTTAAAAATTCCTTAGGTATTTAAAAACAATTTTTGCTTTTACCTCTTTGAGCTCTAGACTTATTTCTAAAAGGGTAACAAGCTGCAGAAAAAAATTCTCTAGACCTGCTTTAATATGGTAGCCATTAGCCGCCCATGACTATCGTGGGCTTCAAATATGGCTAGTCCAAATTGAGATGCACTGTGAGTGTAGAATACACACTGGATTTTAAAGACTCGGTGAAAAAAAAATTCCATTGAAAATTTTAAAAATATTGACGAATGTTGAAATATTGACATGTGGAAATGCTAATATTTTGGATATGTTAGATTCCATAAAGTACATTAAAATTTATCTTACCTGTTTTTTTTTTTAATGTTGTTACTGGGAAATTTTAAATTACATAAATGGCCCATATTTCTTGCTCTCATTATAGTTCTGTTAGCCATCACTGCTACAAACAGAAGAGGAGGTTACTGAACTCCCGGTGTGCTCCTCTCTGGGAGTGTCTGTTTCCAGAACCCAAGTGATAGTTTGGGACTCAGGACCCAGTGTACCTCAACATGCTGTCAATAGTAGTTCTCTTTTGCCATGCGACAAATGACCCCTACACTTATGGACTTAAAACAGCAGACATTTATTATCTCACGGCTTCTGTGGGTCATAAATCCGATAGCAGCTTAGCCCTGTGGTTCTGGCTCAGAATCCCTCATGAAGTTCCAATGAAACTGTTGCGCTGAACTGGGACTGGAGGATGCCAAGATGGTTCATTTCACGGCTATTGGCATGTTGTCGGTTCCTCGCTGGCTGTTGGTAGGAGACCTAAGGACTTCTCCTTAGGCTCCTTGAGTGTCTTCCTTACCTTATGTTGACTTCCCTTAGAGTGAGTGATCAAGTGAGAGATCGAGTAAGGAAGAGAGCAGATGAAGGGGAAGTTGCAAGTGCTTTGAACGATCGAGTCCCTGGATATACACTGTCATTTCTGCTTTATTTTATTTGTTAGAAGCAAGTGTCTGAGTCTAATTCTTCTTAAGGGGAGGAGAATTAGGCTCCACTTATTTTTTTTTTTTTAGGCTCCACTTCTTGAAGGGAATAGTATAAAGAAATTTGTGGATGTATTTGGAAATTGCTATGCCTCCCTATTTTTCCTGTTTTCCCGTTAGTGTACCTGTATTTCACTGACTGCCTCTAGAAATGGTTAGAGTTCAGTGGCTGAAGTCCATTTTACCTGCACCTGCTACTTCAGCGGTGTTACCTGGAACAGGTTTATTCATTTTGAGGCTGCCAGCTCTGACTTATAATCAAAATTGTCTTTTATTTTGGTTCATGGAGGGGGGGTGGAAGGGGGGAGGCAAGGTTGAATTCAGCTTTGCTTAAGCTTTAAACACTTGTATATGCCTATGTTTATGTGTGGCATGTCTGTGCCTCAGTTGATTTTTAGTAGTGGAATAAGGCTGTTTAGGTATTCCATGGTAAATGTGTTACTATTACTTGTATATCATATTTCTCTTAATTAAGATTCAGAGCACTTAAGAACTATTTTGTATCTCATTCTACCTCAGAGAGGTTTGAAAGGAAAGCCAGAGTATCACTGTATTTTCTAATACAAGGGAAATGGAGGTGAGTTCCACTTGTATGTGAGGCTGAGTGAAGGTGGGGTAGAGACATAAATGGTGCGCTCAGGGAGCTTAAGCTGTAGCGTGGGAACTAAGGTCCTGTTAGATAGGAGCGTGCAAATAAACCGCTGCTGAGTGCCTAAAGGTGGGCTCATGTATGCCTCCCCTCCCTCTAGCTGTTTTCGTTTTGGCTTAGTCTCAAACTTCTGAAGTTGAGATTGACACGGGAGGCAAGACCTACAGGACACGGGACCTAGCGGACATAATAAGTGAGGGTCAGTTTTTGTCTGGTCTCCGTGAGAATAGAGCTTTAGAGAGTGTGTGTGTGTGTGTGTGTGTATCTCGTCTCTCTAAGCAGACTTGGTTTTCTTGAGGACCATGCCTTTTATTTCTTTTGTGTTTTCCCTAATAACAGCTATTCTGAGTTGTATATTCAAGAGGATGTGTGCTTAGAGAGGTTGGCAGAGCCCATGGTGCCGGGAGAGGTATAGAGCACCGTGATGAAGAGTTTGGGGCTTAGAGTCCTACTGGCTCTGCTGCTTTAATACATTTATAACCTTGGACAAGTTTCTTAATTTCTCTGAGGCTAAGTTCCTTCATCTGTAAAATGTTAATAATAGTTTTTCCCTCATAGAGTTGTGAAAACTAATGAGATATTGCAAGTAAGGCACTTAGCACCGGAGCAGTTACATATGTTAGACTTGCAGCAGCGTAATTGTTTAGCTTAGTAATGCTTTTTGTTAGAGACATCAAAATTCCTGAATCTTAAGCCTCTCATTCTTTATTTGATGTTATGTATTGGTTGCTCAGTCCCTGATACCGTACCAGAAGCCTGACTCTAGCGCGTGTTCTGGTCAGCTTGAATGGGTCCAGATCATAACTGACTCTGCTCAGTGTTCTTGTCTGCTGTGGCAATATAGGTATTCTAGGCCATGGCTTTTTCCTTGCAGAGCCTGAGGACGCCCCCTCTCTCCAGAGACCAGAGGCTGCCATTGTTTTATGTATGGTAGAGCATGTGGGATTCCAGTAGTCTTGTTTTGGCCTGCAGTTAAGACCCTGACCCCTCCGGAAAGCTCTCTTAAACCCGGCTGATGCTGACTCCTATCAAAAGGCCCAAGTCCGAGGTGAGCACTGCTTCCGGAGTCGGAAGCCTGCTTCGCCGCGGGCTCTGGCTTCCACTCCGTCGGGTGCACGGGAGAGGGAGATTATGGCGTCCTCCTCTGTCCCGCCGGCCACTGTACCGGTGGCGACAGCGGCCCCGGGCCCGGGTTTCGGCTTCGCCTCCAAAACCAAGAAGAAGCATTTCGTGCAGCAGAAGGTGAAGGTGTTCCGGGCGGCTGACCCGCTGGTGGGCGTGTTCCTGTGGGGTGTAGCCCACTCGATCAATGAGCTCAGCCTGGTGCCTCCCCCCGTGATGCTGCTGCCAGACGACTTTAAGGCTAGCTCCAAGATCAAGGTCAACAATCACCTTTTCCACAGGGAAAATCTGCCTAGTCATTTCAAGTTCAAGGAATATTGCCCCCAGGTCTTCAGGAACCTCCGTGATCGATTTGGCATTGATGACCAAGATTAGCTGGTATCCCTCACCCGAAGTCCCCTGAGTGAAAGTGAAGGCAGCGACGGTCGCTTCCTTATCTCCCACGATCGAACTCTGGTCATCAAAGAAGTATCCAGTGAGGACATTGCTGACATGCGCAGCAACCTCTCCAACTACCACCAGTATATTGTGAAGTGCCATGGGAACACACTGCTGCCCCAGTTCCTGGGGATGTACCGGGTCAGCGTGGACAATGAAGACAGCTACATGCTTGTGATGCGTAACATGTTTAGCCACCGTCTTCCTGTGCACAGGAAGTATGACCTCAAGGGCTCCCTTGTATCCCGAGAAGCCAGCGATAAGGAAAAGGTTAAAGAATTACCCACCCTTCAGGACATGGATTTTCTCAACAAGAACCAGAAGGTTTATATTGGTGAAGAGGAGAAGAAAGTATTCCTAGAGAAGCTAAAGAGAGATGTGGAGTTCCTAGTGCAGCTGCAGATCATGGACTACAGCCTTCTGCTGGGCATCCACGACATCATTCGGGGCTCTGACCCAGAGGAGGAGGGGCCTGTGTGGGAGGAGGAGTCAGAGGGGGATGGGGACTGTGGCCTGACAGGACCACCCGCTCTGGTGGGCTCCTATGGCACCTCCCCTGAGGGTATCGGCGGCTACATCCATTCTCATCGGCCCCTGGGCCCTGGAGAGTTTGAGTCCTTCATTGACGTCTACGCCATCCGGAGTGCTGAGGGGGCCCCCCAGAAGGAGGTGTATTTCATGGGTCTCATCGACATCCTGACACAGTATGATGCCAAGAAGAAAGCAGCTCATGCAGCCAAAACTGTCAAGCATGGGGCTGGGGCAGAGATCTCTACTGTCCATCCTGAGCAGTATGCTAAGCGATTCCTGGATTTTATTACCAACATCTTTGCCTAAGAGACTGCCTGACTCCATGCTGACTGCTGCTTTATCTTCAAGGTGGCAGGGTTCTGAGAGGCTTGGGATTGTGGATATGCTGATCACTACTTCTTCTTTTCCTCCTTTGTTAAATTCCAGCTGCAGGCTCCTTGTATCCAGATAACTCCATCTTGTTGAGTAGGCTCTTCCTGACCCTCAGAAATACACTATCCTATCTCCCCCTGTCCAGTTTTCTTCCTTTTCTCCCTCCCCTCCAACCATTCTGCTTGCTTCATTAGAGTGTTACTGTTGACTCACTCCCAAGTGCCTTGATCTTTGTAAATGTCCTGTTGTTCTGTTGTTTCTAGATCATAGGAGGAGATGGGGGAAGGGGGTTACTTGCCAACTTCAGGACCTGACTGGACAGATGGACCTGGCTCAAGCAACTACTCTGGATGCACTTTGCTGTGTGGGATGAACTAAGAGTGTCTGAATTATGCTGATAACTTTATAGAACTCACTGTGGCATGTTTCCTTCCCAGTAGGCCCTGGGATGGAGGACTTTCAAGATACTACAGTTGTGGGTGCTGACAGCACACATGTGATGGGATATGGCCCATCTTACACACTAATGGGGTGGGGAGTGGCGAGCCGGCTGGCACCTCACAGAGGTGGGACCCACGAGGACACTTGAAATTATGCAGGGAATTGGGAAAGGTGTCTGTCAAGAATTGACTCCTCTCCAGTCTCTTCCCTCATCCTACTTCCAACCCCCACCCCTGTACTTCTGGGTACAAGAGCCCAGAGATGGCCAAAGTGTTCAAGCCTGGGTGAAGACATTGGACTGCTACTGCTCTTCACCAGGACCTCACACCCCTCCTGGGGCTGGAACCCTTCAGTGGGGGGTGTGGGCAGTTTTGGAGGCTGGAATGATGGGCCAGGGTAAAAGGTTCATTCCCAGTGCTAAATTTCCTCTCTTCATGTCTAGCCATCCCTGAGGTTTTATTCCCACCAGAAGGGAATATCTCTGCCTGGGTCAATCCTGGTCACTTCAAGAGGATGAAGGACTCAAGTGTGGGAACCTGCTCTACTCTTTGGAGGTGTGCACCTAGCATACTTCCTTCTCAGTCCCTTCTCAAATCCTTTCTCCAGTTGGATTTGTTATTCTGTTCTATTCTGTCTCATACTGCTACTGTGTCTCCCAAGGGACAGATGGACTTCTTTGTCATCTTCACTCTCTACCCCCAGAGAGGAGTCAGAGCCAGGACTCAAATCACCCAGCCCTCTCCAAAGAGTTGAAATGACATGTGATAGTCTCAGAATGTAGAGGACTCTGATGACCCAGATAGTGTCCTCCCCATCCCCTGATGCCTTTGGGGCTAAGGCAACCATTCTTGCTACTCTCCACTCGATCCCCTTTATGGCTTCCACACTTTTTTTTAACATAAAGATGGGCACTAGCAACTGGCCTGTGGGGATGCAAGGATTCTTTGCACTGTATATAGCTGGACTGATTTGTCTCACAAGAAGTCATACAGTCATAAAGGAGAATTCCTCTCTCCCCTCCATCTTCTCCAAAGGAAGTAACAAGAGGAATCCACAGTTAAAGATTAGAGCCCCTATAATATCTTACCATCAGGGGCCTGCTGATCTTTTTCATTCTAGCCGTCTACCTTTCCCCTGTTGAATGCAATAAAACTCCATGACACCAGCAGCTGTCGCTCTTCAGAAATTGGTTTTCTGACCATGTGGCTGATGTATCATGAGCAGTATGGTCTTCATTTTGTTGCTTCTGTTTTTCATCTTTTTTGTTTTATTAATTAATTAAAAAGATCTTGTGTATTTAAAAAAAAAAAAAAAAGGCCCAAGTCCTTCACCCTGCCAGTTTTCCATTAAGAAACTGTTGGGACTCTCTCCTTTTCTTTTTTCTTTTCTTTTCTTTTTTTCTTTTTAAAGAGACCTCGCAGCAGCCAAACCAATCATTTCTTTCAACTCTGCACTGCTTGGTCAGCATCCAGGATGGCCATCTGTATACTCCTGTGATCTCAGGCCCGACTGTGTGTTCTCCCTCCTGACCTGACCTTCCAGTGGCCCCTCCCCTCACAGACTGTCCCATTTTTCCTGTTGCGTAGTAAACAGTCTTCCTCATCCTCAGCCTTTTCACTGAGTTATTTCTACCCCTTCCTCTTAACTACATTCGGTTTCTTTCTGAGGATATCACATCCCCCTCCTCCCGGGTGGTTTTTGTTCTGCTACTTTAGGGAGGTTGGTATCCTGTCCTCCCTCTCCTCTCCAGTATTCCTATCTAATCTTTTACCCTTGGGCGAAATTCCCTGCTCCTTAAAAGCTCTTGCAATCTGGCTCATCTAACCTCTTCCCTTAGTGTTGTCATTTATTGATTACCTTGCTTCTCTCCCTTGTTAAAAAACAATAAAAACAAAAAAAAACCCAACCCCAAACCACCTAACATTGGCACTGGTTCGTGGGCTTTCTTTCTACCTTTATTGTCATTAGAGATGGGAGGAGACCCCAGCGGCTGTGCGGATGATTGATCCAGCACCTCAGTAGGCCCTGACCTCTCCATTCTTTGTTCTTCGCAAGTGAGCTTCCCTGACTGGAATTGCAAGGTACTTGCATGGCCTGTTCGAAGGATACACCCTCCGTCTTGTCCATCTGGAACTGCTTCATTTCTGGAAATTTAAAGACAGGGCATTACATCTTCTCTTTAACGCTCTTCCAGTGCTCTTGTTCAGTGACTCCCCCTGCATCTTTTCTTCAGTGTCATGGAGAAGTCCACTGTACCAGCCCACTCTGCACTCTCTCCCTTCCTGTGAACCTCCTGTCTTGCTCCCTCCCTCCCTTGTTTAGATTTCACAGTTCTTTTGCTTAACCGCTCTTTGGCCAGTATTCTCTATTTTCATTTTGTTTTACTTACCTAGCAAAACCACAGGCCTAGATGGATACAGCTGTCTGCCTTCATGGTTTCCAACATTTCCTGGACCCTTGACTCCAGCCTGGCAGTCTCTCTGTTTTTGAGTGACCCCTCTTGGGGATTTGCCACCAAAGCTGTTTCAAATGTTTGTCATTGCCCTACATTCACTTTCCCTTCACTTAAGTAAGAATTTTGGCCTCTTAATTTATAGATGGAATAGAAGCTATCAAATTGGAAGTCTTAACTTCCCGCTATCAGCCCCATAAACTGTGTCTGTGACAGTGAAAAATGTATTGTTCTTCCATTCTATGGTGAATCCTGCTTGGATCTCTTTCCTAGATTTTTAATTCTTTTTTCTTTTTTTTTTTTTTTTGAAGATTTTATTTTTGAGTAATCTCTACACCCGTTGTGGGGCAGGAACTCACAACCCTGAGATCAAGAGTCACATGCTTTACCAACTGAGCCAGCTGGGTGCCCCTAAATCTACCTTTGTGTATTTTTTCTTAACATTATACATGCCTATCTCATTAAACTTAAATAAAGTCTAGCATATTCAGTCCTTTAGTCTCCTCTACCCTCTAGCTGCTTTTTACTCTTCTCCCTTCTATAAACTACAAACCAACTTCTTGAAATAATTGTCTATACACTTTGAACCCATTGCAGTCTAGTTTCTTCCTCAGCTACAACATTTGAACTCCATTCCCCCAAGGTTACCAATAACCCCTTTGGCTAAGTCCAGTGACTATCCTTTCTGTTTTCCCTGTCCTTGAAATGCCTCTCTGGCACTATCCTTTTAACATCCCCCCCCCCCCCAGACCTTTTCCTAGTTCCTTCCTCAGCCCCCACTTAGAAGTTGCTATTATTCAGGATTCCGCTGTAAGCCTTTTCCTCTGTTATACGTGTTCTTCAGAGGCAGGCTTATCTGCAGCGAAGGCTTTATTTATCATCTATATGCTGAGAACTTTCAGATTGTTATCTGTAGCCTAGATCTCCTCCCTGCACTTCAGATGTCTGTTTCCAGCTGCTTCGTGTGCATCTGCACTTGGGTGCCCTGTAGTTACTGCAAAGCCAGCATGTCTACAGTTGACCTCTCCTCACCTGCCCTTTTGGCAAAACTCTGCTCTTGTGTAGCTCAGTGACCAGTGCCCCCGCTTACCCAGGGGTCTTTCTGCCTTCAGTTTTGTCCTTCCCTTCCTGTGCCACTGCATCTCAGTGACATTTCTTAGAAGTGATCCATCTGAAACAGCTCTGATCAGATCAGTGCCCTTTAGTCCCATCAGGCAGCTCTGGTGACCCAGCTCCTACCTCATCTCCCAAATACTTGACCCACTCGTGCACAGAGCATGCACCTCTACTGGAAGTTACTTCTGTAATACTTCTCTTTCCACCTTTTACACACTAACCTTCATCTTTGAGATCTTGGTTTACAGGTCAGTTTTCTTTGGAAACCTTTTGCTGAATATCTCAGGTGGGGTTAAGAACTCACCTGACTGCTAGCATAGCTCCTTGCACTTTTCCCTTTCTAGCATTTACCTCACTGTATGCAAGTGCCTCTTTACTTTGAATTCCTACCAAACTCTAAGTTCCTTGAGGGTAGGGACTAAGCTTTGATCTTTTTCTTTTTAAATTCCTATCCTCTAGCACAGTACCTGGTATATAGTAGGCCCAATACTTATTAGATGGTTAATGGTTGTAGAGATTATAGGATTTTAGAACTGAAAGAACCTTATCTGTGTAGGATACATGTCCCAGATTTTCAGGGTGAATGATCACTGAGTGGCGTTTGGTTCTTTTGCTAGAGATAATCATTTCAAAGTCATAATGCAAAGGCCAAAACCTCCTTTGAATATATTACCCTTATCTCACTAGTTAAGCCGCCCTAGCTAGCTTGTTTCAGAACTTAGGTAGACCCATGTTTCTCAGTTTTGGCTACCCATTAACATCATTTGGGGAGATTTGAAAAAGAAAAATAATCCTCATTGCTCCAAACTCAACAAATAAATTTTATTCTTATTCTGGGAGGATTGTCCTCCATTTCTACCTTGTTGAAAGTTGATCAACAGCAGTCTTATTTGCTCTTTGACAAAAGAAATAGCAGGTAAGACTTTATATTATCTAATTTCTAGAAGTGCCTGTCATTAAGCGTTTGGAAATTAGAGGCCCTTTTCTGTCTGTGACCCTTAGAAGCTTGACTTGTGAACTCTTGAATTATGATCTGTAACATAGAATGTGGGCAAACAGTCTCCATCTGGTACAATCACTGTCTCGTCCATGGGGGTCTCTGGGTGGAACCACTGCTTTTAGATCACATGGCTCTTCATGATGGGGTGATAGATTAATTCCTTAGGGGCTGACCTGAAGCAGGTAGGAAAATTTGGTTATGGTCACCAGAAGGAGCAGGCTGTTATTTATTTATTTTTAAAGATTTTATTTATTTATTTGACAGAGAGCACAAGCGGGGGAGTGGCAGAGGGAGAAGGAGAAGCAGGCTCCCCACTGAGCAAGGAGCCCGATTGGGGGGTGCTGGGATTATGATGTTAGCCTAAGGCAGATCTTAACAGACTGAGCCACCAGGCGCCCCTCAATTACTTTTTAAAATGCTATTTCTTCTTTGCTTTTAGGGCTGAAACACCTCCTGTTCAGCCATTGGAATTTTGGAGAAGTTGTTTGTTGCTTTTGATAACTTTGAGGAATCAGCCTAATTTTTAAAATGATTTTTAGAAGTGTGAGCTTAGGGGCGCCTGGGTGGCTCAGTCGTTAAGCGGCTGCCTTCGGCTCAGGTCATGATCCCCGAGTCCTGGGATCGAGTCCCACATCGGGCTCCCTGCTCCGCGGGAAGCCTGCTTCTCCCTCTCCCACTCCCCCTGCTTGTGTTCCTGCTCTCGCTGTCTCTGTCTCTGTCAAATAAATAAATAAAATCTTTAAAAAAAAAAAAAAAGTGTGAGCTTACTCTTGGGGCACCTTGGTGGTTCAGTCAGTTGAGTGTCCAACTCTTGGTTTCCTCTCCAGTCATGATCTTGTCGTGGAATCGGGCCCCCGTGTTGGGCTCTGCACTCAGCATGGAGTCTGCTTGGGATGCTCTCTCCCTCTGCCCCTCCCCCTGTGTGCATGCTCTCTCTCTCTCTCTCTCTCTCTCAAAATGAAGGAATAAAATCTTTTAAAAAAGTGTGAGCTTACTCTTGACTGTACTTTTTGTGATAGTAATTCTTGATAAAGTCTGTTTCTGCTACTCAACTAGTATAATATTTGGGATCTGTTTATTTTTTTTAGATTTTATTTATTTATTTATTTGAGAGAGAGAGAGAGAGAGAGTGTGTGTGTCCAAGCAGGGGGAGCAGTAGAGGGAGAAGCAGACTCTGCTGAGCGGGGAGCCCAATGTGGGGCTCGATTCCAGGACCCCGGGATCATGACCTGAGCTGAAAGCAGACACTTAACCAACTGAGTCACCCAGGCGCCCCTATTTTTACTTTTTAAAAAGATTTTATTTATTTATTAGAGAGACCAAGTGTGTGCGAATGAGCAGGGAGCAGGGAGGGGGTGGAGGAGCAGAAGGAGAGGGAGAAGCAGACTCTTCGCTGAGCAGGAAGCCTGATGCTGGGCTCGATCCCAGGACCCCGAGATCACGACTTGAGCTGAAGGCAGATGCTTAACTCGCTGAGCCACCCAGATGCCCCTTGGGATCTATTTATTGCATAGAGACTCTGTCTTCACAGCCTTAGTGTTCAATTGTGTTGATTTTTGTATCAACACAATTTTAGTATTAGGACCCTCAGGAGTTAATGCATTCTTGGTATGTGGTTTACAAGTAACATGTCACAGATGTGAAACTGAAGGAATTACTTGCATCAGTGAGTACCATAGATTTGAGTGATTTAAATGTTGAATGATAACAAATATTTCACTCTTGTCATTGAAAACCAAAAATGGAAGATAAAACACCAACCCTATCATAGAGACACAAGAAAACAGGTTAGTCGGTTCACATTTCTTTTTCTTCCCTAGGCCGTTCATGTAGCAGCTCTGTTTTTTTTTTTTTATTATATATATACATATATATGTATACACACATACATACACACACACACACACACACACACAAAACCCTGGTTTCCAACAGACTGAGTTTATAAGGACTGATTAATTCTCAGGATCTGAATCTGTTTTCAGAATTGCCTGTGTAAAAATAAAAAAAAAATGTAGAATTTAGGTTAAGCATTTTATGAATAGTTGATAAATCAGTCATCATTGCTAGTTTAAAGATAGTGTTGGTAACTTGCTTCAACCTTGGAAGGAGGACAGTAGGGGTTGGGAAGATGTCTGTATAGTTTTAGCTATTCTGGCTGATACTGTTCTTTCACCTTTCCCATTATCTTGTTTACTTTGGCTTTGTAGTCTAATGGAGGCCTTCTTAAAGGGTGGACATAAATAAAATATGCATGTTCTTTTTCTCTGCTAATGACGGTAAGAAAACATCATCTGTTGTCAGATTTGGTCCTTTATGATGAATTGGCTCTCGGGAAAAGAACTTGACTTATTCTCGGTGCAAGTTTGTCATTTCTTCTCTTTCCCACCTTCAGGACAGGCAATGTCAGCTTTCCATTCAGTGAGGGAGCGTAGCCTTTTAGATGAGGGAGCTCAGCCCACAAGCTTGTGCTTGACAGAACTTTGTTAAGTGAATCAGGGAGTCTGAATTATTCATTCTCTTCCTCATCCTGCTGTTCATATCAAATTCCTGCTGTGTCTTTGGGGCATCTTGCCAGTCTTCAGCATAATTGATTTCCTTGCTTTGTGGGGGGTGTGTGTGTGTGTGTGTGCACATGAGTTGTGCCTCTGTTGAAGCCTTCCTGATTGCCTAGGAGAGGAATATTTATTAAGCACACGTGGGCAAAAGCACAAACGTTCACTCCAGATCACTAAAAATATAATGGACTTACTGCTTGTATAATCTAAAGGAGAGGTTGGGATTGATTTTTTATTGTCCAGGACACATAATATTCTTTCTGGGCAACAAGAAGTTACTGCCTGAGGAATTATGAAGAGTCTTCTGTGATCTGATTGGAACATTGGGGACAGAGACTGTGCTTTTCACTTTTTGTTCTCTAATCCTATTGTCTCTTCAGTGTTTTTAAGAAGGTATCTCCTTGAAGAGCCCTGTCAGGACTAGAAGGGCTTAGAATGGTCTAGTCTAGAGGCTACAAACTGGAGGCCTGTGGTCTGGCCCTTACACATGGGGTTTTGTTTGGCGTACACAGTATTTTGAAGGCATGTGGATTTAATATTTAAACACTGGGAGAACACACATGAAATCCAGATTCTTGGCTTTTCAGGGCAACAGGGGGCCTGCATTCCTCCGGGGTGGACTTTCTCGAATCCGCATAGTGGCTCTTCCCTATAGGAACCTGTTTGCTCCAATACCACACGGCCTCTGCCTGTGCACTTCATTTTTTATTTACCTCTGGTGAGCAGTATAGTCCTGCTCTAAACCAGTCTACTTATTTTACAGAGGAGAGAAAGAGATTGGTCCCAAATCTTATAGGTAGTGGGAAAAACTTAGGTGAGGATTCATGCTTCTTGACTCTTAATTGATTATGATGATTATTTCTGCAGGCCTTTTTTTTTGTGTTACATAAATTAACTCATTTATTGTAGGCTAGCAATGTTTTAAATGGTGGAGCTTCTACTGGTCTTTCAATTCCTTCAGTCTCCTGATGGCCGACTTTACTGTGATGGCAGAAGTGGCGTTGTAGGTCCAGGCGCCACCAGCGACGGTTTTCATGCAGGAGTCACAATGCCAGATCCCCACCCCTCGTCTTTTCATCTTGGTTTTGCCACAGAAGGAGCAGGTGTACTTGGCATGCTGGCTTATTTCAATCTTCTTCACCATTTTCCTGAGGGAAGCACCATAACAGGTCCCGTATTCGCCCACGATTCCGACCTTCTTTGTGCGTTTAGCCATGTCGCCGCAAACTAGGTCTGAGCCCAGAGAAGTTGCAGGTTTTTTTTTTTAAACAAGTTCTTTTCTTACCAGTATGTTTTCTATTCATTCAAAATATTCATTGTGTAGGTACTAAGACTGAATGCTGGGAATGTAAAAGGAATACGATAAACCCCCCTGTTCTTGATTCAGTCTCGAAATACCAAATGAGTCTGCCTTTGGGGAAAGTTACTATCTACCGTTACTCTGTACTGTTAGATTGCTTTATCTTCTTTATATCACTTAACCACCATTTGGAATTATTTTAATTTGCCTCCTTGTTTACTGTCTGGCTTCCTAAGTAGAATGTAAGCACTGTGAGACCAGTGACTAGGTCTTGTACAGTGTTATATCTCCATTGCCTGGAAAAAATCCCTGACACTGAGTAGATTCTGTTTTTGATGAATGAATAACTAAAAGGGGCAATAGATTGAACTGGGCTTTGAAGGACGAATAGGAGTTTTCCATGCAGACAGGAGAAGGGTGTTTCAGACAGAAATACTGGTATGAACAGAGTCATGAAAATACATGGTATGTTCTTGTGCTTCTTTGGGGTTGGCCACAAAAAGCTGTTTTTGATAACAGAAAGACCATATGGATTTGAAGGACTCTGGATCCTTGGTAAAAAAAAAAACACATAAACTAAATGTGTTTCTGAGTCAAAAACTCCAGTGTAACTTTTTCCCTCTCCTCCATAGTATTTTAGTGGGATACTGGCCATTCATTATAATTAGTGATTTATAGAACTTCACTGGCATATTTACTAAAGTAGTATTATATGACAGATGTAAATTAAGGGTGTGATTCTAATGTGCCTTCAGTCTAGTATTTTGCAAATCCAGAACAGGTTATCTTTAGGGTATATAATGGACCAATCGGTGAATTTCTGAGGGTATCTGGGCAGAGGCTGTCAACATAAGTGAGCTGTGTATTAGAATCCCCTAGGGAGTTTTTTAAAATTTCATTCCTTGGCCATTCCCCACCTAGGCCAGTTAAGTCAGGAACTCTGGTAGTAGGACCCAGGAATTCATATTTTTTTAAACTTCCCCAGATGATTCCAGTACGCAGCCAAGGTTGAGAACCATTGACTTAGGGAAACACAAGGGAAGGGAGATAGTTGTAGTTCGCGGTAAGTTGAAGTATAAGGAGGGAACCCAAAGAGGACAGTCATTAAGAAAGTAATTGAAGATCAGAGCAAGATGAATACCATACGATTTCATTCATATGTGGAATTTAAGAAACAAAACAGATGAACATTCGGGGAGAGGGAGGAAAGGCAAACCAAGAAACAGATTCTTAACTGTAGAGAACAAACTGATGGTTCCCAGAGGGGAGGTGAGCAGGGGGATCGGTGAAATGGGTGATTGGGATTCAGGAGCACACTTGTCTTGACGAGCACCAGGTGTTGTATGGAAGTGTTGAATCACTACATTGTGCATGGAAACTAATATTACACTGTATGTTAACCAACTGGAATTTAAATAAAAACTTGGGAAAAAAAGTAATTGAAGAGAGTTATTAAAAGATCTTCTGAGTGTGAGAGAAGGGGTATTTTAGGAAATCAATTCAGAAATGTATGATTTTTAGAGCTTGGATTTATAGGTGGTGTCAGAGATAAAGGAAGTATACCTAGTTGTTGAGGAGGGAGAGAGTCTGAATTCCATGGGGTATGCTGTCCCCCCCATGAATTATCATTCAGAGATCCCAGCTTTTTAGTCACATGTGATGAAAAAACACTTTTTTTTTTTTTTAAGATTTTATTTATTTGTCAGAGAGCAAGAGTGATTGGGCACAAGCAGGGGGAGCAGAAGGCAGAGGGAGAAGCAGGCTCCCCGCCGACCAAGGAGCCTGATGCGGCACTCGATTCTAGGACCCTGGAATCATGACCTGATTCCATGAGCCGAAGGTAGACGCTTAACTGACTGAGCCATCCAGGCATCCCTAAACACTGTTCTTGAAGTAAAACATTGTGGGTCATAGTCCTAGATTTTCCACTATTAGTTATGTTCATTTAGTTCAGTTTACCAACCATTTATTAAGTGCTGTACACTGTTGGACTCTGGAGATGGATTAGATACAACTCTTGCCATTTAGGATCTGACATTCTAGGGATTTCTTTGTGCAACTAGTTAGGCAGTTCTTAACTTCTCTGGGCCTTTCTCCATCTGTGAAATGTGGGGATATGATGAAATTTTTTCTGAGGTTCCTTTCAGCTTTGACATCATATTGCAGTGATTGCAAGTAAAATCTTGGTAAAGATCAGCACCTCTTAGTAATTATGTAGTTTTCTTCAGTAGAAAAAAAAAAACAACCCAAGAAAAAGTATAGCTAAGGGTTTAAATTGAAAGAATCCCAGGACCTTATCACACCCTTTTCCCTGTTTTACCTTTCTGTCAGGTTCTGTGGGGTTTTGACAAGTACCCTTGGTAAGGAGGAGTGGAGAGTGGATGTCCCTGGGGAGGAAGTGTAGGGTTAGAGTCCGAGAAGAGCCTGCTAGAAGCCTTGCTGTTGTAGAGCTGCGGGCAGATGGGGAAGTGTGGCACCCAAGAACGGTTTTGAGATCCTCCATTGTTCCCAGCACCTTGTTGAGGAGTTCCTGGCCACATTTGTCACCCAGCTGAAGTCTGCTAAATTGGGAACAAAGTGCTCCTTATGCCCGCGGCTGTCAGGATGAACTTCGGAGAACCGGGGCCGTGTCTTTCTGAGCGTTCTTGGGTATTGCACATATTCATTGTTTTCTCTGGGAGGTTGTTGGGATAGTGGAGAGGGGAAGGGGAAGGGGATGTGGGAGGCAAAAAAAGTTTCCAGAAAAAGAAAAGAAAAAAAAAAAAAGCCACCGGTCAAGAGCTGTTTGTGAGAACGGGAGCTGGGTGGGAGGGCTGTGGTACCTTGTAGACTATTGCATTCCTCACTGCAGTCCTGCTTTGGGGGACATAACACTAATAATAACTGTGGTTATTTTAATTTTTTCGTGATACTCTCAGCTTTCACTTCTGTTATAAATCTATTAGCGACTGTTAAAGGATTTTTTTTAATGTAAATGTTGCACTCAACATATTGGTCCAGTCTAGAGGCTGTACCATGATTTCTATTTAGATATCCTGGATCCTCAGGCCTCAGATTACTCTCCAACCATTTCCTCTCCCACTGCCCACTTCCCGTTTTATTCTGCAGTTCTTGTGTGCGCCACATGACCCTTCTCAGCGCCTGAATGCCTAGCACTGTGCTGGTTGTTGAGGATGTGGAGGGAGGCAGACAGTCCCTGTCCTTGGGAGCTCTCAGTATAGAGGGGGGAGACTGATGCTGAGGAGAGGTGCAGTGTGGTGAGTGCAGGGGGAAAGGTGAGTGAGCGATGAGATGGGCGGGAGGGGGCACCTAATCCAGCCTGGGCAGCGTGGGTGGCAGGGACCTGGGGGTTGTAACAGGAGCGACATTTCTGTATGTTCAGACAATGGAAGAAACAGGGAAATACTGGCTTAATGGATAGAACACAGGGAAGGGAGTTAGGACCCTTCCTCTGTCGTCTTTTGTGTGCAAAAGTACAGCAGCTTTCTTTGCTTCCTACTCCTGGCAGCGGATTATCTCTTCCTCCGGAATTATGTGGGTTGGAGAAGAATGGAGAGGAATGGGCCCACCTGCATGGCGGGGAGAGGGAGGCATTAGGGATGTGGGTGTTTAAAAGCTCTTGGCATGACTGGCTATAAGTACAGATGGCTATTTGTGTTACCATTATTGTAGCTCTTATTCCTGCATTCCCTTTCGTGTGCTTCTTTACAGGGATAATTGTGGGGTCCCAACTTCTGTCTCTCCCTGCTGCCAGCTAAAGTCGATGCTGATGTGTTGTGCATTACAGAGCGTACAAGGACTTCTGTGTGGGCTGTCGTCTTAGTGCTGCCATAAATTTTTGGGGCCTCTGCAGCATCAGGGGAAAACAATTTTTTGTTGTTATTGAAATCCACATTGGTGAAAACATTAAAAAAAATGAGTACACCAAATTTTAGTGAGGGATTGACTTCTAAATGGAGCTAAAATTAACTTCGGTGAGTGTTTGGATTTCAAAAGTGTTAGATACCAAGGGTTGGCTATCCAGGGAAAAGGTGATTTGTCTGGGAATCTGACAAATCCTAGTCATGTTCTGGGTAAAACTGAGGGGAGTGAAACAGAAAGAGGATGGGTTTTATTGCTGATCTGCTTTTTTTTTTTTTTTTTAAGATTTTATTTATTTATTTATTTAAAGCATGAGTTGGGGGAGAGGGAGAGAAAATCTCAGGCAGACTCCCCGCTGAGCACAGAGCCTGACGTGGGGCTTGATCTCATGACCCTGAGCCGAAATCATGCGTCACACCCTTAACCGACTAAGCCACCCAGGAGCCCCCAATCTGCCATTTCTTTGTTGTGTGACCTTGTCCAGGCCACTTTTCTCATCAGTAAACTGGAGCTAATAATAGCTATCACTGAGTTGTTGTGACAATTAAACATTTATTATTCCACTACTAAAGACCTTCCACAGGCTTCTTTCCTGGTATTTATGTCCCAGCAAGGTGAATCACTTGCTGTTTCTTTCCCCCTTCTTGCCTTTGGACATCTTTTCTTGTATGGCTTTTTACCTGCCTGCTCAGAAAATTTTCCATCAAGTAAAACACACATGAATTCATAAACCTGGCAAATTTACGTTAATACTCTACTGTTATTTAGATCTCAGCTATTTGGTGTTCCATTTTTAAGGAAACCTTTCCCTGTTCTCACTCCAGTCCAGAAGGTATTCTTTCTGTGATGTTCCGTAGCACTCTTTGTCTGTCTCCCTTGCGAAACTGTATTTTCTGGAGACAGTGGCGGTCACGTGTGCTATTGTTACCGCTGTGTATCCTGTGCCGCCTCCTTCCCTTCCCTGAAGTGATGTAGGGTCTGAACCTAAGCTACCTGCAAAACTCAGGACAACACCAAGAGGCACTGCATCCCGCCTGTCCACAGTTGGTTTATAACCAGAAAAAAACCACTTAATTTACACATAATTGATGGTAAAACCTACTTCCTCTGGGGGTAAATTTGGATTTTAGAGTCATTGAAGCAGGGAGCCAAGTAAACCTGATTCTTGATGCGTTGGTAGAGCTTCAGACCTTTGCTGTTTTTCATGCATAGTAGTTACTTTTCTGCTTTGAGGAGAAAGCCACTAGAAATTAAGCGTATGACTTCTGGCAGGAATCCAGTGTCGCAGTTGGGCCAAACAGTCTTAATCCCATCACAACCACTACTTTCTAGAAGAGGACCCCTTTAAGCAAAATATCGACTACCTCTGGGGATGATATAAACCTAAGGGGAACAGTAGTTTGAGACTCCTCAAATATCCTTGTATTACCCCCATCCCCCTTATTTTCTTTAGGGCTGTTTAGACCTTGGAGGAATGAGTGAGAAAGAGTGTGTGTGTGTGTGTGTGTTCGTGTTAGACAGGGACCTTTCACTCACATGACTTAATAAATACATTCCATTGTGGCCATTGGTCTATTTGTCCTATACATCGCAAAGTGTGACCCTCTGATGGGTCACTCGGAACTTATGATAGAGTGAGGGCCAACATTTCCTATGTACGGAAGTAAAGACCAACCATGGCACTTTTAACCCTTTATCACTTTACAAGTCTGTCTGTCTCTATTAGGCTGACTTCCTTGAGGGCAGGGATGGCCTGATTCATTTCACGTCCTCAGTGGTCAGCACACATGCTGGCATGTCGCTCAGTACACAGTGGTTAGCTGTTTGTGGAACTAGGTAGTATGGTGCGGTAGAAGAGGGAAGGCTTTCAAATTTGGCAGACCTCAGTCAGAGTGGGTCCAGCACTTGTTAGCTGGAGGACCTTCGACCAGGTTTTAACTTTGAGCTTCAGTATCAGCTTTTTTGTGAAGATAAAGATATTGTGCCCTGCACACCTCCTGGCACTGGAGGGCTATTTTCCCCCAAATATTTATTTTGAAATAACTTCACAATTAGAAAAGAGTTGCCAGAACAACTAAAAAAATAAAAATAAATAAAAAACCCCACAAAATAGAAGAAAAACTCTCAAAGTACCTATATTCCTTTTACTCAGATTTCCCAGTTAATATTTTTTTGTGTTTGCTCCATTGTCCACTTTCTCTCTCTTTTTTAAAAGATTTTATTTATTGAGAGAGAGACAGTGCAAGCGAGAGAGTGAGCACGAGCAGGGAAGAGGGACAGAGGGAGAGGGAGAAGCAGACTCCCTGCTGAGCAGGGAGCCTGATGTGGGGCTTGATCCCAGGACCCTGAGATCATGACCCGAGCCAAAGGCAGACACTTAACCAACTGAGCCACCCAGGCGCCCCTGTCCACTCTCTTTATGTGTGTGTATACATGCACACTCTTTATCGTTATTTTCTAAATTTTGAGAGCAAGCCACGGATCTGATATCCTTTCACTGGGAAACACTTCAGTGTGTATTCCCCCAATAGGACTGTCTTACATAGCCTGGATCTGCTCTCCAGATGAGGAGAGTGTATTGGTGCACTGTCACCATCCATCCACAGAGCCCATGAACATGTTGCCAGCTGTCCCGGTAATGTCTTTTTTCTGTTTTGGTCCAGGGTCCTCTCTAGGGATAGGTGTTACATTTAGTTGCATGTCTCCTCAGACTCCTTCAGTCTGGAACAGTTCTGAGTCTTCTTTGCCTTTTTTTCATGTCCTTGACATTTTGAAGTTCTAGATCTGGGTCCATCTGTTTCTTCGTGACAACTGTCGTATCATTTTTGTCAGGAATATGCTGTGCCCTTAGTGTATCACCTGGAGGCAAATGAGATCTACCTGTCCCACTACCAGGGATGCTAACCTTGATCACTTGGTTAAGTTGGTGTTTGCCACATTTCTTCAGATTCAATTCATCATTTTTCTGTTTGTTATTGATTATTATGTTGTGCAAAGATAGTCTGAGATTGTACCACTATCCTGGTGCTCACCAGACCTCTGCCTCACAGCCTTAGCATCCACTGACAACTCCTTCCTGGGATAGTTTCCAGATGGTGATTCTCTGTTTCTGTCTGTCTGTATTTATTAGCTGGCATTCCACTGTAAAGAAGAGTTTCCTCGGGGTGCTTGGGTGGCTCAGTCGTTGAGCGTCTGCCTTCGGCTCAGGTCATGATCCCAGGGTCCTGGGATCGAGCCCCGCGTGGGGCTCCCTGCTCGGCGGGAGGCCTGCTTCTCCCTCTCCCACTCCCCCTGCTTGTGTTCCTCTCTCGCTGTGTCTCTCTGTCAAATAAATAAATAAAATCTTAAAAAAAAAAAAAAGTTTTCTCATTTGCTTATTTCTGTCAGCAGGGATTCATGGATTCCTATTTTATTCAATAGGTTGTAATAGGTTGTAACTTTACATTCTGATCCTTAAGCTGTACCCAGTTTAGCCAGTGGGAACTGCTTTTTTTTTTTTTAAAGATTTTATTTATTTGAGACAGAATGAGAGAGACAGAGAGCACATGAGAGGGGGGAGGGTCAGAGGGAGAAGCAGGCTCCCTGCCAAGCAGGGAGCCCGATGCGGGACTCGATCCAGGGACTCCAGGATCATGACCTGAGCCGAAGGCAGTTGCTTAACCAACTGAGCCACCCAGGCGCCCCCAGTGGGAACTGCTTTATGCTGGCTCCTTTGTTCTGTTGGCTTGACCCCATCATTTATGGGACATTTCTTGATTTGCTGGCACAAGATTTTCCAAGCTTATCTTGTTCTTTTCCTGCTCTAGCCCTGGAATCAGCCATTTCCAAGGAGCCCGGCTTCTTTTAAATGGAGGATAGTAATTAGAAACCAAAATCTGGGTGCGAAGGTGTACACATTGCTGCTGGGGTGTCACTGGCTCTAGGCTCTCTCAGCAGACAGAAAATACACGTATATATATATGTACACACGCCATATATATGTACATCTGTGACTATTTCTATATTTCTAGGTGAATGTGCAAACACGTATAATGTTTGTATGTGTGTGAGCGTATATCTGTGTGTGTGTGTGTGTGTATGTTATAGATTTTACATTGTAAAACCATGAGTTTTAGATCATAAAACTAGAATTCATTTGATAGCTCCATCTTAAGTCCAGCCAACCTCTTTTCAGTTTTGTAAAATATTCTCAAGTAGGAAAAAACTTAGCTCCTTTTATCCTCAGCATATTTACTTATTTCATTTATTTGTTTGGTGTAACCAATTTCCCAGCCACCCAGGCGCCCCATCTTATCTTTTCTTTTCTTTCTCTCTCTCTCTTTCTCTCTCTCCTTCCTTCCTTCCTTCCTTCCTTCCTTCCTTCCTTCCTTCCTTCCTTCGTGTGTATGGGCATATGTCTTCATTTCTTTTGGGTAAATACCTACAAGTAGGGTTGCTGTCTTATCTTAAGCATGTTTAAGAAACTGCCAAACTGTTTTCCAAAGTGGCTTACCATTTTTGCATTCCCATCAGCATTGAATGTATGAAGAAGTTCTAGTCGCTCCACATCCTTTCCATTATCTGGTATTGTCAATTAAAAAAAAATGTTGAATCCTTCTCATAGGTATGTAATGGTATCTCTTTGCGGCTTTAAATATTATTTCCCTAGGGCGCCTGGGTGGCTCAGTCGTTAAGTGTCTGCCTTCGGCTCAGGTCATGATCCCAGGGTCCTGGGATCGAGTCCCACATCGGGCTCTCTGCTCCGCGGGAAGCCTGCTTTTCCCTCTCCACTCCCCTGCTTGTGTTCCTGCTCTCGCTATGTCTTTCTCTGTCAAATAAAAAAAAAAAAATTACTGGGCGCCTGGGTGGCTCAGTTGGTTAAGCAACTGCCTTCGGCTCAGGTCATGATCCTGGAGTCCCGGGATCAAGTCCTGCATCGGGCTCCCTGCTCAGCGGGGAGTCTGCTTCTCCCTCTGACCCTCCCCCCTCTCATGTGCTCTCTCTCTCTCTCAAATAAATAAATAAAATCTTAAAAAAAAAAATTATTTCCCTAAATATTAATGGTGTTGAGCATCTTTTCATTTGCATATTTGCCATCCATATCTCTGATGGTCTGTTAAACCTTTTGCTCATTTTAAAAATTGGGTTGTTTGTTGTCTTTTTTTTTAAGATTTTATTTATTTGAGAGAGAGAGAGAGAGAGAGAGAGAATGAGTGGGGGAGGGGCAGAGGGAGAGGGAGAAGCAGGCTCCCTGCAGAGCAGGGAGCCCAGTGTGGGACTCGACCCCAGGACCTGGGATCATGACCCGAGCCGAAGGCAGACGCTTAACTGACTGAGCCACCCAGGTGTCGGGTTGTTTGTTGTCTTAATGAGTTTTTTTTTTTTTAAAGATTTTATTTATTTATTTGAGAGAGAGAATGAGATAGAGCATGAGAGGGGGGAGGGTCAGAGGGAGAAGCAGACTCCCTGCTGAGCAGGGAGCCCGATGCGGGACTCGATCCCGGGACTCCAGGATCATGACCTGAGCCGAAGGCAGCCGCTTAACCAACTGAGCCACCCAGGCGCCCCGTCTTAATGAGTTTTGAGAGTTCTTTATATACTCTTGTTTCTCGTCCTTAATCAGTTATGTGTTTACAAATATTTTTTCCCATTGTGTCATTTTAAGTTATAAATATAGCTTCTTTATATAACGTTATAGTTACGTAGAAAGGTTGGACTGGATTCTTTGGGGCTTTCCATATAGCCTTTATGCTGTGAATACCCAAGAGTCATCTTGGTAAGAGGATCAATCTAGGCTTGAGGGGAGTTGGAGATCCTGGAGGATCCGGTGGACTTAATTGCCTCCTCCCAGTGACTGACTGAAGGTACTTGTTGAGAAAAGAAAGGAAGGACTGATGGAAAAATACGAGGGGTGATGGTGGTGGCTGGAGTCTTTGGTGGGAGAGTCCAATGTAGCCAGTTCCAGGGTGGGAGAATGGCTGCTAGAACTGTTCACAATAGAAAGGTAAGGAGCATGAGAGGGGCCAGGGAGCTTTAACATGGATTGTGTTAAAAGTGTTGAACCTAGATGAGATCTAGCCAGGGGTTCATTTGGCAGAAAGAGAGAGGCTTCGCAAGGGGATGTGACTTTCTGAAGATTATGGGGGTTGTGAAGTCGCAGAGCTGGGACTTAAATTCAGATCTTTGAGAACAGCTGTGAAGAAGGGCCTCAGCACATAAGAGGCAGGGGAAAAAACTAGAATTCTGACTAAGCTAGGGTGACCTGTTTTTGTTATTCTGCATGTCTTCCACATAATTTGTAAATACTCTTCTTGTATTTTCTCAATATTTAGTAAAACATAACAAAACTGGAATGACAGCAGAATTGGTGATTGGTAAGAGTTTGACTATAAATCCAATTGGAATATATTTTGGGTTAAACAGAAAACACTAGAAATCAAATAGGAATGCATTTTTGGCACAGCAAGAATGTTCGGTTCTTTCTGACACCCAAAGGGAAAGGATACTAAAGACAACAAGAGATCATAGATCTGGCTTTTGCTGTTATAATTAGCTATGAAAATACTAACTCTCAAGATTAGGATTTACTGGAATAAGAATTGCTTTTGGATTAAAAGAGAATGGTGAAAGGAAATATCTGAAAAAACCTGATAATAATAGTTATTATTTTATTGGATTCCTGCTCTAATTCAGGCACTGTGTTAGGCTCCTTGCGATTACATTTTCCTGATCCTTCCATAACCTTGCAAAGTATTTGGTGATATTACATTCCTGTTTTATACATGTAGAAATTGAGATTCAGAGAAGTTAAATAACCTGTCCAAAGTCATAACTGGGATTCATCCCTGGGCCTGTGTGGCACCATAGCTTGGTGTCTTTTCACTATGTTGGGGCTAATCATGGTGTCCTGTGTAGACCAGCATTCTTCCACAGTGGTTTCTTACCAGTTCACTACAAGATAGGTACAGAAACTGATTGTGAGCACTGAGAAACTTTTATAGCAATTTGACAGAGTAATTTTATGATTGTCAAATCCAGTGATAACAAGCTTGGGCTTGTATTTTGTATGTCTTTGTTTCTTAAAATTTCAGTTTTTTCTAGTAATTAATTTTATGGCGTTTTATAAAAGTACCATTCTATGATGGATTGGAACTTTACGAACAGAATTGCTGCAAGTCGTTAGCGCAGCCCTGCCCTGTACCGGGCCACGTCTCTGCTCTTGAGATGCTTGTGCATCACTGTACAGTGTGCTGTTGCCCTGTGGTGGACTCCGAGTTCCGAATGGTGGGGGGGGGGGACAGGGTCAGAGAAAGGGAAAGAGGCAGTAGGGAGAGGTGAGAAGAATCTTTGGGATAAGTCTCCAAACTGCCCTCAAGTGGTAGCAGTAAGGAAGGGTGAAGCCCAGTTCTCTCCTAAGATGAGGAGGCACACTGTGCCTCCTTTGGTCAGATATTATGCTTGAATTATGGTTGGCTTTCTGCTGAGTCCTCACTTGCTTTTTATTACACCCTGCAGTGATGCTGGTGTTCTAGAGGAGGACAAATATGGGAGACGGAATTTACAGAAATTAAGTTAACTGAAGGCAGAAATTCTGAAAATCGAAAACCTCCTTTTCTCTCCTCACAGCTACACACACATGAACCCGTACCTTGAAGTATTTTCCCTTTAAGGAAAAGACTGCAGTTCTTTGGCAGGGCCGAGAGTTTTGATTGGCCCCCTCTACTGCTGTTTGCCACGAAGAATCCTGACCAGTCCAGTTTTGTTTAGAGCTGGTTTGGGAGTCAGCCGAGCTGCCAGGTTCTGTGTACCTAATTTGAAATGTGCTAGTGTTCAGGGAGTGGTGGGCCAGGTTCCTGGGATGCACCTCCTGCAGTTCAGCTTTCCACGTTCCAGGAGGAAATGTGACCCTGCTGTTTCTGGAGTCCCATGTCAGAGACTCTTACTTCTCTCTGAATGCCTTTGAAGTCCTGCCAGTTTAGGGAGGGGGGAGGTTCAACTCACCGAAGGGTCATGTTTTTCGGGAGCTTACCCAGAATGGGACACCATATGCAGTGGTGCAGGAAAAGGAACCACTCATCCTTCAGGTTAACTAGGATTTGAGATTAAAGAAAGTGGTCTCAGTTTTATGGGATTGTTTTTCTCTCCACTCCCAGATCTGAAATGGCAAAACAGACCCTCTAAGAACTAGACTCCTGTTGGTGACCAATTTTAGTTATGAAGGAAACATCAGTCACCTTGACCTGCGATAAAGACAGGTATTGCACGGTCCGACCTCTTGCCTAATTCCTTATGTGTGGTCTGCAGTAATGCCTGCCATTCTGGTTGTGGCTGAGGGTGTAGCTGAAGGCAAGGCGATGGACACATAGCAGTTCTAATCCTGAACCTTTTACTTGCTCAGCTGGTTCTTAATCCCTAGGACCCAGCCTAGGGTCAAGAATTTGTTCCTGATTGCCATAGGTACAACTGTTTTGAGACGGTTTGCAGTGCTCCTGCGCTGGTGACCGCTGCAGCCTGGGGGGTGGTGTATGTAGGTCCGCCCCTCACTCTGTGGATAGAAATGTATTGAGGGGCGCCTGGGTGGCTCAGTCGTTAAGCGTCTGCCTTCGGCTCAGGTCATGATCGCAGGGTCCTGGGATCGAGCCCCACGTCAGGCTCCCTGCTCATCGGGAAGCTTGCTTCTCTCTCTCTCCCTGCTTGTGTTCCCTCTCTCGCTGTCTCTCTCTCTGTCAAAAAATAAATAAAATCTTAAAAAAAAAAAAGAAACGTATTGAGCATTTAATTAGCCCTGTGATAAGTTTAGGCAGTTTATAATGCCAGCCTTTAAATTTCATGGTGAAATAATTTTGATAATTTTCAGATTTATTAGAACCCTTTTAAGAGTTTAACAGACGCAGGAAGGTAAGAGATAAGAGAATGAGGCACACAGAGGAAGCAGCAGACAGGGATCTCATAGTACTTTAAAATTACCTCATTGTTACCAAGTCCTGAACTAAAATTATATTTTAACAGCTCTGTCTCTCTCCAGTAGACGATTCTTTTCCTGAGGATGGGGTAGTTTCTAATTCTGTTTTTTTTTTTTTTCTGTATTCCCCAGAGAATCTGGTCTTCTTGGTAGATTCAACAAATATTTGTTGAGATCAATTAAATAAATAAGCTTCTAAGCACAAAGAACAGAGTTGTATTTCAGTGGTTTCTTTGTGAATTGAATTCTCCAGGTCTCTGTGCTATACTTCTCTGATTAGGTTGCTGGGCCCAGATGACTAGCCTGGTACTTGCCTTTAAACATTTTATCCCCTGCCTTGGTTGTGTTGTCGCTAAGCGATATGAACACAGGGGATGTGGCTTATAAAGTGTACTCAGCTGGGGGCACCTGGGTGCCTCAGTCGTTAAGTGTCTGCCTTCGGCTCAGGTCATGATCTCAGGGTCCTGGGATCGAGCCCCACATCAGGCTCGCTGTTCAGTGGGAAGCCTGCTTCTCCCTCTCCCACTCCCCCTGTTTGTGTTCCCTCTCTCGCTGTGTCTCTCTCTATCAAATAAATAAATAAAATCTTTAAAAAAAATAAAGTGTACTTAGCTGACAGGCTCTGCCCATTCTCCACCACCACACACCTAACTCATTTCTGTATGGTCTTTGGGAGTAGTAAGAAAATTCCTTTGAAGTGCTGATTCCTAGGTGAAGCTGGTGGCTAGTTGTGTATGTACTCTTTATTTTTGTGGAATTTGAGGAGGTAGTGGTGCTGGAAATAATCTTAGAGAGTCTGCTGTACCCCCACATTTTGCCAGTGAAAAAACATACCCAGAAAGGTGTTCAGTGGTTTATTCCTAACCACATGGGTACTTCATGGCCATCAAGACTGTTCTCCTGGTCTCCTGGATCTTAGGTCTAGGCATTTACCACACTACCAGAGAAGTTTTAAGTCTTGTTTTTTTTTTTTTATTTTTTATAGAAAGCATCAGTAAAAATCGAATTCCTGCAAAAGCAAATATTGGCAATTTAGGAATGTGAGTGGAAAAACATTTTCCCTTTTGAATGCTAGGAGAGCTATCCCACAGTTTCTCTTTCTACTCTTTCTACTCTGATGTTACAAGACGAAAAAGTTTCATAAAGGATATGCTTCATTTAATGCAGAAAAAAGTAGGCCACTTTGCATTTCTAAAAATAACGCTTAAAACATCCCAAAATTGTGTAAAGAGGTATTTTAGTCGCACAAATGCTGTAATTTTCTGGGGGTTCCTGGGCCCCGGGAGCATGCTAGCTCTCTGAATGCTTTATGTTCTTATAGGACTCTTGTTTGAGGTGACCCCAGAATGGGAGATGGAGAAATGTGCTCTGAAGGGTGATTTGGGGGGAAGGGATGAGAAAGTTGCAGGCGGGAAAGCTCAGCATAGTGGTTTTAGGGAGTTTTCATTTCATTTTAAGTTTTTAAAGGAAAGGTCTGCTAGAAGCTTGGTACTAACTGATTCCAGATGGGTCTGCTACAGTACAAAGGTTTTCAGTGTGTTTGGGATAGGGCAGACCAAAAGGGCCCCCTGAGCACTTCCTGTGCAGCTCTGCAATTGTACTCACCTAATCAGAAACAGCCCTGCCTGCTGGAGCTCAAGGGCAGCCATCTTGGGTTCTCTTCGTGCCTGATTCTGTGAACTGCCCTTTCCTCCTGTCTGGGTTTACCTCCGCATCCTAGTCCCCTTCCCTCTCTAATCTCTTCTCCATTTGTTTGCAGGGAACATTTTATGTATATATGTATGTATGTTCCTCCCTATTCCTTGTGGGGTGGGAGCTGGGAGCAGGGGAGAGGGGGAAAGGGCGGGGGGAAGGGAGGAGGAGGGTAGAATGGCCAAATTAAAGGCAGATGCTGAAAGACTTTTTTCCTGGACCCGGGAGATATTTGCTGGCAGTGGATAACGGGAACATGAGAATGTGAAGCAGACTTGGAAAATGAAGCCACCATCCATCCATCCGTCCGTTCATTCATTCTCTCTTTTTCCCTCCAATCCTGTACTCTTTCCAAAAGGTTCAGAATGTTGCAAGTGGGTAGTTTGTTTACATTATAAACTGAGTGTCACTGGCCCTTTCTGGTTGTTTGCCAAAGGGAGAGTTTGACGGTGATTTTAAATCCAGTAGAATAGAAAGGTATTTTGCACTCAGATCCCAGCATTGTTGCCACAGGATCATCCCTTCTGTGCTCTCATGTCTGCTTGAATTTGGCCAGCTTCTTAGCTATTGCAGGTGCTCTGCATAGGTTAAAAGAGGATTTTTGGTGATGCTCTGCTGCAGCGACAGTCGTTCTTAGGGGCCTTCCAGACTCCGCTTGGGATATACTTTATGCATAAATTTGACTATTTTGGTGCAGATGCCTGTTAGACTTGAGGGTATGCTTGGTGTTTGAATCTCATTTTTTTTTTTGGATCTAGCTGATGGTTGCAGAATGTGGTCCCAGAGTTTTATCTGGGTCTTTATAGTTTTTTTTCTGATCCATTTGGCTGTTGTATCCATGTTGTTGCATAAATGCGAATTTATTCAGATAGAATATTGAAAAATACTATGTAGACATAAAATTTCCAGCAGCGTAAGTTTGTTTTCCTGACCTGTCCATACTTTCAGTGCCCCTTTTGTCGTCATGTAAGTATGGTGATCACTTTTTTTTTTGAGTCATATGTGTGGAATATATTGTCTGGTTGACAATTTTTGTGCTGTTTCTAGATAGTGGGGTTGTCTGGGAGATATAGTTGGGAAATGGAAATACATGAATTTCTGGGATATTCTGATGTTAGCGGGAATGTCAGAGTGTAAAATTGGGATTTCGTAAACTAGGTCACATAGTCACCCTTCTTATGAGTGAGTCTTAGTAATATGGCATTGAAGCTAATGGAGAATTACCTGGTATTTTTTAACCATCAGCTGCTTGTAATAACGTTCTCAGTTTACCAGTAGGATCTTCCCTCTTACCTTTATTTTTTAAAATCCCCCTTTAGGCGTGAAGGAGAGAAGGCAGCTAAGGTGTGTTTGTTTGTCTTGGCTATTATTTGCCAAGTATCAAACTCCTGTTGCCTCACTTAATACTTGGTGGCCTTAACTCCATTTGCAGAGGAGAAAAATGCTCTTGCCCAGTGTCACACAACCAGTAAGCGTCAGAGACCGCTTCAACCCATTATATTCTGGATCCAAAGGCGGTATATGTTCTCTCGCACTCCGAGTTATATCTAAGTCCTAAACTCTTCTCAGAAAAAAATTCTTTTCTAAGGGGAAGGCAGTGATTAAAATTTTTTTAAGATCATTTAAAACTTACTTTTGTCATCTTCCTCCCTTTTTCGGCATGCTGACTTCATGCCTCTAATATATAAAAAGCTGATACTGGAGAAAGAAAGGTGAACCATTTAATTACTGTTCATAGGCTTTGAGGCTCTGAAAGTTGCTTTTTTTTTAATTGAAAATTTTACTGGGATAATTGTAGATTAACATGCAGTTGTACAAGAGCCGCTTTTTTTTTTTTTTTTAAAGATTTTATTTATTTATTTGACAGAGAGAGACACAGCGAGAGAGGGAACACAAGCAGGGGGAGTGGGAGAGGGAGAAGCAGGCTTCCTGCTGAGCAGGGAGCCCGATGCGGGGCTCGATCCCAGGACCCTGAGACCATGACC
>NC_138373.1:149170717-149193575 GCF_054177405.1 Leptonychotes weddellii | reverse complement strand
GAGCCGAAGGCAGACGCTTAACGACTGAGCCACCCAGGCGCCCCAAGAGCCGCTTTTGAAATGGTAGAAAGGCAGAGGTTCTGATTTAGAGGCAGATAGACACCTGTGCTCATCTTTTGTGGCAGCGTGGAGGGAGATTGCATGAGGGGCTCTTGAGACTTGCGCTTTGCCTGAGCAGCTCTCTGCTGTCTTTGGGATGCACAGTTGCTGTAAATACTGTCAGGTACTGTCAGTACTGTACTGAGAGAGGCCCTCAATTGCAGTTTCTAGTTCAAGGAGGCCATACCATGAAATCTTGATTGGCTTGAGCAGAGACAACATTCAGAATGAAGGGATAGATTGGAGGTGGAGGCAATCTTAGAAATTGGAAGAGTGAGTTGGAATTGCTAGGGCTCAGTCTACCAAACGTCTTTGGTTGGGATCACCAGGAAGACTCCTTTCATTGTTTTTCCATTAGTTAGAGGTCATCTTCTGAAGGAGGTTACCTTTAACTTAAAGTGCATTTACCTCAGTTTTCTTTAACGTTTATCATGATTTGTAACTAGATACTTACTTGGTATAGTGTTTTTGTCCACAGTTTGTCCACAGACTTCATGAGGGCAGGGACTGTGTCAGTTTTTTCACACTGTATACATGGTCCCTAGACTATGGGACCATAGCAAGTGTACACATCATAAAAGTTGGTTGAATGAATGAATACTATGGAAAATTATGGTTCTTGCTGAAGAGCTTAATTCTTAGCTGGTCAAGCCTTTACCTGTTATTTTGGGTCAGAGTACTGACTTTGAAAATTTTCTAGATAAAAGAGTTTTAATGTCATAGACTTCTTTTCTTTTATCTCATGAACAAGGTAGTAAACTATTTTAGCTTGAGGTCATCCCTTAAGTTCTGTTAATGGATTCTTGCATTATTTCAGAAAATATGCTTAAGGCTTAGAAACCCAGGCTATGAAGCATCTCGTCTCCTTTGACCTCTAAAATGAGCAGACTTGTTCTTTTCCCTCCTGTTCTACATATTTGGAAGAGTAGCATGATTCTTTTTTGAGGCTTTTACAAAATAGGAGAATAAAGAAAACTCGATGACTCTTGTTTAAAAACTCTCTGCTCATCTGAATTGGTTTAATGACTATTCTTTTGTTTAACCCCTTCAACTTCTCATCCCAGAATTGATTTTCCTAAATTCATCTGTCATAAAGGGTCATAATAATTTGATTCCTATCTCACTGAGACTCTTTCTTAAGTTTGGCTCTTCTACTTTCTCTTTCTTTCTTTCTTTCTAAAGATTTTATTTATTTATTTGACACACAGAGAGAGACAGCAAGAGAGGGAACACAAGCAGGGGGAGTGGGAGAGGGAGAAGCAGGCTTCCTGCTGAGCAGGGAACCTGATGCGGGACTTGATCCCAGGACCCTGGGATCCTGACCTGAGCCGAAGGCAGACGCTTAATGACTGAGCCACCCAGGCGCCCTCTTCTTTTTTTAAAGGTAACCTTTCTCTCGAAGACCAGGAAGAAAAAGGATAAGTAATTATGGGCAAGAAAATTGGAAAACATTTAAGGAAAAAATGTAAGGTTGTGTGGGTGTGTGAGAATATGTGTGTATACATATATATTTTTTCCCTTCTCTGCCCCACTCTTCTCTAGCTAGAATGAGATTTTTTTTTTTTAATTTCAGGAAAAATTGCATAATTTTCAGATATAGCTGTTTCTTTCAGTTAGTTGAGCCATAAAATACTGAATTTATAGCTGTTATCTTATTAAGATCTTAGGTGTACTCTTCTGAAAATTGGTAATTGATGTGGTTTTTAGATATGTGTATTGAAGAAGCAGTAGCAGTAATAATATAATGCCTCTGCCCTGCTCTTCCTTATTGAAATAGAAATTTGCTTATTGGAATAGAAATTTGCTCATTTGTTTATATACACATACATGATGTGCTGGGAATTTCAAAAATATACATTTTATTATTTTATTATTATTTTTTAAAGATTTTATTTATTTATTTGACAGAGAGATACACAAGCAGGGGGAGTGGGAGGGGGAGAAGGAGGCTTCCCACTGAGCAGGACCCTGGGATCATGACCTGAGCCAAAGGCAGACGCTTAACGACTGAGCCACTCAGGTGCCCCAAAAATATACATTTTAGATTCTACTTTATTAAAGTTTCTTGAGGAAAACATACGAGAATATTTTCATGATACTTGAACTAGAACATAAATACTAACTATAAAGGAAAAAAAAGATTGTCTACATTAAAATTACGAATATGTATTCATTAAAAGACACCATTAAGAAAGTAAAAAGGCAAACCACAGAATTTAGGAAAAGATAATTTGCAATACAGTATCTAGCTGGTATCCAGAATATATAAATAAATAACTCCTACAAGTCAATATATAAAAGAAGTCCTGTAAGTCTTAGAACAACCCAGTAAAAAAATGGGCAAAAGATTTGAATAGATACTTCACAAAAGGTGATAACCAAATGCCCAAAAAGTAGTCAACATCATTAATCATCAGAGTAAAGCAAATAACCACAGTGAGATCCTACTACACTAACTCCGGAATGGCTAAAATGAAAAAGGTGGACATCAAGCGTTAGTGAGATTGTTCAGCATCAGGAACACTCATGTACTGCTAGTGGGAAGGTAAGTTGGTACAAGTTTGGAAAACTGGCATTTGGCAGTATCTGCCAAAGTGTGCCCAATAATTAGCAGTTCTACTCTGGTATACACCCAACAGAAATGTGTACATTATGTGGCACCAAAAGACATGGATAAGAAGCATTTTTAGTAGTAGCCCCAAGCTGGACATAACACAAATGCCTTTCAGTATTACTGAAATGTTTTTCAATAAATGATGATGTATTTATACAATGGAATACTCTACAGTGATGACAGTGGATGGAACTATTGCTCTATTCAACAAATGGATTAGTTTCACAAATATAATGTGGAGTGTAAGAAGCCAGCACAAAAGAGCATATAATGTGTGTTTGATTCCATTTATATAAAGTTCAGAAACAGGCGGAATGAATTTATGGTGTTGATTAAAGTCATTGTGGGCTGATAAGAGTGACTTTGGACATGCATGAGCTGGACTTCTAGAGTGCTGATAGTGTTAGCGTTCTTTTTTTTTTTTTTTTTCCCTAGATGCTTGTTACATGGCTAGGTTCACTTTGAGGAAATTCATTGTCCATTGCCCATATCTGTGTATATATGGTCACTTCAGTAAGAAGTTTGCTTAAAAATTAGATTCTACTTTTTGTGCAGTGATTGCTGCAGCTGATAGATAGCTTTTCCCCTCCTGCATGTACTAATCCTTTGCCTGTCAAAGCTGGTGGAGTATGGGTGTGTACATACATTTATGTGTTTATATGTTAGAGCCATTGTATGGGCGTGAAGATGCTTCTTTTACTTACCTAAGTTTCCTTGTCACATATTCAACACACTAAGTTTCAAACATCAGTGGGAAAGGAAAATTGGTGAATAAACTGCACCAATGAGTTTTCAAACAAGTTCTGAGAAGAATGAGGGAACTTTGCCTCATAGGGCAGCAAATTTGGATTTTGCTCTGTAGACAGAAGAACTTCCCCATTAAAGGTTCTCAGCTACTAAAGACTTCATTTTCAGAAGGATGCACCTCATTTGGACCTTTCTTTTTTCAAATTGAGATATAGTTGATATATAACATTATATTAGCTTCAAGTGGACAACATAATGATTCAATACATATTGTGAAATGATCACCGCAGTAAGTCTGCTTAACATCCATCACCATACATAGTTAAACATTTTTTTTTCTTGTGATGAGAACTTTTAAGATCTACTCTCTTAGCAGGGTGCCTGGCTGGCTCAGTTGGTGGAGCATGCGACTCTTGATCTTGCGGTTGTGAGTTCATGCCCCATGATGGGCATAAAGTTTACTTAATAAAAAAATAAAAATAAAAAATAAACTTTAAAAAAAACCTACTCTTAGCAATTTTCAAATATATAGTATAGGATTATTAAGTCTTGTCCCCATGCTGTACATTACATCTTCATGTCTTATTTATTTTATAACTGGAAGTTTGTGCCTTTGGACCACCCTCGTCGATTTTGCCCACTGCCCATACCCCACTTCTGGTAACCACCAATCTGTTTTCTGTGTCTATCAGTTTGCTTCTCCCCTGCCTCCCTTCCGGTTTCACATGTAAGTGAGATCATATGGTATTTATCTTTCTCTGTCTTATTTCGCTTAGCCTGATGCCCTCAAGGTCCATTCATGTTGTTGAAAACAGCAGGATTTCCTTCTTTTTATGGCTGAATAATATTCCATTGTATATATATATATATATATATATATACACATTTTCTTTATCTACTCACCTATCAATGGGTACTTAGATTGTGTCTTTGTCTTGGCTATTACAAATAGTGCTGCAGTGAACATGGGGGTGCAGGCATCTTTTTGAATCCATGTTTTTGTTTTCTTCAGATAAATACCCAGAAGTAGAATTGCTGGATCATATGTTGGTTCGATTTTTAATTTTTTGAGGAACCTCCATACTGTTTCCCATAGCAGCTGAACAAATTTAGATTCCTACCAACAGTGCACTAGGGTTCCGTTTTCTCCACATTCTCACTAGCACTTGTTATTTCTTATCTTTTTGATAATAGTCATTCTAGCAGATGTGAGGTGGTATCTCATTGTAGTTTTGATTTACATTTTCCTGATGATTAGCGATGTTGAGCACCTTTTCATGTACCTGTTTGCCATCTGTATTTCTTCTTTGAAAAAATGTCTGTTCACGTCCTGTGCACATTTTCTAATTGGATTGTTTGTTGTTTTGCTTTTGAGTTGTAGGAGTTCTTTATATATTTTGGATATTTACCCCTTATCAGATAAATGACTTGCATATATTTTCTCCCATTCTGTAGGTTGCCATTTCATTTTGTTGGTGATTTCCTTTGCTATGCAGAAGCTTTTTATTAACCTTTATTTTTATCATGGGAACTATAAAGAGAAGAACTCTCCACATGGAAATCCCCTCCCCCGAAAAGGAAGTGTAACTCCAAGTAAGGCATTGTAGGAAAATCCAACCTGGATGAGGTAGAATATCTAAAGATGTTGCCTTGCCTTCTCTCAACTGGGCCATATCTCTTAATTCTTAACCTGGCTTTAGCAAAATACTTAAAAATACTTGAAAGATCTCCTAAGTTTGCTATGTTGTCTTAGGATCATACCTTTGTAAATCTTTGCTCCCCCTGGAAGGCTCTCACCTGCTTCATTTACCTAAGTGAACTCCTGGAGCTCATTCTTCGGGACACCTTCTAGAGTTAGCCATTTCCTCTTCTGTACTCTAACTGTACCTGTATACACCTCTGCTGCATCACATATTACACTGAAGTCTGTTTACTTGTCCTCCAGTGCTAGCCTTTCAAGACTATCAACTGGCATGTGGTAGGTACACAGTAAATATTAAAAGATGAACAGTTGGGCATGTTTTCTGAAAGACAATAGTTAGCTTTCTAAAGAATAAAAGCCAATTATAATATTTGACATCAGTAGATATATGTTTAAAAATTTTTTTCAGAAGAAGTGTTACTTTGCATTAACTTCTTAAAACCAGGGGTGTGGATTTACAACAGGGTGCATATTGTGGCAGTAGGAGAGAGTGATGCTAACTGGTTCACGTGGGTAACAGACACATGACCTTGGCCTCTTTTAGCGTGGTTCTCTAATCAGCTGATTTAATTTTAGTGGAGTCTCTGGAGAAATACTTTGAAATGCTCTGGTTCTATATGCAGAACTTAGAAATCATAAATCCAATGTATAGATCCTGACTGCATTAGGGTTTATGGATTAAAACCAGCAGCATTAGGACACTATGACTAGACCAGTGTAGGTATTATGAGAGTGATGATTTTGTTCATCTCAAATATTATAAAATTAAATTCCAGAATATGTTATCTGAAGTTTTGTCATTTCACTTCAGCATGTAATTTCTCAAGCCAGTTTTAATTTAAAAAGATCTGAGTAGAATCATTGCCATTTGTCCAAAGTTTAGAATAATAGGATTAGAATAATAAATTAGTAAGTATTGAGCTCCTGCTTAGGGTTTAATACTTTTGGGACTATGTGAAAAGTATAATTTTGATCTTAATGTCAAGCAACATATTGATGATACATTTTATTGATGACTTAAGAAAACACAGATACAAAATGATTTTTAAATGTTCCTTTCCAACCCCAACTGTCTATAAATAGGAGGCCAAGTAGAAAAAGCAGAGGCTTTGGACTCCAGCAGATCTGGGTTAGAATATTGGCTTTTTAAAAAATTAAAGAATGTGTTATATAACCTTGGTCGTGCTGACATCCCTGGAACTCTTGTTTCCCTGTTTGCAAAGTGAGGTAAGAAGGTATACCACTTGAGGTTGTTCGGTTTTATTCTGAGAATGAATGACAAGCCCTGTAAAACTTCCCCGACACATCATAAGGGCACCTAATGCTCGCGTGAACGAAATGAGCAGGTAAATAGAGCCGTGTTTGCAGTGGCCCACTTAGCCCAGGCCATTGTGGGTGGATTTCATAACGATCACTAGCATGAACCAAGCTCAGTAATGGATTTGATGGGCATCTTGGACACTGTGCTGCATCTTCCCATTGTAGCATAAGGTGATTGACCTTCTGTTTGATTTTAAGAGTGTAAAAAGGTCTATCTGAAGAGAGCTCGTCATAGCCTGTGGAACAATCTGACCTCAGGAAGGTGTACACAGCAAGGGTTTCACACACAGTTAGCTTGTTAGGAGTCCGGAAGGGGTGAGAGAGGAAAGCACAGATCTCAAGGATGGGCTACTCCTTCTCCCTCTCCTTCCCCTGGAATGTGAGTTTCAATTATTTAGCAAATATTGCATCCTTTGCTGTTTTTCACAGCAGTTTTGTAAAGCCTATTCTGGATGCCTGTCTGTTAACTAGTGGGCATTTTGACTTTGCTAAATGTTCCAAATTGTTTAAATTCTGTTCTGGGTAAATGACTATTTTTTATTATACAAAATCATTTTCTTTTCCTGTCTATTTTTTCACTGCAGAATTGGTACCTTGGAGCTGAGTCTTTGCCCTGCAAACCAAAAATCTAATTTTCCCGGGTGTGTCTTATTTTAATCCACTCCCTTTCATACTTCAAGGCTCTGACCTGCTTGGAGCCTTTCCTACTTGGTCACAATTGATGCTTTGTCCTTTGGAGTCATACAGGACATAGGCACTGGGTTGATTCCACGTTGAGCTATCAAATATGGCTCTGAGAAAAAATTAGTATCCTAGAATGGGCAGTGAGCAGCTGAGCTGGAAAATGAAGCCCTGGCTCCTATTTAGTCATCATTTAGGGAGAGTGAGCAGCAAGTTCAAAATCAGAGTTAGAACTAAGCAGAGAATAAGTAGGGCTAGCTCCCAAATTGAGTACCAGTCACACATCGGCTGGTGTATGAGGTGACTACAACTGAATTTTACCAGAAGTAGACACTGTTGGGGGAACTGTCTGTGGTTCAAGAAATTACCCATATTTTGTGGTATATATATGCTCGTGAAAGGATCATTTTCTAGAAGTTCATGTTCTTCCTCTGGGGCTTATTAATTTCTGTTAATATCCACAGGAATTTCACTACTAATGATGTCAGCTTACTCTCTATTTATTCAGTCCCTTTGGCCCAGGGACTTAAACTACTTTACATTAATTTTGTCAGTAATTCTTACAACATCCCTGTGTGGGAGCTGCTTTTAGATGAGGGATGTGAGAATTTACTCCAGTTTCCATAGCAGGTCAGTCCCTGGGATGGGAAATTGGTATCAGGATTTGTGGTTCCAGGCTTAGTGTGTTTCCCTGGTGGAGGGAATAATACCCAGCAAATAGCAAGAGAATCCGGTTTTAAGAGTTGAAAGATTTCTGCCTTTAGGCATGGAGTTCCCAGTCCTTGGCTCGGGATGGAAGGAAGCAGAAGTCTGATGCTCAGCACATGAAATGTCCCAACTATTTTTTTGACTGGTGCATACTTTTATTTTTGTTCTCTTTTTTCCCCCTCTCTCCTGGGAGGAGAGGTGGGTGTAAGAATTTTCTGTGTGTACTAACCTTATATGTGGGTCAGTCCAGCTATTTTGATGCTCAGCAGATATTGCCATTGGGCTTTTGGGTTGGGGGCAAGGAGGTGAAGCAGCCACTTCAGGGTGGGGTTGAGAGGAGAGAGAAATGCAGGAAGGACGACGGTTCTCTGTATTTTCTTAGTCATAGGACTCTGAATCCCAAGTAGCTAAATTTAGCTCAGGTTCCTGTTGAAAGCATCATTTTTTGGGGGGGCGGGTGGTGGGGGGAAACGGAAAACCTTTTTGTGTATCCTGCTCCATGAAGCCAATAGGGAAGCAGGAGGAGGTGAGGTTGCCATGGAGATGGTAGCTGTGTGCAAGGGGAGAGCAGCAGGGTTTAGAATTCCAGGAAGGAAGAGAGAGTGATGTCATCAGATTCCATGGACCAGCCCAGGAACCCCTGTGAGGTTGGTGGGGAGTTGGGTGTGTGTGGGGGGTGGTGGAGTGGGAGTTTGTGCAGGGGAATTGTGACTTCAGTAAGGTGTGGGGAGTCCAGTTCAAGCAGAGAGGTTGGTTGTGTGGAATTGTGCTGATCTGCATTAATGCCTGCTTTTTAAAAATCTGTAAATCATTCTGAATTTGCAGAATATTTTCTTTGTTGAAAAAGGATGTATTCGTTTAATGAAGGAGCTAATCTAGATATAGAAATAATATCTTCTTATAGTTATATTCCCTGTAGTATTTGTGTGTGCCTTTATTCCTTGTATGTGAGGGTATTTGTGCACACATTTTGAATATGTAGTTGCCTTTGTATGATGCCTTTTATGGTGCTGCATGCAGCTAAATGCTTCATTAATGCCTGATTATCGTATTTATTTTTCTGTGGTTGGGAGTGTATAAATAAATGCACTTTTTATGTAAAAAAAGAAATCTGAAAGAGAATCAGAACAGTTGCTTTTGCAGCAGAAAGGAGAACTGCATGCCCCAAGACAGTCATTCTGAACATATGCTGCATGTTCGTCTTGCTAGTGAAGGGCAAATGTGTTTCTTTTGGAATGACTGAGAGGCTCTCTCTTTAAAAAAAAAAAATAAATAAATAACAGAATCTGTGCATCCAAATGAGTACTGCCCTTCAAAATAGTTGCTTTGGCTGTGGTGATACATTGCGCAAAACATAAAGAACTCTCATTTGGAATCAGCTACAGAGATGAGAGATAAGGAAAACATTTTCAATACCTAATTTTACCTGAATTTTTTATTAAAATACCTTGTTGAGCTGAGGCTAGGTTTCTTTGAATTGGCTTTTCCTGATTTTGGGTTGTCAGAAAATCAAATCGATGCGCAAATGACAAGCTTTTATCCCCGTTAAAGATATTTCAAGTCACAGATGGAGGTTCTGAAGGTATTTTCAGTTGCAGATAAAGAGCTCTCTTAGGTTGTTTCATTTAGCAGTGGCAATGTTTCGAATGATGGCAGCATCTGAGAATAAGAGCAAAACCTTCCTAGGGCGACATCTTTTGAGGTGACCCATTGGATTTATTTGTTCAAGAGTGTCTGTTGATATTACCATTGGGTAATGTGGGAAGCAGCATTATGTGGTGTGTGTGAGAGCATAGACTCTTTGGAATCAGATTGGCTAAGTCTTGAACAAACCCTATTTTGCTACTCCCTGACTGACCTTGGACAAGTGGCAAGTGACAGTCCCGGGGTGTGTGTTGGTTTCCTCATGTGTAAGTATGTTGGTTTCCTCATGCATAAGCACCTCATGGTGCTTCAGGGTAAATAAGCTAATGTGTAGAGCACTTAGACATTTGCTGTGTTCTCAATCGATGCTTACTTTAGTTATTATCATTAATAATTATACATTTCTTTGAGTTACAGAATTATGAGGTAGAAGGTCCCATACACCGCTGAATGTCTAGAAGTGAGAAGAAGGGGCGGCAGTGATCTATAGTTTTTAAATGATTCCCAGATGATTCTTCTGATGGTCAACCAGGTTTGGGGACCACTGAGCATAATCTATTTTGAGAATGGCCCAAGCACCAGAAGCTTCATCATTTCCTGGCAGCTTGGTAGAAATGCAGAATCTCAGGTGCCCCCCGCAAAACCCACCAAATCAGAATCTGCATTTTTAACAGGATAACCCTACGGTGACCTATATGCACGTTAAAATATAAGAAACACTGCTTTTCTTCTATCAGTGGGAGTAATTGGACGATAACTACGTGTTAGAGGTGAATTATTTTTCAGTTATTCCTGTTGGTAGAAGAGAAACAGTCTAGCTAAGTTGTATAGATGAGTATGCACTTTACCTCCCCTGCTGCTTGGCCAAGGGGTGAATGCTTTTCTGGACTGAGTTACTGTGTGCCATGTAATGGAAGAGCAGAATTATGATTGTGGCTCTGGCTCTACCATCAACTAGCTGTTTGGCCTTGGTCCAGTCATTTAACCCCTCTGCTGTCTCAGCCTCTTCACCTGGTAATGGAAGTAATCCCTAGACCATGAAATAATGTGATAAGGTATCTAGCACATTACAGTGTCTGCATGCGTTAGTGCCTTCCCCCACCCCTTCAACCTTCCAGTAATCTGTCTGGATGTAGTTCTGTCCCCTCAGAAAGGGCCACCAGTCATGACCTAATACCATCCTCCCTCTGTAGGTTCCTTGCCTCTTGCCCATCTCCCAACTATCTTGAGCATCTAATTGTACTACAGAAAACTGTACGGATAGTTTTCTTTGCTACTTTTTTCTATGAGGGGCCTTTTACTTAATGGAGACTGTTATCCAAGAGGGCTGGAAGAAGAACTATAGGAGTTGAGTAGTTGAGCTGGTATAGGAGTCAAGGTGTGGTGAGATCTGAGAGAGGCAGCTCTTTTATGAATTCCTAATAGTTGACCATATGTTTAAAACAGTTATGTTTGTGCTTTTTAAAAAAATGTTATGGGGGCGCCTGGTGGGCTCAGTCATTTAAGTGTCCAACTCTTGATCTCCACTCAGGTGTTGATCTCCACTCAAGTCTTGATCTCCGCTCAAGTCTTGATCTCAGGGTCATGAGTTCAAGCTCCACACCCAGCATGGAGAGTACTTAAAAAAAAAAAAATGGAATAGAAAAAAGTCCATAAATTCAGATGGTTTCACTTGAGGTCTTACTAGATCAGTTCCAAGCAAGAATTAACATGGCAATTATCAGAAGATCATTGAATTGACAAGTAATGAGCATTATTTTTTTCCGATCAGGGAATTAATACAGTAAGAGGAAGTTCACAGACTTGCTCTGGGGACACCAGAAATAGATGGCAAAGAGCTTAAGCAGAGGATCGGCAGTAGTGGCCAGTAGGGCATTGGAAGCAACAGCAGGAGCAGGAGATAGGTCCATTTCACTCAGTCATCCAGGTGTTAGGGGACTGAGGGATACGGCAGAATTGTGAACTCAAAGCATGTAATAAAAATTGTTAAAATAGCTGTCCTCTGTAGGGTAGGTACACTTCTAGGTGCTTTGTATACGTTACGCTTAATCTTAACGTCCCTGCAATCTATAGGTATGGTACAGATTAGAAAGGTTGAGTAACTTGCCTCAGTCACTCTGCTAATAAGCAGCAGAGCTGCTTTGACATTATGTTGAATAGTAGTGTGAGTGATGAGACTGTTACAGAAGCTAAGTTGAAATAGCCAATGTACACCAGTTAAATAAAATTTATTTTGTTTATGTTGACCTTTTTAGTGAAGGTGTTAATTTAAATTAAGACTATGATATTCAACATGTTTGCCTATCGTAGAGGGATTTTTTGAATGTTGCAGAATTATCCTTTTGGAATATATTTCCTTTATACCCTGAGGCTAATTAAGAGCCATCTTTTTTTAAATGCCAAAGCTTGTGAAGTCTTCAGTTCATGGAAACACCAGTTTGAATTAAATATCACAACATAAACTAATTTGTTAGTTGTTATCAATTGGGGCATATTTAACCATAATAAGTATTTGCATAATCATGGCTATTATTTCATTCTGATCCAAATGCAGATAATTATCAATGATTGCATAAAGTGAATTTCATATTCTTAGATAGCTTCCTAATTAGTTGAAAGAACCCCAAATTTGCAGTTGGAAGACTTGGGTTCCGTGCCCCTTTTTTGTTGTTTACTGCCTGTGAGACCTTGTACATGTCACTTCACCTTAAGAAGCTGAACTTGAGTTTCTCTTATCAAAAAAAAATAATGATCTCTATTTAGCAGGATTGTTATGAATAAGAGGATGTGTTTGATGCAAGTTCTGCCCATCACTGACTGTAATCATGAGAAAGCTATTTAAAGCCTTCTGCTACTTTGGTTTTCTTATCTGTAAGGTCTGTTTGGTCTGTTTATGTGTATGAGTGTGGGGTGAGGTGAGGAGAGTGCAGGTAAGGGAGCTGGATTAGAATTAGATGGTCTCTGTGTGGTTCCCTCAAGACCTGTGTTCCTATAATTGTCAGACCTGCCTATGTTTTGTGGGTGATGAAGTGTTATGTACAAATAATGCATTGTTTCTCATTCTCATTGTCCTTTAGCTTGATATCCTCTTAAGGAACAGGTACTGTACATGTCACTTTGCATGTATTATCTCAATTAATCTTTGTAACAACCCTGTGAGGTAGTTGGTGTTGTTTGGAAGGGGAAGAATTTGAGGCTCAGAGATGAACTAACATTTCATGATCATGGACATTTAAGTGTCAGGGACATAGGTCAGTGTGATACCAACAACTGTACTTCCCTTTCTGCACCTTACTTAGCATAGAATTATTTGTGACATGTCAAAGCTAGGAAGTATTTATGGACTTATTATACCACAGACAAATTGCTTCTTAGGCCTATTATATAGTAATTTTTTTTTTTTTTTTTGCTAACCTGTGATGTATCTAGTATCATTGGGAGAATATACAAATGTGTAAGATGTAGTTTGAGAGCGTACGATCTCATAGGCATATACATAATACATTGAGAAATCAGTCTGTGGCAGAATAAAGTCAAAGTCAATAAATGCTGTAGTTGTTTTAAGAAGGGAGTAGTTAGTATGGGCTAGAGGTTGTTTTGCAAGCTTTTTTTGAATATGACCCATGATCCATTTTATGTGACAACCTAGTATATAAATATTTATATGTACATATGTGACTAAAACAAGTTTCATTAAATAATTCTTACCCTTACTAAATGTACTTGATTCTTTCTTTTTAAAAATTCTATTGTAGTCTAGTCTAGTGATTCTTAAAAGTATGGCCAGTGGAACCCTCAGGGTGCTTTTTTTTTTTTTTTTTAAGATTTTATTTACTTCTTTGACAGAGAGAGAGAGCCAGAGAGCACAAGCGGAGGGAATGGCAGAGGGAGAGGGAGAAGTAGGCTCCCCGCTGAGCAGGGAGCCCAATGTAGGGCTCGATCCCAGGACCTTGGGGTCATGACCTGAGCTGAAGGCAGATGCTTAACCAACTGAGCCACCTGTGTGCCCCCTCAAGGCATTTTTTTAAGAGGGTCTTAAAGGTCAGAACTATTTTTATAATCACACTAAGATATCATTTTCCTTTTCCACTGTGATGATATTTGCGCTGATGTTGCATAAGCAGTGATGGGTAGAACTGCTGACACCCTAGCAAGAATCAAGGCAGTGGGACAGATTGTACTTGTAGTCATATTCTTCACCAGAGAATGGTGAAGAAGGAAAAAAAGCCAATTTCACTTAAGAATGTTCCCTATGAAGCAGTAAAAATTACTACCATTATTAAATCTCCACCTTGATTATGCATCTTTTTAGTGTTATATGTGGCAAAGTGGGTAGTACATGTAAGGCATTTTTGCCTACTGAGTATGAGTGTTATCTCAAGGAGAAACACTTTTGTGATTGTTTGAGTTGCCAGCTGAACTAGCCACTTTTTTCATGGAACACCATTTTGCTTAAAAATCAAATTGACTGGCTATTGTTATTTAGACTTGGGTATTTGACAGACATTTTATTAAAAATGAAGTGAGCCTGTTTAAAAGAAAACAATGACAGTATTTGGTATCAATGATAAAATTTGAGCTTTCAAGGAAAATTCTGATTGAAATTAGAATTTCAGAAAACGTGTGTCCTGGACAGTGGGCTTGACAGCTCTAGTACTTAGACTTTTCCGATGATAGTGATGGTGTTATTAGTGAATGTGAATTTTTTTGGTATTATGTAATGGAATATGTCAACATTTAGAAGATCTTATAACTTAGTGAACCAGTATTTTATAAATGAACAATGCATAATGTTATTAATTTAACATTAATAGGTAAAAATCTATTTACATTAATCTATTTACATTAATAGGTAAAAAAAACAGTAATAGGTAAAAATCCATTCAAAATGTAAGACAGACCAATGGATTTTGATACAACAGAATATGAAGAAGGCTATTATAATACTCCTACCTTTTTTTTAAAGTAGGCTCCATGCCCAGCGTGGAGCCCAACACAGGGCTTGAACTCATGACCCTGAGATCAAGATCTGAGCTGAGATCAAGAGTCAGACGCCTAACTGAGCCACCCAGGCACCCCAGTACTCCTACCTTTTCCAAATACGTATCTATGGAAGGCCAGATTTTCTTATATTTCAACCAAAATAACATAATACCACAGATTGAATGCAGAAGCAGATAGGACATTCTAGCCATATTCTTTTAAGTTGAATGTGAAAGATATTTGCAAAAATGTAAAACATGAAACTATTCTCATTAAATTTTCTTTTTGTTTTATTAAATGTAGTTAATTTTCATAAAATATTTTTATGTTAGCGTAATGGTTTACTATTGTTGTTTTAAAATGAATTGACAAATATTTAAAAAAATTACTCAGTTCTAGTTTTTAATAGGCAAATACCAATACTTACAACCCACATAAAAATTCTTTGGAAGCTTTCATAATTTTTAAGAAAGTAAAAGGATCCTAAGACCAAAAGTTTGAGAATTGCTACTTTTTTTTTTTTTTAAATAATGATTGACACATCTTCAATATGTCATGAATGGTCTTGACCCACAGCTTGAAAAAGTACTGAGCTCTAGCTCACGTACAGGATTTGCCTTGTGAAGGGAGGTAGGACTTTGGGTAGATTCTAGGACTTTGCTAGATTTTACCTAAGTTGAATTGATGTGGGAGAACACCCTAAGATGTGAAGTAAATTGAGTAGAGTTTTTATCTGGAAATAGCTATTTGCAATCATCCTGCAAACCCCATTCAAATCTTGTCTTCTGTGAGTTCCCCTTGTGATTTCTTCATGCCTTTCTCACTCCATTATCAACCGTGTACACTTGTTCCCTCTGGGCCTCATATTTATGTTTTATTGAATGATTCATGTTGTATTTATTTACATGCCTCTCTCTCTTACCAGACTATGAGTTCCTTAAGAGAAGAATTAGTAACCTTTCTGTTTTTACCATGGTACCAGACCCATGAAAGTCACTTAGTAAATGTTTGTTGAAAGAATAAATGGGGAGGAAAAAGGAATGACCAGGTGAGGCCAGATTTAGGATGTTTGGAGCTTGATCATGTAAGCAGTGGAGGGCCATTAGCATGGGAGTGATATGGATGGCGTTTTATGAAATTAAGCCTGGCCCTGGTAAGAAAATTGGGAAGAGGTGGATGGAGGCTGCTGGACCAGCCAAAAAACTGTTATAGTAATTTAGGCTTAAGTCAGGTGACCCCGGCCTTAAAAGCATTAAGGTGAATGCTTTTGTCATAGCTAATGAAAGACATATATCCTTGAGGAATATTTACAAAAACATAAACACAATAATACCCATGCTACCGAACATTTATTGCATACTTATAATATCCTGAATACTGTATTAAGGCCTCAGGGTGTATTATCTCATTTAATCTCCACAGCATCCTTGAGAGGTTATTTCCATTTTTTTTTTTTGTTATTTCCATTGTTTGATGGTTAAGTAAAAATAAAACCTGTTCATTGTTGAAAAATTAGAAAATACAGATAGGCAGAAGAAAAATAATGTGTATCAATCATAAATCCAAACTCAACACCAAAACATATAATCACTTAACATTTTGGGATATATCCTTTTAGACTTAAAAAAAAGGTGTGTCCATGTGCTATATATATGCTTGCACATAAGGAAACCCTGAATATAAGGCTTTGTGCTGTTTCCCTATTGAAAGGACAGGCTAGGGGCGCCTGGGTGGCTCAGTCGTTACGCGTCTGCCTTCGGCTCAGGTCATGATCGCAGGGTCCTGGGATCAAGCCCCACATCGGGCTCCCTGCTCAGCAGGAGGCCTGCTTCTCCCTCTCCCACTCCCCCTGCTTGTGTTCCCTCTCTCGCTGTCTCTCTGTCAAATAAATAAATAAAATCTTTTTTTTTTAAAGATTTTATTTATTTATTTGAGAGACAGAGAGTGAGAGAGAGACAGCGAGAGCATGAGCAGGGGGAGGGGCAGGGGGAGAAGCAGGCTTGCCGCTGAGCAGGGAGCCCGATGCGGGGCTCGATCCCAGGACCCTGGGACCATGACCTGAGCCGAAGGCAGACGCTTAACCGGCTGAGCCACCCAGGCGCCCCAAATAAATAAAATCTTAAAAAAAAAAAGAAAGGACAGGCTAACCTAATATGTAGACCTAAATATGTAAACTTTCAGGGATGTTGATGAAATAGGCAAATGTCTCTAAAATGTTAATTTTGTTTATTCATCCATATCTAAAATAATACACAAAATTATATAAGTAGAAACATTGTCTTCTGTGGTTCTTCTGTACGTACTTTGCTGCATCAGTATCTGTATCGTTGCTTACAACCATTTGAAGTCTTCAGATAATTTTCTAGGTCATATATTGAGATACAGCACTCTCACATCTATTATAGCTGCAGATGATTTTATTTCAAGCTTTAAGTATCCATTCAGATGACATCAGGAAGTTTGGTTTTCTTTATTTACACCATATTGTATACTGCATTGCTTAAAAAATTGTTTTTATTGAGATGAAATTCACCTAAAATTAACCTTTTTAAAGTGAACAGTTTGGTGGTATTGATTACATTTACAGTGTTGTGTAGCAACCACCCCTGTCTATTTCCAAACATTTTCATCACCCCCAGAAGAGCTCCATACCCAGTAAGCAGTCACCCTCCATTTCCCCTTCTCCTCATCTCCTGACAGCCACCAGTCTGCTTTCTGCCTCTATGAATTTACCTATTCTGCACATTTCATATAAATGGAATCATACAATCTGTGACTTTTTGTGTCTGGCTCCTTTCGCTTAGCATCATGTTTTCAAGGTTCATCCATATTATAGCATGTACCAGTACTTTATTTCTTTTTATAGCTGAATCCTATTCCTTTGTATATATATACCACAATTTGTTTATCTGTTCGTTAGTGGGTGAACATTTGTATTGCTTCCATCTCTTAGTTGTTCTGCATAGTGCTGTGATGAACCTGTGTGTACAAGTATTTGTTTGAGTATCTGTTTTCGGTTCTTTTGGGAATATACCTAGGAGTGGAATTGCTGAGCCATATGGTAGCTCTATATTTAACTTTTTGAGGAACCCCCAAACTGTTTTCTACAGCAGCTGTACCATTTTATATTCCTACCAGCAGTGTACAGGGGTTTGTCAATTTATTTTTAATGAGGAACACAATAAGATGGGAAAAGTAAAGAGAAAATATGTGTGGCCTTTGAGTTTATTAGAGCTTTGTATCTCAGATTTTGCCTGATGGACTTATTAAATATTTAGCATCACTTCAGCACTAAGAATGAAATTTAGCTTAGGGAAATGTGTCTAATCTATTTTAAGTGGTAACAGACTAAGAAGTGAAGATAGGAGAAGTGAGAGAAGGGAAATTTACATAGACTTAAAATTCCTTGAAGGCAGAGGACCTATTCATCTTTGTGTCCTCTGCATTTAGTAAAATGCTTGGCATGTCATAGGTTGTGTTGGGGGTCCCCAAGATGGTCCTAGGTCCAGCGATTCACTAGGATGTACAGAACTCAACATATAGTTAATACACATGGCTTGTAGTCATTGTCATGGCTGTGAATTATAACAGTGAAAGGCTATAAAGCAGAATCAGCAATAGGAAAGAGTGCATGGGGGTGAAGTCCAGAAGAAATCAGGCTCAAACTTCCAAGAGTTCTCTCCCAGTGGAGTGACACAGGATGTGCTTACTTTCTTCAGCAGCAAATTGTGACAATGTCTACCAGGGAAGCTCATTAGAGACATAGTGCTGAGATTTTTTTTTTGGAGGGTAAGTGGGAAGGGTTGTTCACAGAGGGACCTCTACCTACTATATACCCCAAATCCAGACTCTCAGAAGGAAATGTTCAGCATAAACCATATTGTTTGCACAGTTTAGGCATGGTGTGCCACTTTTTTTATCAGTTCTGCTGATCCTCTCCCAAAAGGAAATCTAAGTACTCAGACACCAGCCAAGGCCAACCTTGCAAGCTGCCCTTTCTAAGGATGGCAGTCAAGGCTTCTATATTCTTTTCCTCTGTCTAGGTGTTTTAATTCCTTAAGTGTTGCTAGGTTCTGTGAAGAAAACTATAAATGCCATAGTAGAGAACCAGCAGGCACTTCAGTGTGAGACAGACCTGGATTTGTATTATTGTAGGCAAATTGCATAGTTTTCTGAGCCTCATTTTCTTACTATAGAGAGATGTATCGTAGAGTTTAATGAGAATACCAAGTAATAATGTATAAAAAACACTAAGCATAATGTCTGCCCTGTGTATAGTTAAGTGGCTGTTAGCATTTTGTTTCAGCTCACCTGTATTAAGAAGTAAAGAGAGCTCAAAAGAATAGCAGATGTAATATAATAGCAGGTATAATATAGTGTAATAATATGATATATGATAAAATATCACTGATATAATTAATATATAATAGCAATTACCCCTTGGGCTGAGATAAAGCACCCAAAGACAGAGCTGTCCTTCCCTCCCCCCATCACCTGCACCAGGGGCCGAGATCTAGACATTATTGGAGAGGGCACAGCTGTGGCTCTCTGAGTGGGAGAGCTCTCTGAGTCCCTGTGATGCCAGACCTGCAGAACTTGTTGGAAATCTGCCTTTTAAAAAGTTTCCAGAAATCTGCCTTTGAGGGTATAGGTTTTCTCTGCCATCTGAAAGTAGAGCATTCCTATGAAATGTTTTTTAAGCCTACATGGAGTAAAATGAAGAAGTGATTACCATTAATAGAGATGGAAGAAAATTTGAGCATTTCTAGACCCCCAAAATAACTTCTCTTAGATGTTTTTGATACCTTCAGACACATCTTGCTAGCTGATGCACAAAATAGAGATAAAGCACAGCTGCTCATGGATACCGTTCAGAGATAGGTGGCTTGATGCTGTGATGCTGAGTGTGGTTTCTTGGGAAGGAGCTTGGTTGTGCCACGGTAGCTGCTGGAGGTGGGTGCTACCTCTGTCATGGCTTGCTACAAAACTGTCACTGAGCACTTTGCACTTTTTGCCTTTCTTTGTGAAAGCAAAAATCCTCTTTGGATTTCTTTCTGTTAGCAAAACCAGATACTAATGTAGGTTTTTCTTTACAGCAAAGTGGTGTAAGACAAACTTTCAAAAGGAAGGGGACATCTGTCCTGACTGAGGAAGGCTGTTCACAGGCAGTTGTCTTACCAGACGTACTCGGCTGTATCCCAGCCCAGAGGGGGTTACTAGGGGAAGGTACTGGCAGCTCGGTGCTGCTGCTTGCTGTTATATGCTTCAGGAGCCGGGAAGGAGGAAAACCCCTTGTCTTGTGAGAAACTGCTGAGAAGGCACATTGGGACCTGGAAGCAAAATGCATTCCCCCTAGAGCGTATTTCCTGTGCCCTCCACCGACACAACTTGACATCGTGCATGCTGTCAAAGGAAAAGTACTTAAAAGGCCCAGATCCATTTTCACAGAGCAGGCAAAAAGGGTGAATGTGGAGCTGAGAGTCAGCTAATGGATAACCAGTATATGGGTAGAATGCCTATTTAATTACAGATGCTTAGAAACCAGGAAGAAGATGGCAAATAGAGATCTGAGGAACTTCAAATATAAGTAAGCCACATGCAAAAAACCCCGAATTTGGACCCTTGCCTTATGCCATATACAAAAATTAACTCAGAATGGATCTAAGACCTAAACAAAGGTCTAGAACTATAAAACTCTAAGAAGAAAACATAGGGATAAATCTTCATGACCTTGGATTTGGCAGTAGATTCTTGGGTGTGATACTAAAAGCACAGATTTAAAAAAACAGATAAATTAACTTCATGAAAATGAAAATCTTTTGTGCATCAAAGGATGCATACCATCAACTGAATGGAAAAGTAGCCCCACATGGGAGAAAATATTTATAAATCCTATATCTAGTAAGGGGTATCCTTTAAATATCCAAAATATTTAAAGAACTCCTGCAACTCAACAACAAAAAAACAGGTTCTAGGTTGTTTCATGGAAGGTGTCTTTGCCACAAGTATTTCTGCTGCATAACTAATTGTAAGACAATTTTGCAGTAAAAGGTAAAAAAATAACTGGTTGACTGTTTTGACAGTTGTTTTCATCAAGTGGTTGACAATTGGGTTTTATCTCTCTATTGACATAGTACTCCCACTTTTATATTATATAAATCTTTGCCCTCCTATGGTCCATATACTGGCAAAGAGTTTTGAACCCCTTATTTCCCATAGAACTTTGTAATGTCTGTCAGCAAACATGTGACAGGATGACAAGAACTAACAGTGTAGAATAGAAGGCTTTCACAATGCAATACAAAGCCTAGTTATAAATAGACACCCTAGTATTTGGAAACTGATACCTCTCTTAATGAAGGAAGAAATTTTAGTGAAAAAAGGAAAAGTGAAATGCTGAACAAGACCAATCAGGAGGCAAAAACAAAGTATAATTCTATGAATGAAAGACTGTGAAGACAAATGATTAGGTATAATCCACAAAATGAAATAAGTTATTTGAATTCTATTGCTGTGAATCTACATGATACATTTCAAATGTATTCAAGTATTTTGTACTTCCCAATAGTCGTTTTAATTTTATTTTTCATTTTTCATGTTTCATTATGTCCTTTTTGATGAATGTCCCTCTTTTGTGAATTTATCTTTTATGGCAAGATTGCTTTATGGCCACTTAACTTATGCAGTGAAAATGTTCACAGAAAAAAATGCTTGTGGCAAAATTGCTTATGTGGTGAAAATACCAGACATGAAAGAAACAACCTGATTAAAAAATTGGCAAAGGACTTGAATAGACATTTCTCCAAAGAAGATATACAGATGCCCAGTAAGCACTTGGAATGATGCTCAATATCACTAATCATAGGGGCAATGCAAATCAAGATGACAATGAAATAATAGTTCACACTCACTATAATGGCTATTGTGAGAAACAAACAAAAACAAGAAAATAAATGTTGGCGAGGATGTGGAGAAATCAGAATCCTTGTGTATTGCTGGAGGGAATGTAAAATGGGGCAGCTATGGAGGAAAGAGGTATACGATGCCTCAAAATGTTAAACATAGAATTACCAGTAATCCAGCCATTCTGCTTCTGCATGTATACCCACAGAACTGAAAGCAGGGACTCCAATAGATGTTTGTATACCCATGTTCCTAGTAGCATTATTCATAGTAACCAAAAGGTGGAAGTAGACCAATCTACATGAACGGATGAATGATTAAACAAAATGGGGTTTGTCCATACAGTGGAATATTATTCAGCCTTAAAAAGAAGGAAATTCTGACTTAGGCTGCAATGTGGATGAACTTTGAAGACATTATGGTAAATAAAATAAGCCAGTGACAAAAGGATATGATTCCACTTAGATGAAGTACCTAAAGTAGTCAAATTTATAGAGAGAAAACAGAATGGTGGTTGCCAGGGGGAAGGGGAGAATGGGGAGTTTATAATGACTATGGAATTTCAGTTGGAGTTGTGGAGATGGCTGTGGTGAGGGTCACAACAGTGTGAATGTACTTTGTGCCACAGAACTGTACACTTAAAAATGGTTGAAATGGTAAATTTTATACTATTTGTATGTAAACACAATTTTTTTTAAAAGGAAAAAAATAGAAACTGCTGAAGAATATTTATAGTATGATCTCAAATCTTAGTACTGGGAGGGGTAGACTGAAGTAGAATTTTATTTATTATTAATGTACTTCAAAATATAATTTGGTTATCATGATTAGATTTTAATTAAAAATAAGAACAGAATGAGTTTGTAAAGGAAATTTAAGAACTGGGAGTGTTAGCCAATCAGGAATTGATCCTAGCAGAGTGGCCTGCTTAGCTATATGAAGCATATATAAGTCATGAAAGGCCAAGTCGCTTTGGTCTCCTTAGAGCTAATTTCATTGGTTTCTCTCATTGACTGATGGAATGGATTCACAACATGACTAATTTTTTTTTTATTTTAAAGTTTTTTTTAAATTAATTTTTTATTATTATGTTATGTTAATCACCATACATTACATCATTAATTTTTGATGTAGTGTTCCATGATTCATTGTTTGTGTATAACACCCAGTGCTCCATGCAGAATGTGCCCTCCTTAATACCCATCACCAGGCTAACCCATCCCCCCACCCCCCTCCTCTCTAGAACCCTCAGTTTGTTTTTCAGAGTCCATAGTCTCTCATGGTTCATGTCCCCCTCTGATTTCCCCCCCTTATTCTTCCCCTCCTGCTATCTTCTTCTTCTTTTTTTTTATTTTTAACATATAATGAATTATTTGTTTCAGAGGTACAGGTCTGTGATTCAACAGTCTTACACAATTCACAGCGCTCACCAGAGCACATACCCTCCCCACTGTCTA
>NC_138373.1:148996132-149170217 GCF_054177405.1 Leptonychotes weddellii | reverse complement strand
TGCCTGTTTCCTTCCCCAAATTAGGGAAGTTCTCTGCTATAATTTGCTCCAATATACCTTCTGTCCCTCTTTCTCTTTCTTCTTCTTCTGGGATCCCAATTATTCTAATGTTGTTTCATCTTATGGTATCATTTTTCTCTCAAATTCTGCCCTCGTGATCCAGTAGTTGTTTATCTCTCTTTTTCTCAGCTTCTTTTTTTCCCATCATTTGGTCTTCTATATCACTAATTCTCTCTTCTGCCTCATTTATCCTAACAGTTAGAGCCTCCATTTTTTATTGCACCTCATTAATAGCCGTTTTGATTTTGACTTGGTTAGATTTTAGTTCTTTTATTTCTCCAGAAAGGGTTTCTCTACATGCTTTTTTTCAAGCCCAGCTAACATCTTTAAAATCATCATTCTGAACTCTAGTTCCGGCATCTTACTAATGTCTGTATTGATTAGGTCCCTGGCAGATGGTATTGCCTCTTGTTCTTTTTGTTGAGGTGATTTTTTCTGTCTTGTCATTTTGAACATGACTAATTTTTTTTTTTTAAAGATTTTATTTATTTATTTGAGACAGAGAGAATGAGAGAGACAGAGAGCACATGAGAGGGGGGAGGGTCAGAGGGAGAAGCAGGCTCCCCGCCGAGCAGGGAGCCCGATGCGGGACTTGATCCAGGGACTCCAGGATCATGACCTGAGCCGAAGGCAGTCGCTTAACCAACTGAGCCACCCAGGCGCCCGAACATGACTAATTTTTATCTAGTTTTCGAACACCTTCAGTGATGCTGGATGGCCATTTAGCAGTATTTCTAAAGAACTGACTTTAAGCTAAGAAAAATTGAAGGTTAGTTGTTTGGAAATCTGTGACTTTGTAGGAATGAGTCCCACAGATTGGATTTCTCTCTCAAGGCATTTGCAACTGATAGACATGGGGGAGGTCCACACAACTCCTTCACAGCATGTTAAATACTGTGCCGGATAAGCTCTACTACAATTATCTCCTTTAATCATCACAACTTTATGAGGTAGAGTTTATCTATTACACATTCGAGCAAATTGAGGCTCAGAGAGATTAAATGATTTGCCCAGAGTCACAGAGTTAGAATGTGACACAGCCAGTATTTGAATCTACATCTCTTTCACTCCCAGAGCCCCTGCTTTCTGTATTATATCATGAAAGGAGCTATTTGTATCTGCAGTTAGCAGAGTCTGAGGCAAATCAGAGGCAAATCACTTCTGTGATTTGAGAGACAAGAGTTCTCAGCTCTAGGTTCTCTTTTCTGTCTGCTTAATCGAAGTACTTAGGATAGAGCACTTAATCGAAGTACTTAGGATAGAGCACTTCTCTTTGAACCTCAGTTTCCTCACCTATAAAGAAAAGGGATTTGATTGGTTATCTTTTCGAAATCTGTCACTGTTATTAAAAAGAAGAAATTTTACTGTGTTCCAGAGGTGGGCTGTGAGGACCCAATCAGTCGCTGTCAGATTTTAACATGAAACATATTACTTATACAAGGGCATTTTTTTTTTAACTTAAAAAAAGAAAGGGTAGGAGGTGGTGAATATGACAAAGTACTTTCATCAGTTGTCTTGATCAGGATGTAGAATAAATTATGTTTTATTTTATTGGAGCATGAAAGCTTAGTTTACCAGTCACCAGTAGGACTTATGTTGAGATTATGTTGTTAGATACTACCAGATTCATATCCCTTATAAGATGAAGATCTTATCTCTGGGTACCTTGGACCCTGTACGGCTTGGAAGCAGAATGATACCCTCTGGCTGCTTAGCAATCTCTCTTCCGGAGCCAAAGGTTCCTGTTGTTGGGATTGGATTTTGCATGCAGTAACGTATGGAATTTGGGTACATCTTCAGTTCCTGTGCTGTTCCCTTCCATGTCCGTACTTGAAAAACAGTAACTTTGGCTGAAAAACAAGGTAGTGAAATATCTTGGGAAACTTGATTTGCTTGTTTTTCCAGCCAGTGTTGTTTAAATCAGTCTTTCCTTCCGTTGTTAAATATGTGTAGGGTAATGGGAAGTCCATTTTCAACTGCAAATAAGTTGGTGAAAAATCTGGGCTTGTTACCATTGTCCAAGTTTTGTTTGTAGCAGACAGCTTCGTTTCTGTTTCTTTCTTTTGCTTCTTTTTACTCACCTCTCCCCAAATTGCCTGGTGGCAAGAATTTACTTTGTTCCATTCTCAGTATTTTTCTTTCCCTTTCATTTTGTGAAATGGGTTTGATTTTTTTGGACACAAAAGAAAGACAATGGGGTGGATTTTAATTTTAATTTTTTTATTGCTTGGTGTAACTTCATTGTACATTTCTGGTTTTCTCAACCCTGCTCCTAGACAGCCCTGTAATTGATAGAAGCCAATAAGAAATACTCTTGTAATAAATCTCTGGACATTGAACATGCGATCTGTTAAGCAGGTGAAACCAGGGGAGATTGGCAGAAGAGGGTGTCTTCCTTAGGCTCCTGTTAGTGTTTTATGGATCATTCCATTGCTCAGGAGTTATGGCTAGAGTATTCTATCACTACTATATTTCCATGTCAATGAAGGAATTTTTGATCTTCAGTGTTGTTAATTTCTCATGACACTTCTCTTTTAGCTGTATTTTAAAAATGCTTAAGGAAGCAGTGCTTTTTGCTTTTCCTCTCAGGTGCAGTATTTTGGATACTTTTTGCAATGGGCATATATTTGACTAATCATTCAGAAAAGGTATTGACTTTCAGAATCATTTAGGAAAGTAGCTTTAGAAACCCTGCTGTCTTGTAAGCATGCATCAGTCACTATGCTGAGGTGTGGTCCTCCACTGAGCACCTACCCCCATTCCCACACACACTGTTCCAGAAGATCTTCTGGAGGCCTGAGGTTTGTTGTTGTTGTTATTGTTGTTGTTTTAAATAAATGTTAGTTATGGTATCATTACATTATCTTGTAATTATTATAAGTTTGAGCTCCTCAAGGGCAAGTATACCAACGCTGCATTTGTCATAGGCAATTGTTCAATCATTCTTACTGAATAAAGGAAGGGTTCTTTTGCTTAAATGGATTTTTCAAACATAGGTGCAAGTGGGAGCCTCTAAGCCTCCTGTGAAAGAATATGGAAGTCAGGTGCTAATTTTCTTCTCTCAGTGTCCACTCTACAAGCATGGCCCACTGTAGTTGCTCTATTTGACCATTACTTAAGGAGCCTTCTATTATTCTCTCACAGGTCCACTAACTAGAAGCTTCTAAACAGGCTTAATTGCTGACCTCTGTAGTCACTAAGGATTCTTGTGGTTGGCATTTTATTTCTTATGTATTCTTTTTATTTTTGAGCAGCCTCTGTGCCTAGGCAGAGTCAGTTTTGAACTCTTTTGAGTCTTGCTAGGCCAGAACTTTTATTTATGGAGGTGCATGCTTAGCTGCTAAGCCTTTTCTCTTGGAGTTTAACACGTCTGGTTTCTATCCCATCTGTTCATTAGCTAGCCTTGTAATTCCATCTCTGCTTTAAATATCAGTTATTATTTCTACACTGAGTGAAAACTCAGATCGGCATGTCTTAGCTGGTCAGCACAGTCTCAGGGCCAGAGTGTTCTCTACTGGTTGTCACGAAGCTGCAGAAGTCCTGGGTACAGAGTTAAGAGCTAAGTGTGAGGGCAGCTCAGCCACTGTCATTAACTATTTGGCTTTGAGCAAATCACTTAATCTTTCTGAGATTCAGTTTTGTTATCTGTAAAATGAGGGTTATAAAACCTATTTTCTGCATTGTGAGGACTAAGTAAGATTAAGTGAAGGTATTTTTGTAAGTTACAAAACATTATGGAACACTGGTAGTAGTGACTTAATACGCCAAATAATACGTGAATTTTACGTGTTGTAAAATTGAAACAATTCAGCTAAAGCGTGCCCTCTCAGCCTTCCACAAATCTTCTTCTCCCTAGAGGTAACCCCTATGCATTTATTACTCTGTGCATTTATTTACTTTTTATGTGCATGTAGAAATCTCTTTTCGTATTATGATTTAAAAAGGTACATTGTCCTATCATTTAATATGACGTGAGATAATTTGTAGAGATTTTACCTTTTTAAAAACTTGCACACAGGGTGTTGAGATAAATAATAGCACCTATTCTCATTATTAAGGGAGACCAGGGTTCTTTCTGGTTTTTCACTATTACAAACAACACTGCATTGAAAGTCTTTGCACATGCTTCTTTGAGCACACATGCAAGTGGTTATCTAGAGAGGCTATGAGAGAAAAGATGTGAAATTACAAGAAGGTGTGTGCACTTAGCATTTTAATGATTATTATCAAATTGCTTTCCAAAACAGTGGTCTCGATATAGTTATATTCTGACTATTAGATATGAAGGTGCCTATTTACTCTTCTTGCTAACTTGTGATATTTTCTTTTTCATTTTTGCCAGTCTCATGAGTGAAAAATGATATCTCAAATCCAAAAGAATGTTCATAGACAGTATGGTATGTGAGTGCAAAGAAAAAGCATAACTGGAAACAATTTAAAAATCTATTAAGAGGAAAATAAGACAGGTGAATAAATTGTGACATAGTCATAAGATAGAATACTGAACAGGAGTCACAGCTACTGAGATACAGTAAAGATGCATAAGGGGGATTTATCTCATAGTCTGGAGCAAGAAAAGGAAATTGCTAAAGAATACAGATGATAAGATCCATTTCTATAAATTAAAAAACATGCAGAGTTAATGCATTTTGAAGGGACATATTTATACATGATCAAATTAAAAAGGAAAGCAAGCTTTTGTTATTAAGTGTAGGCTACTTTCAGAGGCAGGAGTTTCTGAGGGCTCGTGAATTCCAGATAACCTTACCTGGGAGATGGGGGAGAGAGAGGAGCTTGACTTTGCCAAGGCCTGTGGAGGAATGAGTCCATTTCCTCTGACATCTATCTGTGCAGCCTGCTACATTTGTCTTTGCTGTTAATGTTTCTGACAATACCAGCTTGTAGGTTTGATTTTTTTCCTTATAAAAAGTTCTCTGCATTGTTGAACTCAAGAATATAGTTTATATGTGGGATATTCTCTGGGAGTGATGAATGTTAATTTTGCTTTTGGATGTTTTCCATTACTTACTTAATCATATAATTTCTTTCTCAATCTTAAAATAGTTACTGTAGAAAAATAATATGGAATGGTTATTGTAGAAGAGAATTTGATAAAATGGAAAGAATAGGGGCTTTGGAGTCCAACAGACCTGGGTTGAAATTTTTTTCCCTACTCAGTCCTATGCTTTATTATCTCTTTGCTACTTTCTGCTCTTCCTCCCCTCCATCCTGAAACTATACCTGATTTAGTTGCTCAGTATCTAGTAGTTATCACCATCTTTATCATCATCATTGTTGTTAAAATCTGTAGGGAATGGTGTCAAAGTAAATTACAGAATCCAGAACAAATAAGACACTTAATGTGGATTTCAGAAGGAGCCCTGTTCTTTTTGTTATAGTCTAAGCTGTATATGTCTCCCCTGTAAAAATTAGTGTGAAAGCAGCTAACCATGGCCCATTATTATTATTGTTATTAAATAATAGGTTGATTGACATAGAATTCACAGACCATAAATCTCACCCTTTTATTTTTTTTATTTTTAAAGATTTATTTATTTATTTGAGAGAGAGCACGAGCAGGGGGAGGGGCAGAGGGAGAAGCAGACTCTCCACTAAGTAGGGAGCCCGACGCGGGGCTCAATCCCAGGACCCTGGGATCATAACCTGAGCCGAAGGCAGACACTTAACTGACTGAGCCACCCAGGTGCCCCAAATCCCACCCTTTTAAAGTGATATTAGTAGTTTTTAGTGTTTTGGTAGTTTTTAGTATAATCATAAAGCTGTACATCTGTCATCACTAATTCCAGAACATTGTCATCACCAAAACCAAACCCAGTACCTGTTACCACTTACTCCCCATTTCACCCTTTTATCCCCTAGAGCTGCTAATCTCTTTTCTTTCTCTATGGATTTGTCCATTCTGAATATTTCATATAAATGGAATCATACAATTTTCTGGGTTTTTTTTTTCACTTAGCATGGTGTTTTCAATATTATATTGTATCATACTTTGTTCCTTTGTGTTACCCACTAACATTCAGTTATGGTTATATCATACTTTATTTATCCATTCATCAACTGGTGAACATTTGGATTGTTTCTACTTTTTGGTGATTATGAAATAAAGCTGCTATGCACATTCCAGTACAAGGTTTTGTGTGGATCTGTGTTTTCAGTTTTATTCCTTACACCTAATGTGGAATTGCTGGATCATATGGTAATTCTGTTGTAACATTTTGAGGGACTGCCAGACTGCTTCCAGAGTGCCTTTACCACATTCCTACCGGCAATGTATGAAATTCCAATTTCTCCACATCTTCACTAAAGTTTGTCTTTTTTTCATAACGGGTGTGAAGTATTTTCTCATTGCAATTTTGATTTGCATTTCCCTAATGACTAATGAGGTTGAGCATCTTTTCATGTACTTATTGGCCATTTGTATTTCTTCTTTGGAGAACTTCCTGTGCATATCCTTTCCTCATTTTAAAATTTAGGTTGTCTTTTTAAGAGTTCTTTATATATATTTTGAATACAGGCACTTTATCAGATGACTTACAGTATTTTCTCCTATTCTGTGAGTTTTCTTTTCATTTATTGATGGAGTCCCCCCTTGCTTTACTGAGGTATAATTGACCTATAACACTGTATAAATTCAAGGTGTACAAGGGTTTGATTTGGTGCACTTATATATTGGGAAGTGATGACCAGCGCAGTGTTAGCAAACACCTGCCTCATGTCACATAATGACCATTTATTTGTTATGGTGGGAACGTTTAAGATCTACATTCTTAGCACCTTTCAAGTATATAGTACAGTATTATTAACTAATCACTATGCCAGACATTAGATTCCCAGAATTGATGGTATCCTTTGAGTCCCAGAAGTTTTTAATTTTGTTCAAGTCCAGTTTGTCTGTTGTTTCCTTTGTCAGTTGTTTTTTTTGATGTCATACTGAAGATAACTATTGCCTAACCAAAAGTCATGAAGATTTGCTTCTCTGTTTTCTTCTAAGAGTTTTGTGGTTTTAGATCTGTGATCTATTTTGAGTTTCTATATGGTGTAAGATAGCGTTCCAACTTCATTCTTTTATATGTTGATAGCCAGTTGTCCCAACACCATTTGTTGAAAAGACTGTTCTTACCCCCATTGATTTTCTTGGCACCCTTTTCAAAAATCATAATTTTAACATAATTTTAAGGGTTTATTTCTGGACTCTCAGTTGTAGCCCATCAGTTTATATGTCTATCCTTAGGCCAGTATTACCCTATCTTGATTACTGTAGCTTTGCAGGAAACTTTGAAATCAGGAAGCATGAATCCTTCTGCTTTACTCTTCTTTCTCAGGATTGTTTGGCACCTATAATTTTTTAAGGCTGTTATCTTTGGTGTGGTTTCTCTGGGGAGACTTAATTTATAAATGTCCAAAATAGAGACTTAGGAATCAAAAAGGAGAACGTGGATTTTCTGTGATTGAATCAGTGATGAATGCCAAAATAACTTCAGCTTATTGAACTCCATTTATTTATTTATCCATTGTTTTGTGTGCCCATCGTGTGTTAGACACTGTGCTAGATTGCAGGGAAACAGCAATGAACAGACATGGTATCTCTGCAGTGAGCTTATGTTGGCTCCTGGCTTCATGCTTTTAATGCAGTGTGGATGTCTGATTATCAAAGATAAGGATATAATCAAAGCCAATCTATCATTGGTTGGAAAGTACTCTTGCCATATTTGAAAGTCCTATGTAGCAGTGCAGATTCTTACCTTGTTATTCTGCTAGTTGGAATGAAAGTATAAATGGATGGAAAAAGAAGATGAGTATTTTCCAGGTAGCTGTGTTGAGCATGTTGAAGAAATTAAAAAAGCACCATATGTTCTCATTTACACTTCGGTATGCACATAGATCTCCTCCCATTTAAAAGTTCACTTGAAGGCAAGGGCCTTGTGTTATTGATCTTTCTTACTGATGACTATCATCTAACCGTACTTTAAAAATATTAGGTGTTTAGGGAGCCTGGGTGACTCAGTTAAGTGTCCAACTCTTGATTTTGGCTCAGGTCATGATCTCAGGGTCGTGAGATCGAGCCTTGCATCGGGCTCCACACTGGGCGTGGAGCCTGCTTAAAGTTCTATCTGTCCCTCTGCCCCTCTTCCCCCCTTCTCTTTCTAAAAAAAAGTAGGTGTTCAGTATGCGTTGACTGAATGATTGAATGGGTCAAGCCATGAATGAGTGCTCATATCATATGACCTTATACTAAATTAGGGTTTGCCTAGCTTTTATTGGCTATCATTTTTGCCCTCAAGGATCTTGATTTAGTGGTTAATGTGAAGATGAGACACTCAATATGATACACCTTTACAAAAATAAGATTTATTGAGTCATAAATTATATGAAAAGGAAATTGTACAAATAGCCTAAATGCATTTTAATATATACATGTTAGGAGTCACTTGGGTCCATAGCGTGATATGGGGTGTAGAGGAAGTCCTGAGCAGAGGTGGGATTTCATGTAGGGTTCAAAGAACTGAAGGAACACATATTGATGGAGGGGAGTGGCTAAAACTTCTAGGCCAAGAGGTAGTTCTCAGAACGGGTGGTACTGTTCACCCAGGAGACTTCTGGGAAAGTATGGATGTTTTTTGGTTGTCCTCATGTTTAGGATTGCTACTGGCTTTAGGGCCAGGGAAGCTAAAGTCCCACAGTGTGAAGTTAGGAGTTGATTTGTCTCAAATCAGTGGCTCCCTATTTGAGATATACTGGGAAGGAAACAGATTTAGCTGTATAAGGAGGAAAATAGTGTTTAAGAGTAGTTTTTTGAAGCAAATACTATTTGTTTGGTTTGGGTTTTGCCATTGTAGAGGCTGAACTGGGAGAGGTATGTAGTTATAGTGGAATATAGCAATGGAACATCTTAGGAACTGTTGCAGGAATTTATATTTGATCAGTTTGGATGATTTTGGTGATTCTTAACATTTTCTTTTGTCTTATAGTTTGATTTTCTTTTCTTTCTCTTAGAACGAGCCTCTGACCCAAGGTTATCATGGATTCCCAGCACGGGACAGCCAGGTTGGTATCTGCTGTTATAACTCAGATGGGGTGTGTGTGTGTGTGTGTGTGTGTGTGTGAGCCAGGTTGGTATCTGCTGTTATAACTCAGATGGGGTGTGTGTGTGTGTGTGAGCCAGGTTGGTATCTGCTGTTATAACTCAGATGGGGTGTGTGTGTGTGTGTGTGTGTGTGTGTGTGTGAGCCAGGTTGGTATTGCTGTTATAACTCAGATGGGGTGTGTGTGTGTGTGTGTGTGACAGCCAGGTTGGTATTGCTGTTATAACTCAGATGGTGTGTGTGTGTGTGTGTGTGTGTGTGTGTGTGAGTGACAGCCAGGTTGGTATCTGCTGTTATAACTCAGATGGGGTGTGTGTGTGTGTGTGTGTGTGTGTGTGCATTCTAAGGGTCCTATGGTAGAGAGCATTTCCTGAAATAATTTTGGAGAGTGATGTGGTTAGTTTCAGCAATGACTTTACATTTGAGATACAAATAAAATATATTTTTTAATCCTAAAAGAACTGTAATCACGTTACTGAAATTGTGGATATTACAGGGAAAAAAAATCACTCAGGCGCAGCCATAATTGCTTTTGTTTTTTCTTCTCCAGGCTGATAGTAATTTTTTAACCTGGTTTTCTTGATGTCTCATAATTCTAAGTGCTGGGCTTGCCTCTTAATTCTCTGCCACTTAGCCCCTGCCTGCACCGATTTTTTTTGAGTCCTTGCAATAATCTGCAACGAGAAAATTCCATTCTCTTTCCTGGGGGAATTCAGCCTTATGGTTTTAATCAGGGAAGGCTTGCTTGAGAGAGGGAAGTTTCTGCTGCCTTTCTTCGTTAGAGAGGGAGGATGATTGGAAAAAAGCCCAGGTCCTACTGTGGGTAGAGCAGTACTGCTTCCTGTGAGATATCCCCTGGATGCTTTAGGTGAGTGCATAAAATGCCTTCCCTATCCTTCCACTGTTTGAAACCTTGAGCAGATGAGGCTGAAGCTGCATTAGGTTAGAAGAACAGGTAAAGCTGCCTCAGAGGAATGATGTGGCTTAAGATACCTATCCTCTGAAATTTGTCTCCTTGCTGTTTGGACATATAGATATTTTTCAGGAGATTTGAAAGGGTAGCTCCTAGCACTATCTTTGAATGCCTATCCAACTTCCCTGTAGGGTTGTCCAAAAATGCCCTCACTATTAGGCTTGTCCAAAGGACATGTGTCATCAGAGTGCTAAACCAGAGTGTTGTGACATAGTTGAATCTCATCAGAGCCCCTGAAGCTGATCTTAACAACTAGGATGGCCCCATCATCAGCGGTCATCTGGTTGAGTACTTGCCCAGTTCTTGCACTTTTGGTGCTGGGTTGGCATCAGACCAGCCCCAGGTAGGGTATGGAGAAAAAGGGGGAGGGAGAGTGGTGTTGATCTCTTTGTTCATCTCCCGGTGGGATCATCACCGTTGTCATTGAAGTTTGTCCCTATGGAAGTTTTTGTTGAAAGATACAGTCATTTACTTCAAATCTAAAGAAAATATAGAGGATTTTTTTTCTTTCTTTCTTTCTGGTTTGGATCTGCTCTAGAGCTTTTGTAAGCTGTGAAATTTATGCCCTTTGATAGTAGTTCTATATCGTGGCCATATATCAGGAAAAGTATTACTGCCTAGAGATCATCCCCCAGAGGTTCTGATTGAATAGGTCTAAAATTGGGTTTAGTCATTCACATATTTAGAAATCCTTATAGGTGATGCTGTTTTGCGGCCAGGGTTGAGAACTGTAGTCCTATGGGCTACTTTAAAAGGAGTGACATTTTCTGTTTCATCCTGTACTTTTCACCTAGGACCTTTAAAACATAAAGGATCATGGTCAGTCTCTATCCAGTCTTGGATACCAGTGCGTATGTTTACGTGTTTATAAAATTTTGCTTATGTTGGGTTATAGGCTTATTTTAGATATAGAAAGGTAAAACTAATTGAAGTAAAGTATGGGAATAGACGTACTGAATTTAAAAGGATCTGAAAGGTACTGTATAATGCTCTGTTCTTCCTGTGGGGATTGCAGATCAATAAGAAACTAAGCAAAAGGAATTAAGAGGAATTTGTTAAAGCACAGTTGCTTGGAACTGCTTTATTTTTCCTTTCTCTTGTGGAAGGGACCCACTTCTGTAACCTGCACCTTCATTACTCATACTCTCTCTGCTGTAGGTCTATGCAGACCCTTTGCCATAGTTTAAAGCTGCTAATTTACTTTGAGGCACATTCTGATGGTGACAGGTTTATATCAGTTTATTTTCTTGGGCTTTATTTTGTTCTCTGGCTGGATCTTTGAATTACAGATCTTAGAGCAGTGCAAACAGGCAAATATTGAATAGCTGCTTGTTGTATTTGATGAATACAGAATCCAAATGAGTACTGCTAATTAATGCGCCTAACCTTGTGAACTCTCACTTTGTGCGCTGAGGTTTGGGAGGCATTTATCAGTGTGCAACACTGGTCACTGAGCAGCCTGAGCTGGGCAGAAACTGAACTTGTGATCTTTACATTTCCCCAGAGTGGTTTGGCTCAGCAAATCAGGAGCCAGGGGGGTGAGGTGAAGGTGAATTTTAATAGTGTGTATTTATTTGCCCTCATTCTTTTGCTGTTCCTTTCTAAACTGATAGGAACCGTCCCCAGACAGGATTTTTATTAGCATCTCCTCATGATTTTAAAAGAGACAAAGTTAAAATCCTGATCCTCCTAGAGCACTGTCATCTGTACTTTCCCACCTCATCCTCACAGTCACCTTTTGAAGTAGATAAAGCAAACACTTCCTTTGGAGAGAGCAGAAAACTGAGGCACACAGAGATAAAGTGACTTATCCAGGGTAACCATACCAGACAGTAGCTGCATAAGAACTGAAATTTGTCTTCTCTTTGTTGAGGGCCCTTTCCTCTGCCCTGGGGATTGTTCCCTCACACAAGGAAAAGTGTGGTCATGTGCGTGTAGGCCTGCTCACTCCCATACTTCATTTATTGTTTGGCGGCTTCATAGGCCTAGTGAAGCTCAGCTACAGATTTAGGAAGTCATGGCCCCTGGTTAAGGATTATTACCCCTGAGTTCCTTAGCACCAAGTAGACCAGCATCTCACTGTTCAGTGACCTTTTTCATGCCGTTATGTAAGCTCCCACCAGCACATTTGAATTAGAAACCTGTGGAGCAAAGGAGGGAAAAAAACACCTGCCACCTTGTAGAGGTTTTGCTTTTTTATGTGCAGTCACCCCAGCCTTCTTTCCCAATCAGTTAGCAAGCTTTATGAGATGACAAGCCATTGCATTCATAAAGCACTCCAAGCACTTCACCGTGCTTGCTAACGGGCTTTCTCTGTGGAAGTGCAGGAGACGAACTCGTCCAGATTTACAGAAGTGAAAACCAGCTGGAAGGCTGAGTGTCTCACCTAAGGCTGTACAGGAGGTTGGATTGATGATACAATATAGCGGTTTAGATTCCCAGCTGATTGTTTCTCTGTGGTTTATGTATATAAGCAGGTGCTTATTTGAGTGTTGATTAAGGCTGGAATATTTTGTGGGTTTGTAATATTTTTAAATGAGAGAATGTTTGTGTGTATTAACTCCAGGGTTTTTAGATAGGAGGGGCTTAGGAGTATCAGTCTCATTAGAGTATCTGCATAGCAAGCTTACTATTTTTGCCAACATTATTTGTTTAGGATGACTTTCGGGGGCTTCTGGAGAGTATAGTGGGAGTCCCGAGGCCAGCCCCTTGCCATCTCTTGGTGCCATAACTTTATGTCTGCTATATTAGGATGGCCATATAATTAATTCATCATTCTAGTTGGAGCACTTTTGAGGGTGAAAAGTGATGCTCATTTGAAACAGTCCCAGGCAAACCTAGATGGGTGCGGTGTGTGGTCATCTTAGCCATAATTCCAGAACTGTAGCGAATGTCCCCTTAACTGATGTGATCAGGAATTGGGATTATGGCACAGTGCATTGCCTAACATTTAACCTGGGTGGGAATGAAACATCACCATTCACATTTGAGATGAGAGATGGTATAGATTCTTGGTTGGGTTCAGGTGTTGAGTCAGGTGTAGAGCTGAGAATAATAGTATGTTAAAAAAAACTAATGTTTGTAAAGTACTTTACAGTGTGCTTCCGTGTTCACTGAGTTTTGATCTTCACAATAGCTCTGCTAGGTAGGTGGGGCTTTACTATCTCTATAGATAAGAAAACCAATGCAGGGGGCACCTGGGTGGCTCAGTCAGTTAAGCATCTGACTCTTGATTTCAGCTCAGGTCATGATCTCAGAGTCCTGGGATAGAACCCCGCATCAGGCTCCCCACTCAGCAGGGAGTCTGCTTGGGAATTCTCTCCCTTTCCCTCTGCCCCTCCCCCTGCTTATGCACACACTTTCAAATAAATAAATAAATCTTAAAAAAAAAATAGAACCAACACAGATTTTTAAATGAATTTCCAATGTCACGTAGAGGGGAGGTGGCAGAAATAGGCTTGAACCCTGGATTTTCAGCCTCCAGGGTCTTGTATTTCCCATTTGTGTTCTTCTGTCAGTGTTCTCTCTTCCTTGAATGGGGGTGTTCTCTTGCTAGTGTGACAAGATGTTATGGAATCCTTGGGGAATGTAGCAACATGGAAAGGCTTCATATGACCTGGACATCCCTTGAGTAACTTAATGTCTGTCAAGTTTTCTTCCTGTCTTGTTTGTTAAAATAGCTTATGGTTCACAGTTTATCTTTTTGTATTTTATTTATTTATTTATTTATTTATTTATTTATTTATTTAGATTTTATTTATTTATTTGACAGACACCCAGCGAGAGCAGGAATACAAGCAGGGGGAGTGGGAGAGGGAGAAGCAGGCTTCCCGCGGAGCAGGGAGCCCGATGTGGGGCTTGATCCCAGGACCCTGGGATCATGACCTGAGCTGAAGGCAGGCACTTAACGACTGAGCCACCCAGGCGCCCCAATCTTTTTGTATTTTAAATATAAAGAAAAAAAATAATGTCATGGTGTTAGGGTCTTTATCTTATTTTTAAAATGCTGGTCAGTGGCTCCTTAAAATTTTTTTCCTTTTCCTGAAATTCTGTTGAAAAGCCATTCTATCTACATGTTTAGGTGAAACACGGAAACAGTGAGAATGTCAAAGGAGATGTTCAAGTTGGCAGATGTGACTTTGTTAGAGATTTTAATTGGGAGTGGCAGCCGTACTTTTAATTGAGAGGATAGGTTAAAAATGACCTAAGGGGGCGCCTGGGTGGCTCAGTTGGTTAAGCGACTGCCTTCGGCTCAGGTCATGATCCTGGAGTCCCTGGATCGAGTCCCGGATCGGGCTCCCTGCTCGGCAGGGAGTCTGCTTCTCCCTCTGACCCTCCCCCCTCTCATGTGCTCTCTCTCTCTCTCATTCTCTCTCTTAAATAAATAAATAAAATCTTTTAAAAAAAAAAAAGACCTAAGGGGTGCCTGAGTGGCTCAGTCAGTTAAGCATCCTACTCTTGATTGAAGCTCAGGTCTTGATCTCAGGGTCATGAGTTCAAGCCCCGTGTTGGGCTCCACACTAGGTGTGGAGTCTACTTAAAAAAACAAAAACAAAAATAAAAATGACCTAAGGGATTTATTTTTCAGAAGTATTTTCTTTCTTAAGAATTGGAAAAAAAATTTCCTTTTCTAACCTGTTCTTCCTTTTATCCCTGGAAATGGGCTTTATTTTAGTCAGAGTTTTTATAAATTAACTTTCAGGGCTTTTAGTTATTTTGATTGGGTGCCATGGACAATAGCAAATGGTTTGGTGCCAAAGAAATGGCTACTTTTCCTCCCTTGGGGAGAGTTAGAGTGGAGGACACGGTAAGAGAGTGTTCAAGTTCTAGCTCAGTGCTTTCAAGCTTAAAAAAGACAACAACCCCTAGTAAGCAGTACCTTTAACATCATGACCCAGTACACACACACACACACACACACGAGTAGAACTTAGAATTAGTCTTCCAAATAGTACTTACCCTTACTGTGTTGTAAGTACTGTATATTTTCCATTCTTTTCCATTCAACAATTGATTGAGCAAAATTGATTTTCTGGACCTACTAATAGATGGCAGTCTGTAGTTTTGAAGAACAAAATTCTCATAATTGTTGTCTTTAAAAATGCAGCCTTAAAGAACTCCATATACTTTAGCAGTCGCTTCCCTGTTCCACATCCCTCTGCAGCCACTCATCTGCTTTCTGTCTCTGGATTTGCCAGTTCTGGACGTTTCCTATAAATGGAATCACACAATAGCTGGTCTTTTGTGACTGGCTTCTTTTCACTCAGCATAATCTTTTCAAGGCTCATCCATGTTGTAGCAGGTGTCAGTACTTCATTCCTTTTATTGGTTGAGTAAAATGCCATCGTATGGTGCAGGGAGGATTTGTACATGAGCCTGCTGCCTACCTCTGTAGCTCCCTGCGGCTCTCTTACTTACAGTTGGCGTTTGCCACGTGGGCGTTCTTGAACAAGCTTGACCCCAGCTTCACTGTGGAATCACTGTCCCTTCTGCCTTCACTGTGCACTGCTCTTCACCCAGATGCTCACCTTCTCATTCAGATCACAAGTACACAATTTACTCCTCTGAGAAGCCTTTCCTGACTACACCAGTCTGAAGATATCCAGATACATAACCTGACTGTTCAGTTGCACTTTCTTCAGATCTCATCATCATCATCTGAAATTATCTAGTGCACGTAGTTTATTGTGCATCTCTCCCACTAAAATATGCTGTGCAAGCTGTGACTTTGCTTAGAGCAGAGCTTGACATGTAGGAGGAGATCAATAAATATTTGTTGAAAGAATAAATGAAAATTATGTTGTTTAATGTCAAAGACTTCGAAAGGTTTGAGGCAGGGAAGTGATGTGATTTATTTTACATTTTTAAAAACAACATTCTGGCTGCTGCGAAGTATTAAATTTTAGGAGGACCAAAAAAAAAAAAAAGCAGCCTTAGTTTATTATTTGCTGTGTTTAATATCAGTTCCACCTAGGACTTATTTGTCAAATGAGAAATTTTACAACCCTCCTACCCCCCACAGGTGGAAACTGTATTAAAATGACTGGTTCAGAAGTAAATTGTTTCATACCCCTTCTGTATCTTACAATCTGTAGTAATTTTCTTACTGGCCCCCCTTTTAATTAAAAATACTTCTGCTTTGCTTTAAATTACATATAAAATTCCTTTTTTTCTCTCTGCTAGGTTGTACAGAACCCCACTCTTAGCCTTCATGCAAGGTATATTATAAAATGGTTGCTTCTCCCCAATCTCTTGACACCAGGTCACCCGTCAGTGGTCAGGTCCTCTGCGATGTTGCCTTACACCCTCTAGTGGATGAAGGGCTGGTAAATGCTGTGGCATCTGGTGTTCAAGCATTTTGCTCAAACCATATAATTAGCTTCAGACTTACTCTTGCATTTTAGATCATTTCCTTCTACAAATAGTTCATAAGCTTTTTCCTTCTGGAAAATACCATTTCATTTCATCTGCTGCTGTCTGCCATGTGTCTAAATAACATGCCTGTTCTGCTATTTCTTGATTTACCAATTTTAGACACTATATGTTGGCTTCCTAATGTTGGAGATGAGATATTAACAGTTTTCTAGACACTGTTTCCTTCTTTCTAATAAAGCCATTTGGGGCTCTTGGGTTGCCCAGTCTTGGTTAAGCGTCTGCCTTCGGCTCAGGTCATGATCCCAGGGTCCTGGGATCAAGCCCCGTGTCGGGCTCTCTGCTCGGTGGGGAGCCTGCTTCTCCTTCTCCCTGTGCCTGCCTCTCTGCCTACTTGTGTTCTTTCTCTCTGTCAAATAAATAAATAAAATCTTAAAAAAAAAAAGTGCCATTTAAAAAAATCAGTGTTGGGGCACCTGGGTGCCTCAGTTGGTTAAGCGACTGCCTTCGGCTCAGGTCATGGTCCTGGAGTCCCAGGATCGAGTCCCGCATTGGGCTCCCTGCTCAGCAGGGAGTCTGCTTCTCCCTCTGACCCTCCCCCCTCTCATGCTCACTCTATCTCATTCTCTCTCTCAAATAAATAAATAAAAAAAAAAATCTAAAAAAAATAAAAATAAAAATAAAAAAATCAGTGTTTATTACTAATTTATGGTTATATAATAATTACATTATTATGACTAAATGTAACTGAATCATAAAATGATTATATTCACTTTCTTATATACTTTTTCATTTCCCTTGGAGTTATTAAATATATACATGCATATATATAGAAAATAAAAAAAAATAAATACATTTAGTAATCACTTAAAAAAAGCACTATTGAGATAAAATTTCCATACCATAAAAGTCATTCAGTGTAATTATACTTAATTCAGTGATCTTATAAAATTTATAGAGTTGTGCCACCATCATCACAGTTTGGTTTTAGAATATTTCCATAAATACCCTGTGGCCCTCCCCCACAAATTTTCTTGAAATTTTTTGCAGTTCCCACTGTTACCCCAAACAGAAACTGCTGATCTGTTTCCTGACTCTTATCTTTTCTGGATATTTCATGTAAATGGGATCCTATGATATGTATATAGCCTTTCCTGTGTGACTTCTGTCATTTAGCATAATGTTTTTGAGATTCATCCATGTTGTAGTTAGTATGTATCACTATGTCATTACTCTTTGTTGCTGAACAGTATTTTTTTGTATGGATGCACCCCATTTCGTTAATCCATTTACCAATTGATAGATAATTTGGATTGTTTTCAGTTTGGCAGTTATGAATAATGCCATTATGAATATTTGCATAGAAGTCTTTGTGTGGATATATGTTTTAATTTCGCTTGGGCAAATTTCTAGGAGTGGAATTGTTGGGTTTTATGGTAAGCTCATGTGTAACTTTAAGAAATTACCACACTATTTTCCAAAGTGGCTTGGTTTTATCCACCTTTTTGATTATACAGAGTATGTGTTGGTAGCTCATTGTGGTTTTAATTTGCATTTCCTAATACTGAAAGATGTAGAGTTGCCTTTTTATTTGCTTATTAGCCATTCATAGGTCTTCTTTGTTGAGGTATCTGTTCAAGTCTTTTGCCCTGCCCACTTTTTACTTGGTTCGTTTGTCCTCTTATTGAATTGTAAGAGTTCTTTATATATTCTGGATACAAGTTCTTTGTCAGATTTATAATTTGCAAATTTTTTTCTCAGTTATGAGATTTTGCAAGACAAATCTGTCCCCTCTCCCAATAAAACAGAACTATATTTTCATCCTTATTTGCTCAATTTGGATAAACTCTATGTAACTATCATAGGAAAGAGACTGTGGAAACCAGCATTTGACTGTCTTTGTTCAGTACTGGTGATTGCTCCCAGGAAGATTGGTAGGTTTATAGTGGATTTGTATTTGGCTGACATAGCCTCCAGATCCTTAGTGGCAGGCATTCTTGGGCGAGAAAGCCCTTCAGGTAGTGAAGAGCAGTTATGCTGATTTCTGCTTGTCCTAAGGGATGTGATATGGTGAGGATCAGCCACAGTCATTGGCTTTTTTTTCTTCTTTAACCAAGGCACTGTAGCTTCCGCAAGGCTGTTTCATAGAAATTCTTCTGGACACACACACATGCACACATCTGCACAAACCACACCCTGGCTTTGGATTTAAGTATCAGTGCTGCCATTTCAGGCTATATGACTTTGGGCAAGTATTTTCCTTCTCTGAGCCTCAGTTTCTTCATCTATAAAATAGGAATAGTATCTACTGTGAAAGCTTGTTATGCAATTAGAGGTAACATACATAAATTTCCCAGCATATGATAGGTCATTAAGTCATTTTTCTCATTAATTTTATGGAAAAGAGGCCTTAGGGAAGCTTTATAAGGAAATACTTAGTTTCTGCAGTCTCTGATTTAAGTCTTTTTTCTTTTGATTTACCATGTGAAATGAATTATATCTGTAGATTTGAAATTTCTAACTCAGGAACATAGCTTTACCATATTTCCAGGAATAATATGCTTGTGTGTGGGGAATGAAACCTGCGTAATTTAATTTACGTAACTCATTATGGGTCTTGGCAGCATCAGTAGAAAGAAGGAGTCAGTTTTGAGACTGTCATGACTTGAACAGAATCTGGCCAAACTGCACCAGACATTCAAGGCTCTCTACAACCATTGTGCTCATTGTTAGTCCCTTCCAAATATTTCTTCTACTATACATGGCTCCGCAGAGTCCTTCAGATCTCTGTCCTGGATATTTATTTATTCCTAGTGCCTTTTGTTTGAAATATTTCTCCTGTTCCCAGCAGAACCCTAAGTATCCTTCAGGATCCCTGGCCATAACTTAACCTGCTGTATGAAACCTTTTCTTATTGCCTCTACTCATTTGAATACATCATATGCATGAGCATTTCCGTAAGTGTCAGATCCAGTGAGTTTGGTAAATTTTATGAAGACCATGAGCAAAATTTAACTTCTTTAAGGGTCAGTGTTCTCATCAGTGAAAGTGAGGACAGTACTTAATTTTGTAAGCATTACATTTTTAAAGATTTCCTAGGTCAAGAGTGACTTATTAGCTGATGTGATATTTCACTGCCTCTACCTTCTGCTTTTCCTGTAGTCTAGAAAGTCTCTTTTCATCTCTGGGCCCAAGTTTTTTCTTTTTCCTTTAAGGGCTCTTTTGGCTCTAATGGGTTTGACTTTGTGGTTCTTGGCAGTATCATGCTTCCTTATGGAAACAATGGGAGTTTTTATCACTTAACTTCCTACCTCTGAATTCAGCAGGGCTGTTCTGGATCTGTGGATAGATGAGTGACTCGAGCCAGAAGCACAGAAAGGATGGCTGACTTTCTTCTCATTGCTCTTCTGTACGCGGTTTCTTTGTCACATCCTGTCTTTTATTCCATGGTTTGACTTCTTCCCCCAGCTTTGCCAGTTTTTACTCAGTTTGGGCTTGCTGTGATTTTAGGTAGTCAGAACCATTTGTATTCGTCTCTTGACCCAAATCCTTATTATTTTGTAAATGGATGGATCATAACTTCACTGGTTGGTTTTCCAGTAGATTGGCCTGATCCTTTGTATATAGGCATTTGATTTGTGTTGTAATGAGAAGCTTAATATGGCCTTCAAAAAGAATTATCTGACTAAAGATTTTTAATCACTAGGACTACTTATAAAGGAAAACTATAGAATTTTCTTTATTAGCAGTTTTCAAAATCAGGTAATTCATCTCTTTAGAATTGTTTAGGACGGCCACATAGTAGACATAAACGGCAGATAGTTATCATCAAACCTGGCTCCCATTTTGTGAGTTACTTTTAAGAAACATGATAGACCTTTCAACCCTTTGTTCTTCAACAGACAGCCACTGGCAGATGATTTAGAATGAAACCAGCTGGTTAAGTGTAAGATAAAGCAAAAGGCCTCATAGTTGGTGGCCAATTTAGTTATGTATTTCAGTTATAGATTAAATATTTTTATTTTCTTGATAGCATTAGTGTATGCCATTATACTGAGCTGATTTAGGGTTGATTTAGAAAGGCAGGGGGACTACAACAGATGATTTAAGGTCTCTGTGTTAGAAAATTCGGTGCCACCAGAAAATAATTTCAGTAAGTTCTATGTAATACATTTAAACAAAGGCTCAGCTCTGATCCCACTGGAGTATCACTATTCTGCTTCGCTGCAGAAATCACTATTCTGTTTTATCTGCTGAAAACTCTTCAGTGGATACTCTGGGACTTCCATGACTTGGCCCAGTCTTTTTCCTTCTATGTCTTGTAAGGTACTCTGTGTTCTAGCCACACTATGGGATGGGGTAGTGTAGCTTTGAAATCAAATATGGATTTTAATTCTAATTTCTTTATTTATGGTATTTGCATGGTTAAATAATGGCCATCCTTTATCATCATTTAAATCCCACTTCAAATGCTGTCTCCTTCATGAAGTTTTTCCTGCTGAGCTCCCAAGGCACAGTATTTCCACTTTGTAATGGCATTTTATCACTGCATATTATCTTATGGTGACTCATACTGTTCTGTGAGAACAAGAACCCTATCATACTTCTTGATATTCTTAAATATTTTGCTCAAAGTAGGTACTCAGTAAGAATTTGGTAAAGGGATAAATTAAAAAGTAAACTTATCTTTAGCCTTCTTGAAATACAGAGACTACTCTGTTGGGATTTTTTTCCTGTGGAAGATTAAAAAAAAACGAAAAAACTTTGTTCAGGCTTTCACTAGGTTTTTTGCTTTTGCCTTGCCAGAGCTATATAAAAAATTAATACTTAAGAAGGTAGATATCTGATCTTCAGCAAGAGAGTGCCTCTTACAAGTTTAATGGGTTTGGTCAAGTGGATATTAAATGTAAATCTGCCATTTTGTGGAGCCATAGAAGGCTCTTAAACCACTCAATAAACATCCTTATTGAATTAGTAGAACTTTTCAACAAGGGCCTCCTGTGTATCTCCTATTATTAGGATTTTTCATTGTTCTCAGAGCACCTTCAGCCTGTGCTCTCAGAAGCTTTATGGTGTCATGTGGATCATAGATTCATCTAAGCTAAAATGCTTCTAGCTCCTTAATTTTGTTGTTTTGTTATTGTTGTAGGGAGCTCATGCACTAATTTTAGCAGGTGTGTCTTAATTTTAGAGTAGCAAGTGGGGTTCCCAGGAAAAGAGAGCTAACATGTATTGAACAGCGATTAGGTGCCAAGTCCTGTATAAAGCATTTATAGCAAGTGTTATTTTATTCCTCCCATTTGCAGGTGAGGAAACCAGGGCTCAAAGAGATTTAAGTCATTGCCCAAAGACTATGTAGTCAATAATTAGTGAAGTTGGGTTTTATTTTTATTTTTATTTTTTAGAGATTGGGGGAGAAACATAAGCAAAACTTAAAGGCTCCAATGCGGGGCTCGCTCTCACAACTCTGTGATCATGACCTGAGCTGAAATCAGAGTCAAATGCCTAACTGACTAAGCCATCCAGGCACCCCTGAAGTTTTTTTTTTTGAAGATTTCACTTACTCATTTGAGAGAGAGCACGCAAAAGAGAGCGCAAGCAGTGGGGGAAAGGGAGAAGCAGGTTCCCGCTGATCAGGGAGCCTGATGTAGGGCTCCATCCCAGGACCCTGGAATCATGACACAAGCTGAAAGCAGATGCCCAACTGACCAAGCTACCCAGGCACCCCCTAAAGTTTGTTTTTAAATCTAAATTTTGTGTTAAATTTTAAATCTAAATGTGTTAGATTTGAACGTTTATGATATTTCCACTGAGCACATGTCTTTTCCTTATTTAATTTTAATTAAGTGTGTGTTCTGGGGCGCCTGGGTGGCTCAGTGGGCTAAGTGTCTGCCTTCAGCTCAGGTCATGATCCCAGGGTCCTGGGATCCAGCCCTGTGTCAGGCTCACTGCTCAGCGGGGAGTCTGCTTCTCCCTCTCCCTCTGTGATCTGTGATCTCTCTCGCTCTCTCTCAAATAAATGAATAAAATCTTAAAAAGTATGTTTTTTTACATCTTACTTGCATGTTTGATTTTTCTTTAGTCAGTAGCAAATGTTATTTCCTTTCTAGTTCCCCTCCCCAGCCCTACACTGAGGGGGTGATAATTCTGTATTATATTTCTAAGTCATATAGCGTTTACAGATCACTTTCCTGTCCATTTTCATTTGATCTTGGTGAGCCCCAGTGAGTTCTACATGCAGGCGGGGGGTGGGGGGAGGGCAGGGTTTTAATCTCCTTTGGCAGATGAGGAAATTAAGATGTCCGGCTTTGTGAGAGATTTGCCAAAAGTGGTCATAAGTGGCACAGAGAGAAGAGCATAGCTTTTGTTTTGAAGAGGTACACTGACCTCCAGACTAAACTTTGTAGCAGTACATTCTTTTTCAAATGAAGTACATGGACACAATCTATGAAAAATGTAAGTGGGGTGGTCCTGGTAGAAAAGATTTGTTTGGAGGACTTGGAGCCTCACCCTCTGGGCTTCCTTTTGGTCCTGAGGCCCCTCAGCTGATTTGAACAAAATTTGCAGACCACTGGGGAATAATCCGAGAAACTTAGTGTCAAGCAGATCTGGGTTCAGAGCTTTGGTTTGTGCCTGATGTTTCACCTCTCTCAGGCTTGGGTCCTCATTTGTAAAATGGGTATGGTTGTGTAGGATTGCTGATAAATATTAACTAAAAACATGCTGGAGCCTAGCACAGTGCCCCCTTGGCTTCTCTGGAGGAGAGCTCAGTCTGTCAGGAGGTCGAGGTCGGCCACTCACCTTGTGCAGGGCTCCTGTTAAAGAGCATGGGGAGCTTGCTCCTGAGGCTGGGCCCCCATTAACTTACAACACAGTACTTTGCACTTGACCGAAGGTTCACGCATCACATTTATCAGTCATTGAGAACAGGAGTGGACATTTTTTGCAAAGAATCAGAGAGCAAATATTTTGGGCTTTTAGGGCCATACAGCCTCTGTCGCAGCTATTCAGCTCTGCTGCTGGGATCATGACACAATCTGAAAGCAGACACTTTCTGTGTGAGCAGCCATAGATAGCATGGAACTGAACGAATGTGGCTGTGTTCTAATAAAACTTTATTTGAGGGCACTGAATTTCATGTAATTTCTACATGTCATGAAATATGCTTCTTCTGTTTTTTTTTCCAACCATTTAAAAAAATGTAAAAACCATCTCAGTTCATGGTCCGAATGCAGGTTGTACAAAAACAAGTGACAAGCTGGATTTGGTCCATGGACCATACCTTGCTGACTCCTTATTTAGACATTGCTTATTGATAGTCTGTGCAGTTTTTAACCCTGTGAAGAATAATTTAAAAACGAATGCTATGAAGAAAGTAGTAATACTAGAAAAGGCTTAATTTCACAGTAGAAAAAGGTAGGGTTTTTTTTTTCTCCATTTCCTTTCAGGAATTGTTACATGTTCATTCGTTTCTTTACTGTCTATAAAGTGGTTAAAATGGAGCTATCCTTGTCTTGGTAATACTTACATGAAAAAGTTTCCAAATAAAGACTGTATAGTATAGTGGAAAGACCATGCGTCATGAGGGAGTCAGGAAACGTGACTATTTCGCTAATTTTGACTTTGCATATGTCACTTTACTTCTTTGGGCCCTTCAGTTTCCTCATAGAAGTAAGGAAGTTCGAGACATTAATATTCGAGATCTTGGCCAACTCTCACATGCTCTTTTTCTACTCTTAGTTGTTCGGAATGGTGCTATTAAACAATTTTCATCTGTAGAAACTCTAAGTACTTCACCAGCTAGTGTTGTTGTGTTTTTCTTTTTAATTGTTTCACATCGTGTTGGGGACTATTTACAAAAGCGGTTTATTCCCGCAGTGCCAGTGCTGTAGCTTCTGAAGCGAAAGGCAGCCGTGATTGAAGTTCTGCCAGCCTGAGATAGCTGACCTGTTTGGAGATAAGCCGCAGATACAAAGTGAGGGGGACTAGGGAAATCAGAAGAAGAAAAGGTCTGTCCTGACTATGTAGGGGCTTAGGAGAATTTCATAACTGGAAGCCTTGAGTCACACTCAAAGGACTTTTGGCTCTCCTGGGGTGGGAGGAGAAAAGGGAGAGAGCAGTGGAGTAAGTGGCTATGTCTGTTTTTGTCAACAGAGGGCACTCAGAGCAAAGCAAGTGCTCTGTGACGTACTGAAGGCTCTGCCCTGCTCCCCAGGCAGGCACGGGGCAAGGTGCAGTGGACTCAGCATGCCTCTGTCTCTCGCAGTTTGTTTGATCTGTGCCCACATTCTCAGACGTTTTGTCCCATGCTGAAGTCGGATATTATATTTTATTATTATTATTGTTATTTAAAGGAGGCTCCACGCCCGGTATGCAGCCTAGTGTGGGGCTTGAACTCAAGACCCTGAGATCAGGACCTGAGCTGATACCAAGTGTTAGATGCTTAACCAACTGAGCCATCTAGGCTCCCCAGAAAGTTGGATATTTTAAGTGTAGTCCTAAAAATTCTTATTTGCTTTAACCTTAAATGGAAAACCAGTTATCTCAATGTCTTAGAGTAAATTCTCTCATGTTGTAAAGTATGGGCTTTTGGGTGAATGTGCAGTACCAGGTTCTAATTTAATTCAATCTCCAGGGAGCAGATATGAAAGAGCACTCAGGATCTGTGTAGCATATTGTAAAGAGACTTTGTTCTTCTTACCTGGAGCCATGGTCCTCAAAGTGTGGTTTTCCAGAGCAGCAGTGTCAGCATCACCTGGGAACTTAACTAAAATTTGTGGTCTCCCCCTCCCCCAGACCTATCAAAGCAGAAGCTCTGGGGAAGGGGGCCCAGCCTTCTGGTTCAAAATGCTTTCCAGGTGATTCTGATGCACACTCAAGCTGAGAAGCTTTGCCTGGGACTTCCTGAAGTCCATGTGCCAAGCACTCTGCGAGGGTGTTCATCTCCATCACTACTTTCCACATGGGAACACCAAGCCTAAACAGTTTCATACATATATTAAGTGGTAAATTAGGGATTTGACTCCTAAAGACTCCTGGAGTCTTTCTGACTCCAGAACCATGCTATAGTGTCTGCAAAGAAGATGCTAAGACACGTTGTATTACTTAAATTCATTTTTTAAAAAAGATTTTAACTATTTGAGATTGAGAGAGAGAGAGAGGGAGAGACAGAGATCACAAGTGGGCCAGGGGGGAGGAGCAGAGGGAGAAGCAGACTCCCTGCTGAGCTGGGAGCCTGACTTGGGGCTTGATCCCAGGACCCTGAGATCATGACCTGAGCTGAAGGCAGCTGAGCCACCCAGGTGCCCCTATTTATTTATTTATTTATTTATTTAAAGATTTTATTTATTTATTTGACAGAGAGAGACACAGGGAGAGAGGGAACACAAGCAGGGGGTGTGGGAGAGGGAGAAGCAGGCTTCCTGCTGAGCAGGGAGCCCGATGTGGGGCTTGATCCCAGGACCCTGGGACTATGACCTGAGCCAAAGGCAGACGCTTAATGACTGAGCCACCCAGGCGCCCCCCAGGTGCCCCTATTTAAATTCAGTTAAAAAAATCCTTAGAATCTTTCTATTTTTATTTATTTATTTTTAAAAAAGATTTCATTTACTTATTTGACAGAGAAAGAGCGCACGCTTGCACAAGCAGGGGGAGCAACAGAGGGAGAGGGAGAAGCAGACTTCCCGCTGAGCAGGGAGCCCGATTTGGGGCTTGATCCTAGGACCCTGGGATCATGACCTGAGCTAAAGGCAGACGCTTAACCCACCGAGCCACCCAGGTGCCCCTAAAATCTTTTTCTTAAAAGTAATATACGTTCATCCAGGAAAATTGAGAAAATATAGCAGACCAAAAGAATAAAATAAAAATGTCCTTAATATATTTAACTTTGGGGCACATCAATGGCCTGCTTTTATTGCTGCGTTTTTGACACAGAGGCTGATCTGCTGGATGACAACATGAAAAAACTGGGCATAAGGCTTCTATAAATAACAGTTATTATTTATTGAGTACCTTCTGTGTGCCAGGCATCGTATTAATCACTTACATAGAGCTTCCCGTTTAGCTTTTATAACAACTGCATGCACCAGGTGCATCGGGTAGTGTTTTGCCCATTTTACAGAAGTGGAAACTGAGCATGGACAGAGTCCTAAGTAATTTGGAACCCAGATGTGTCGAAACTCCCAAAACTGTGCTTCCTTAGTATCATTTACCTTCATTCCTTTTCGTGGTGCTGCAGGTTGTTAGCCACTGCTCGGGGGTGGGGGCGATTTTACAATCTCTTTGGGGACATGGAAACTAGATGTGGAATAAAGGACACTAAAGACAGAGCAGGGGTAGACTTTAAGAGCCAAGCAAAGCCGCCATCCTGCTCAGTTGTCTCCGCCTGCCTGTGCGAGTGTGCGCTCTTTCTCTCTCTGTCAAATAAGTAAATGAAATCTTTTCAAAAAGGGTCAGCCTGAGCAGTGGAACACGGGATGGAATGGCAAAATGAGTAGTTGATCGGAAGGAGCGGGGGGCGGTGGAGGGGGCGGCGTTTGGAAACCAGGGATGGCCAGGGAGTCAGTCTCCCTCATTACATTTCCCTTCCTAAGGAGGTTGTAATTCCTTTGAGGCATTTTAAAACGGCTTTATTGAATATAATTCTATACTATGCAATTCATCCATTTAAAGTATATAATTCAGTGACTTTTAGTATGTTCACAGGGTTGTTCAGCCATCACCACAGTCAGTTGTAGAACATTTTCGTCCCTCGGAAAACAACTGTGGACCCCAAATCATCATTTCCCAGTTCCTCTATCCCCCTCTCCCCCCACGCCCTCGGCAACCACTAGTCTAGCTTCTGTCTCCACGGATTTGCCCGTTCTGGATATTTCATAGAAAATGGACTCTAATATGTGACCCGTTTGTGTCTGGCTTCTTCCACTTGGCATCTTTTCAGGGTGCCTCCACGGTGTGTGCATCAGGACTGCCTTCTTTTCTGTTGTTAAATAATATCCCATTGTGTGCACGCACCACATCTGACTCATGTTTTTATGTTGGGAAGGGAAAGGTAAAGAGAACAGGGCAAAAAATAAGAGCTCTTCCTCCTAATTGAAAATGGAGGGAATAGGCAGTTACCATGCAAAACCAGCCTGCCAGGCTGTCTTGAGGAACTGTGACTAAAGGCAGAGGTAAATAGGATGCCTGGCAGCCGCTGCTCCATGAGTCGTTCGCAGCAGAGCGGCCGCTCTTCTCACCTGAACTCGTGCGGCCTTCAGGGAGCTCATTGTGCCGCTCCCGTGGGTTGGCCAGCGCCATAGCTCCCTACAATACCTCCTGTGGAACCAGAGCCGTCTCCGCCGATCTAATCTGGGTACATTTCCCTCGGTCACTGCAGCTCTGCGTCTCCAGAGAGTTGTCTCTAAAGAGCTGCCAGTTTGTTGAGTGCTGGCAGTTGCAAGATTAGTTCTGCCCACACGATTTGTTCAGTGGAGAGTACACCCGTCGTTCAGGTCCTGATCTTTGGCCAGAAATAGCAACTGCCATTCCCGTGTGTCCTTCTCAGCATCATGTTTGGAGGGCTCCTTTTGCAAGCAAACCAGGTGCCCGGTGACTTTACTGTTGTCCCATTGCTTTCTGTTGCTTTCTTTCCTGGTTTAATATTCAAGGAACAGAGTCCTGACAGGACTTCATGGGCCAGGACTGTAAGTCCCAAAACCTTTTAGTTTGTGTTCCAGAAAGGTTGTGGCTGGCTTTCTGCTCTGCCTGAACATTCAGTCTAGTTGAGAGAGTAAACTGTAGTTGCTTGTCTTAATATCCTGGCTCTTCTGTGGTCCATCTGCTGTGATAACTAGAACACGAATGCAGGGGAGGGAGCATAGGCTTGGCCCTCAGGTCCCCTTGAATGCCAGGACTGGAAGTGGTTACCTCGACCTTGTTCTGCTGAGGAGGAAACCGAGTCTAAGAGAAGTTAGTTGACTACCCAAGGCTGTAGTCTTACGTTCTTAGAGCTCTGGCTACCGGTGGGTCTGTGATCCAGAGCCTTCATTCTCAGGTCAGTGCCTTTTCCCCAGTGCAGTGCTGTTTCCTGAGGGACGTGTGCTGTCATGACTAAGGAGTGGCCCAGCCTTGCTCCAGTCCCTCTGCAGTGCAGGTTTTAAGGTATGTGTGTGACAGCTTGACAGATTGGGATTGTGAGGATGAAAAGTTGTGGGGTTTTGGGGGTTTTTTTTTGAAGATTTTATCCATTTGACAGAGAGAGAGAGACACAGCGAGAGAGGGAACACAAGCAGGGGGAGCGGGAGAGGGAGAAGCAGGCTTCCTGCTGAGCAGGGAGCCCGACGCGGGGCTCGATCCCAGGACCCTGGGATCATGACCTGAGCCGAAGGCAGATGCCCAATGACTAAGCCACCCAGGTGCCCCGAGGATGAAAATTTGTTAAGTGAGAAAGAGCAAGAACACTGGTTTGTGAGTTTGGGTGCCACTGGCTGATAGAATGCAGCCCCTTCTGGCCTTCCCCAGTGACGGTTTTCGGTGAAAATTCATGTTTTTGATTATATCATTATCATTCTTTGAGAGCCCCATGCCTGTTTGCTAAAAAATGTATGTGCTGCTGCACCAGCCCAACAAGCAGTAATCTCGTAGCGCCTGTCTGAAAATGTTTGCTCATGACTGCCAGCTCCATGCGTGGTGTCATTTTTTCCCAGTGTAACGTGAAGAGAAAAGACCCACGATTCCTCTCCCCCCAGTACATGGCCCCACTGGCCCTCCCCTCGCTCTTGGTCGGCGTGTAGAGCTCCAGAATGCACCTCGTGTTCCAGTAGCCCCCTGCCCCATGACCCTGATAGATTTCTTCAGCGTGACCGTAACTGCTGGGGCCAGCCGTAAAAGCAGCCCCTTCCCAGCGGAACACAAGCCACGCGGTACTTCTCTTCCTCCCCACCGTGTCCAGTCTGTCCTGGCCTCCCTCGCCAGCCTGCACTGCTTCTCAGGGAGAGGTCATGTCCTTCACTCTTCGCCCAGCACCCAGCACATTGCACAGTAGTCATTAAATAATCTTTGGCATTTTCATGCTGTTTACCAGTTTCTGGTGGGAGGGGTACGGTGCAGGGATGCTAATACAGTTGTCAGCTGGCGGTGTTATTTCTTCATAGAGGTTGCTTTATAGTCTTCATGAATAATTTATAGTGACAGCTACTATTTATTGAATGCTGATGGTGCATTGAATACTGTGCATAGTGCATACCCCCCCTCATTTCCCCACTATTCTTAGCAACCTTCCCTGTGAGGTAGGTGGTGGAAGGCCTATCTGACAGATGAAGAAATTGAGCTTTGGAGAAGTTTAGGTCATAGAGCTGGAAAGTAGTGGAACAGGTATTTGAACCGGGGCCTGCCTGACACTGGAGCCTGTGTTTTTAATAACCATGTGGCGTCTCCTTGAGTAGTTAATTTGCTGAGCATTCCTGTAAAAGAGAGCTGAGTCACTTATGTTCCCTGGGACTTATAAATGAGACATCTGTGCTAGCAAAGGGCATTCGTAGCATAGTTTGGATTAAATTTGGCTTTGGGATTGTAGAGCAGAAACAAAGGGGAGACATAAGGAGCCTCTGCCACTTCCTGAAGCTGATTTGCTTTGGCCCAGTGATGAGGAGTCTTCGCTCTTTGAGTCCATGGTGGGTCAGGTCATTCCTACTCTACACCGTTCCTGAGGGATGGGTCTGCCTGGCCATTCCGGATTGTTTTGGGTGGGCCTCGCCCTGGTTCCTGGGACCACACTGAGGCAGGCTCATGTTGGTCCCAGGGCTGAATTGTTTCTTCAGGGGTCTCCCGTTTCCATCCTTTAGTAGGAAACCTTCTCTTTGATTTTATTTTGATCCACCCTCTCACCCCCCTTTTTAGTTACTGGGAGTTTAGAATTGAGTTGTTGAGTTGTGGCCGGAGATAAGAACACAGGGAATGCAGTTTTTGGTGGCTCTTCAGTGATGAGTCCTGTGGAGTCCCCATAGTGTCTTGTGGATAGGGATTGGCTCTTTAATTCTCTGCTCAGAACTGAAATATTTTGTGTATACCCTTGAAATGGGAGAGAAACTTCTGAGGAAACAAGTTGTCGGGGTCATAAGATTTTGAGGAGACAGGCCCTTCCTGCACTCTCCCCTGGGGAGAAAGAATGTAGCCAGGATTGAAGGGCATTGCCTCAACCAATTCAGTTAAGTGGCCCAGTCCTGGATTAATAACTTGGGCCGACTTCCCAATGGATTTGGCAAGGTATTGGGTTTCTCTCTCCCCAAACCCTCCCTTCTCTCTGCTCTGCACACGTGTGCTAACATCATTACAGAGAGGTTACATCTTGCAATAAGATATCCTTTTAAAAAGGAAGGGCCTCCTCCTCAAGAGGATGGAGAGAAATTCAGGGGGAGGGAATGTGATTGTGTAGTCTCGTCATATTTTCAGAATGGCAGACTTTGAGAAAAATGGTACCGTGGAGGCCAGCAGGCTGCTTCCCCGCTGTAAGGGCAAGGGGTCAGGCAGGGTGGTGGCGGTGTTGATTTCAAGCACCTAGAGTGGGAGCGCTCCTGACTCATTTTGTGCTAGAGCAGTATTAAAACTGCCCTTTTGCATTCGCTCGCTCCTCCAGATTGTATTACTAAGAATCTGGTCATTAAAGAACAAGCGCTCTGTTGTTCATGAAGGTCAGAGGTTATAGTCTTCTGAGTTTGGTGGTCAAGTGTTCAGAAATATTTTACAGATTTAGTTGAAAACCTGAGCAGATGCTCCTGCTCTTGTTTACCCGTGGGGATCGGGTGACATTCTTCCCCACCCCTTTGGGAGCCGACCAATCACAGCGTGCAGTGGATTTCAGTGCCTCTCTGGCCTCCTCCCTTAGGAGTCTGCCCAGCCCAGGCTCTCTGGAGCCTTGGCCGATGCTGAGTGCTTAACTCTTGGGTGTCTGAATCACAGGGAGCTGCTGACCTTGCAGTTAGCTTGTTCCCTAGTTCACGTGGACTCTCTGAGCCCATATAATGTTAAGCTAAGCTTGCTGTGTCCTCAAGGGAACATTCCTAATGAGGCAAGGTGCAGTGCATTGAACTTGCAGAAGCTGATTTCAAGCCTTAATGCTGCCAGTAACCAGCAGTGTAACCTTGGGAAAGTTACTTTCCCTACTTGGACTTGATTCCCTCTCTGCTAAGTTAGGTGGAAAGAAAAGGGGGAGAACGAACATTTGTGACATAGAGATACATGCCAGCCACCGGCGTTTTACATATGGCTATCCTAAGGTGTGAGGACAGACATTCTTCCTGTATTACAGGCCTCTTCTGAAGCAGTTTGCTTTTTACACTTTGCCATCTGCAGGGCACAAACCATTCACCCGATTTTATAGATGAGAGGAGTGAAGGCTAGGGAGGCTCTCGGACTTGCCCAAGGTCAAAGCTAGGAAGGCCCGTCTGGCTCTAACGCCCAGGCTTTCTTCCATTCCACGGGGCTGACTAAAAAAGCCCTAGAAGTCCTTCTAGCATTTTCATTCTCATGCTCTGAAAGCTTTAACTCCTTAGTGGCTTTTAGCCCTGCCCTGTGGAAGACCAAACACTGCTGTCTTCCCATTCACAGCCCTGTCTCTAGAGCGGGTGAGTGACTTAAACAGTCCTGCCATCTCCTGAAAGTCATGAAAGAAGATGGTGCAGCCTTTAGTTTCTCCTTCCCTCCATAGAAAGTGCTTGTCCCTTCTAGCCAGCTTCCCCCACTTCCTCTGCATCCCCCTTCCCTCATGCACAGGCAGGTATTTCCTTTCCTCTTTGTCTTGTGTTTATGATTGTTGGGTAAGTATATCTGATTTAAGGGAGGGGTGGAATTTTGAAGAGAGTTAAAACAAACAAAAAAAAGAACAAAAAACCCCACCTCCTTTACTTGAAGCTTTTCTGTGAGAGATCCTGCAGTCAGTATTGGGTTTACCCCTACCTGGAACCCCTGACATCTGTCCCCATTTGTTAGAAGCTCCCCCTTTCAGAGAGCTTTGTTTTTCATGATAGTCCCCATAAATTCTCCTAGCCATCTGGTATAATAGGGACATCTTGCCCAGTGGAACACTTTGTGTTTCTCTTGATGCAGATTTTACTTTAAAAGTCACAGGAAAAATAGCTCTCTTTAGGTGAGTTCTTATTGATATTCTATTGCTACCAATTTAAAAGAAATTATAGTAGTAGCCCTAAAATGTCAGATTTGCCAAGGAGGCATTTTCTGTCTTTTGTTGTGGACTGAGAAAAAATGACGATAAACAAATATATTAACAATTGTAATTTATTTAGACAGGCACTAACCTAAGTGTTGTATGTTCATTACTTCTGATTTTCATAATAGCCCTGCATTTATAGACGAAGATATAGTGGTTGAGAGAGGTTAGGTTAGAGTCCTTGCTCAAGGTCACTGCTCGTGAGTGGTGATTTGGCAATTTGATGCCACTTCCAAACCCAAGTTCTTTCTTTAGTACCGTGCTGCCTCCAGAAAATGATCTTGAGAATTCATTTAAGCATCCATGTCCATGCCTCAGCTCTGATCACCCCAGAAAATCTGTCTTCTTTTAAAAAGGGAAATACCATGTTATGTGATAAATGTCAGAGTTGTAAACAATTTTTTAAGAGAAGTGTATTTTCTGGTCTTCGCCAGCTTTTACAATCAGGTAATTTTTACCAATGTTTAGTTGAATTATTTTTACTGAAACTTAAATCCATCCTTCTAGTTATAAATACTAAATAGCTACTCATCATCAGATCCTGGAGAGTTGGGGATTTCACTTTGAGTTAGGGTAGGCAGGAAGAGGTGGCCCTTAGAAGATGAGTAATATACAGGTAGATGGAGAAAAGCAGGTTGAATTTTCTTAGAGTAAGGAAATATTATCATTTGCCCCAGCATTTGGTATATTCTCTGTTCACCATGTCTTTGAGTCCATGAGACTGAGGACGAGAACCCACAATGCAAGGAGGCTGAGTATTAATTACTTAGGCCTCAGGCTTCTCCCTCCTTTCAGGACCTGCTTATGATTCACTTCTATTAAAGTTATGTTGGGCTCTCCTGAGTTGTGTGCAGTGAGAGCTTCACGCAAAATAAATATTCTTTACTATGTGGTCCCTGCCATCCAGATCAGCCTAACAAGTATTTCAATGAGTACCGTGTGCCTATTATATGCCGGTCACCTGGCATAACACTGATGATCCTAAGATGAATAAGACATATGGCCACTGACCTTGAGGAGCTCATAATCGAATTTGCAGTCTCATTCAGGATATAAGACTTACAGACACAGAATTAACAAAAGGCAGTTATAGGCTTAAGGTTGTAAGAAAATAAGTGAACAAATTTACTGGGGTTCAGAGATCCAAAGGGGTTAGGGTTTGCCAGCACAGTAAAGACAGGGTTCATTTACAATCTCATCCAGGGTGTGGGTGAGATGGGGTATGGCTCATGCCACTCCTGGGGAAAGGGGTCGGTGAACACGGCTCACTGAATGAGGGTAAGGCACTAACCCTACTGGAATTGTTGATGGAGGCCCAGCAGTTAGCATTTTAAGTGGCAATGTAGAGATGCCGGCAGCTCGTATAAAACAACAGCAGCTTAGTCCCTGAGGAGATCAGTTTTTACGAAAAAATTAATAAATCTCTTGTATTTCTCTTTGGTTGCCTGGTTAGCTTTTGAGTACAGTATTCTCTATAGTAGAAACCTTGACTTTTATTCTTGTTGGGTTTTTAAAAGGTAGAACTAACTTTAAGCTAAGTCATAACCGATGAAGACCTCAGGAGGCCCATTTGCCAGAAGTATGCCTTGCTTGTGTAGCAGTGTTCTTGTTGATTGCCAGATATTTATTAGGTTCCCTGGAAAAAAGCTCACCAAGTGAAGAACTCCTCTCTCTCCCCCATTTTAGGTTCCTGAAACTTACCTAAACCCTCCAGTGGGAGAAGGCTTTAGGGAAAGGAGATTCTTTTCTTCTCCCTGCCCCTCCCCCGCTCCACTCCATAGTAGCTTAACTTAAGTACCCTGTGAAGGTAAAGATAAACCTGAGAACCTTAAGGATGAAAAGAACATTAGAGAGGAGAGAAGTCAGGGGAGGTGTATCAGGCTTAAAGTGGAAACTATGTTACAACCTAAGCAAGGAGCAACTGATAGGTCTATAAATAGGATTTTATCTTCTCATAGAAAATTTTTGGCATGGTTGTAGCTTCCCATGTGGGGGACTATTGTATTTACTAAAAATAAACTGTGTTTCAGAAATGATTAAAGTAAGTCCCACTGAACTCATTTATGTTATTAAAAGTGTAGTCATAGCCTGAAAATAAGTTTATAGAGTTGAGTATGTACTATCTTTTGGGAGAACTTTGATATTGAAGCCATCTGTTAGATGTGGGATAGAATCGTCTGGTTCACTCTAGCATGGATTAGATAGATTACCTTCTTAGAAGATAATGTTATTCTGGTGTTTTTATTTTTCCTGCTGGGTCAGAAGACCCTCAACCCCCAGTCATGTATCAGACTCATAAACAGGCATTATAAAATAAGTGTGTCATCTAGGGAAGGTAGAATAGTTCTAATTCCCCAGAAATTATACTACTTAATTAAAGCACCTTGGGTATGGCCAATCAGAGGAGGATGGCATGTAAATTGGCAATACCTCTGATAGCCCTTCTTGGAATAAAAACCTTCAAGATGTCTGACTTTGTTTCTCATGCTACTGTTATCCTGATTGTAGCCCTTTAAAACGTGCGGCAAATTCTTGGCATCTGTCTGCTTGTCAGCTAATCTCTGACACTCCTGGATAGCTTGTTTTCTTCCTGTGAGTGTATTTGAGATTAGTAAAAAGCATCGATTAATTCAGTATCCTCTTAGAACATTATGAAAAGCTGAAATTTGGCAAATAGTGAAATTGCTTAAAGCATGTTCCTCAAAGTTATTTGACCAGGGAATACTTTGCAAACTATAATGAGTTGAACAACACAGTGCGGTATGACTCATGCACAACGTGGGCCTGGATTAAAGTCGTCCCCAGAAATGGTTTCAAAGGCGAGTTAATGGCTTCAAGAAGTGAATTATTTGCTTTCTTTCAGACTGCCTGCGCCTGAACTCACAGGTTACAGAAAGTCTTTTTGTATCTGGAACTCGCCTGTTCTTATTTCTCAAATCCGGCATCCCACTTTCATTGCTGGGTTCTGCATACTCTGTAGAAGCTGTATGCCGGTATTTGGTGTTTTCTTTTGAATGAATACATTGTAGAAGTAAACCATTGCTAACATCTATCTAAAAATTGCTGGACTGCCTCCTGACAGTTGGTGAAATGCTAGAACAGGGTTATATACTTCCAACGTGCCACATTCCCTGACTGCTTTAACCCTTTTATTACTGTGCCTCTTTTTCTCCCCTTACAACCACTCAGCTCTCCCTTTCCCCCCAGTACTTTAGAAAAGAAAGCCGAGATTCCTGATACAGTATTTTCTGAAAGGTAAAGAGGTAAGAAAGTTGGTGAAGCGGGCTTGCCAAGTTCATGGAATTCCTTCAATCCCAAACCCGAGTTTCTGTGTAATTGCTTTCATGTAATTTTTGTTTTGTGACTCCCACTTACCAATGGGCTGTTTTAGCAGTACTTGGCAACAGTAATGATAGATACAATGCGCTGGTTACAGAGTAGTTAGCGTAGGCTATTTGGTTTGAGTCTGACAGTATCCCTCTGATGCTGGCATTATTACCCCTATTTTATAGATGATGAAAATGAGAGAGTGTGTGTATATATATACATTTATGTATGTACATATATATATATGTACATTTGACTGTTTTTCATACTGGAATCCAGGATTGTTAAGTTAAAGTTGTATTTCTATCATTTTGGTGTGGAATGGTTAGGGACAGTACGTTAGGGGGATAGACTAGTTGATCTTTTGGCCTAGACTTCCAGCTTAGACATTTGAAGATTCTTTGATAATTTCTGTCATAGTCATCAGGCGTGCATGCTATTAATGTGCATAGAGCTTTCTCTTGTTTCAAATGAAATTGAATTTTGATTTGTAAATTATAGTAAAATAACTTACTATTGAAAGGTTAAGGATTAAGTTCAGCTTCATATAACAGAACCCCCCCCCCACCACCAAGTGCCTTAAATGAGAGAGAGTTTCTTTTGTCTTTCACAAAAAAAGGAGTCTGAAAGTAGGCAGTGCAGGGCTGATGGGGTGCTCCATGGTTAGCAAGGATCCAGTATCCTTACTGTTCTTTGCTTTTCTGTCCATAGGATGTGGCCCATATGGTTACTACAGCTCCGGCGATTATTCCTTCCCCACTTAAGACTTTCCGGAAGTCTCATATAACATTTCTACTAATATCCCATTGGCCAGAACTTAGTCTTATGGCTGGCCACACCTCGCTGCAAGGGAGGTTGGGAGATATAGTTCTTTTTTTGTAAGGTGTATATGGTAATATCCTAGAATGAAAACTGAGGTTTTGTTACCAAGATAAAGTGAAAGAAAGGATATTGGGAAACCACCAGCATTCTCCCCTCAGGGACTATCTGAGTGACCTGACCTTGCCTCCCACATGGTACAGAAGACCATTCTAGGAGCGCCTGGGTGGCTGAGTCGTTAAGTGCCTGCCTTCTGCTCAGGTTGTGATCCCAGGGTCCTGGGATAGAGCCCCGCATCGGGTTCCCTGCTCGGCGGGAAGCCTGCTTCTCCCTCACCCACTCCCCCTGCTTGTGTTCCTTCTCTCGCTTTGTCTATCTCTGTCAAATAAATAAATAAAATAAAATCTTAAAAAAAGACCGTTCTGTAGCTTTCCTGGGAGCTTTTCAACCAATCTCTGCTGGATTATCCAGTAAGATGTTTTTGTTCTTGAAATGTTTATGCAGACATTTTTATGCAAAAATTTTTTTCAAAAATTAATATGAGATAGCAATAAGAATCATTGCAGTTTCTGTTTCAAGTTCAACTTTGAGTTTTTTGAAATCAATTAATTGAAATTTCAAATAGAGAGTGAGCTTTTTAGTAAGAATAAAACATAATTAAATATTTAGGTGTTTAGTCCTTCAGTTTTTTGAAGCCTGGGTAAGCCATTAGGTTATATGTTTCTTGGGGATAGAGAACTTGCCTCCCCGTTTTTTTTTAAATTTAAGGGACACCTGGGTGGTGCAGTCAGCTAAGCATCCAATTCATGATTTTGGCTTACGTCATGGTCATGGGATGGAGCCCTCCATTGGGCTCTTTGCTCAGCGGGGAGTCTGCTTCTCTCTCTCTCTCTGCCCCTTCCCTAGCTCTCACGCGCACGTTCACCCTCTTTCTTTCTAAATAAATAAAATCTTTTAAAAATTTGAGATAATTATTGTGTTTTGAGTAAATAATACATGTACATGACTCAATATTTAAAAGGTATAAAATAGTCATACAGTGAAAAGTTGCTCCCTGATTCTGGTTGTGAGCCCTCTCGGTGCCTTTCCCCTGGAGGCGATGGGTATTTTACCATTTTGTGTATAATTCCTCATTTTTTTTCTTTTTTCTTTTCAATGATACTGTGCTATACATTGTACTGAACCTTTCTTTTATCACTTAAAAATATATAGTAGAGTATTTCATTACAATATTTTAAGAACTTTCTCTCCCCACCCCCCTAGGCTATATAGTGTTACATTGTATGGAGGAACCATAATTCATTGAACAGAAGGATCTTGTCTTATTCTCCTGTCTGTCCCTGCTCTGTAAACAACATTTGTTCATATTGGTTGAACTGAACATTCGTTCATGTTGCTTGAACTGAGTTGAATTTGACTATGCAGAATATTTTAGAAATGAGTTATTTCTGGTGGTGGTGTATTCCAACTCCCTGAGAGGATTTTCCCTTCTCTGAGCACCAAGATGTTTAAGTTATTTTGGAAATAAATTCTTGTAAAGGTATTATGTAACTATATATTTCTTTTTCATAGTATAATAGTAGACACTTTTCTTAATGGTTTTAACACAGTTGTCTACATCAATTCTTGTTTATGACTAAAAGGATGATATTTCAGGAGCATCTGCTAGTTTGGCCTTACTGTATCGTCCCATTTTGACATCTGTCTGCGTTTTGATATCTTACCTGCTTTTTAGATGTTTTTCTCTTGGTCTCTTACGCTCCTGATGTGGCTGCCTCTGACATAATAGTCCCCTTTCCTCTGGTACTTAGTCCTTACTGCTTCTGACTTCTCTTTTCCTAATTTGCCTTTCAAATTTTCAGTGGGCAAGTAGCCAGATAACCAGGACAGAAATTTACTTCTAAAATAAAAATTAATAGATTGAGAGAGAAGGGCTGGCAGAGCTTTCCTGCTGATGAAAGTACACGAACATTTTGGTATTTTGGGTACTTAGGGGGCCTTTTGCTTCCTGGTTATTACCATGTTCTAGAATAGCTCTGTCCAATAGAACTTTCTGTGGCAGTGGAAATGGCTTATATCTGCCCTGTCTACTGTCCTCATGTGGTTCTTGAGCACTTGAAATGTGGCTAGTGTGACTGAGGAACTGAAAATTCAGTGTTAACTAAATAAATTCACATAGTGACTAGTGGCTGTGTCGGATGCATGGTTCTAGACTCTAGATAATTAACTTCTATACAGCAAGCGTGATTATAATGGAATTTGGATTGGGATGCTGTTTTTTTTTTTTTAAAGATTTTATTTATTTATTTGAGAGAGAGAATGAGATAGAGAGAGAGCATGAGGGGGGAGGGTCAGAGGGAGAAGCAGACTCCCTGCTGAGCAGGGAGCCCCATGCGGGACTCGATCCTGGGACTCCAGGATCATGACCTGAGCCGAAGGCAGTCGCTTAACCAACTGAGCCACCCAGGCGCCCGGGATGCTGTTTTATTGTGCCGAGCAGAATAAATTTATAGTATTGGAAGAGAGGCAATTTGGAATGTTGATGTTCAGATTACCTTAAAGTAAATGATTAGATTGGAACTGCTTTTTCATATTAATATTATGATTATTTCAAACTAATATTCTAAAGCCATTGGTGCAGGCATGTATTTATGGTTTGTAGTTGTGATAACACTTTGAGTCCTTTTGGTTACTAGGGCAAAATTAGTAGTGCTCTATCTTTATTTATAGGGCTTGTTTAGACAGTTGTCTGAGTGCCAGAAACTCCTACAAATAACTTTGACCTTTCCTAACAAAAAGTCAGGAGATAAAATGTTCCATAGGAGAAGATCTCAGTTGTATGTGGTATACACAAAATATTATTTTTTAATGGAGAAATTGAAAACCAATAAGAAACCAAAGGAATATATAAGCAATAGATTTTGGTATCAGCTAGGAAGAAAATAAACCAAGCTCAGTAGTAGAGTATGGGGAAGGACCTCCAGCTAAAGAGAGTGGTCTGGAGAGTTTTAATTGAGGAGGTGTTTTTAAGTTGAGGCCTGAAAGATAAGAGGGAGCCAGCCTGGCAAAGGATGAGGAAGAATTTCAAGAAGAGGGAATAAAGGAATTAAGGGGTGCCAGGGAGAGGGATGGACTTGCTCTAGATCAGGAACTGGCACGAGGTCAGTGTATTTAGAGCCTAGTGATTGAAGGTGAGATAATGACGTGCACTGGACTGGTAGGGGCAGGCACTTAGCAGATCATGTAGGACTTTTAAAGGCCATTGTAAGGATTTCAGATAGAGAACATTTTTTTAACGATTTAATTATTTTATTTATTTGAGAGAACGCCTGCACACATGAGCGCGTGAGTGAGGGAAAGGACAGAGGGAGAGGAGGAGGCAGAAAATCTCAAGCTGACTCTGTGCTGAGCACAGAGCCCAACTTGAGGCTCGATCCCACGACCCGTAGATCATGACACGAGCTGAAGGCAGATGCTTAACTGACTGAGCCATCCAGGTGCCCCCCCAGATAGAAAACATTTTTTTTTAAAGATTTATTTATTTGAGAGAGCGAGAATGAGAGAATGAGAGAGAGAGAGAGTACATGAGAGGGGGGAGGGTTAGAGGGAGAAGCAGGCTCCTCGCCGAGCAGGGAGCCCGATGCGGGACTCGATCCAGAGACTCCAGGATCATGACCTGAGCCGAAGGCAGTCGCCCAACCAACTGAGCCACCCAGGCGCCCGATAGAAAACATTTTTGAGTGTGACGTGAAGCTGTAGAATCAGGGGAGTGATATGATCTGAGTTTTGTTTTAAAAATTCGCTCTGGCTGCTCTGTGGTGAAGGTTTGAAGGGGAGCCACAGCAGAAGTGGAAGAACCCTGGAGATGTCCAGGATGGAGCGGATGGTGCTTGGGTTAAGGTGGTGGTAGAGGAGATCAGAAAAGTCAGACATGCAGGACTTGCTAATGGGTTTCATGTGAGGGGTGAGGGATCAGGGAAGGAACTCTGCCTTTCGTAATTTCCAGATGGTACCACTTAGTGGGGTAGGGAACACAAAGTATATATTAGATTTCAAGGTAGTGGTGGTGGGAATGAAAGCCCAGTGTGGGGCACATTATGTTGGACTTGTCTGTGAGATGATTAAGAGTCTTACTGGAGCATGAGAAGAGATCTAGGCTGGGGGTATAACTTTGTAATTATTAACATGTGAATGGTATTTGAAGCAATGGGAATGAGTGAGATAACTCAGGTAAAAAACCCAGGATCGAGCCCCAAGGAACACTTCACTTCTTTTTTAGAGATCTGTTGAGGGAGAAGCCAGAAAAAGGCACTGAGAAGTAATCAGTAATGTAGGGGGAAAAAAACCCCAGGATTGCAGTATCTCAGAAGCTTAGAAAAAGAGAGTGTTTTAAGGAAGTTGTCAACTTGCTGAATCCTGATAAGAGGTGAGGTAAGTGAGGACAGCAAAATGTCCGTTGAATTAAGTGACATGGAAGTGGTTGACATTGACCAGTCAGTTTAATGGAGTAGAGAGCTTGGAAACTTTATTTTGAGTAGATTGAAGAAGAAAACAGGGGTGAAGTAGAGACAGGTGTAGTCAACTTTTTTGAGAAGTATTACTGTGAAGTGGTGAGCTGGGAAATGGTAGGGAGGTAAGGGGTTAAAGGAGAATTTTTTAAAAACCATGGTTCATTTAGTCATTTACCTGTTATTGGACATTGTTTTTTTAAAGTTCTTTTGCTCTTACAGATTATTACAATGAACTTTGTTCTACACTTGAGGCGCTTTTCTGTCTAGGCTCCTTGGAGATGGAATTGCTGAGCCATAGGCCATGCATGTTTCAAAATTTCATAGATATTGCCGAACTGACCCCCGAAGTGGTGACACCACTGTATACTTTCCCTATCACAGAGGGAGGTTTTCTGAAGATGGAGGTATGTTTATTTGCTGGCATGACAGTGATGAGTAGAGAAGGCATTGATGGTTCAGGAGAGAGGACGATCAGCAGAGCAGTGCAGTCCTTACGTACGTGCCTGGGGAGGGGCATGAGCACAAGAGGTGAAATGGGCCTTGATGCAAGGGATGCTTCCCTTCATTGTAACAGAGCATAAGGAAGAGGAGATGCATGCATTTCTAGGTAGGATTGTAGATTTGGTGGACAGAAGACACTGTCTGAATGCTTCTCTTTTATTTTTATTTATTTATTTATTTTGGGTAAAGATTTTAAGTAATTTCTGCACCCAACATGGGACTTGAACTTACAACCCTGAGATCAAGAGTCACACGCTCCCCATCTGAGCCAGTCAGGCGCCTCTGAATGCTTCTCTTTTAAAATGAAATATTTGGATAGAGCAACAGCTCAAAGTCGGATGGTGGGGAGAGAATGAAATAGGTTGGAGGAGAATATAAGAGTAGAGTTATTTTGGAGAGTAGGAGGCTTACAAGGGCAGCTTTGGTGGGATTGCTTGGCACTGTTCAGGGCCCAGTTGAGCTTTGTGATCATGAACTTGTAGTCAAGTCGGTCAGCTTGGTTATGTGATCTTTTTCCAGCAGCATTCAGCTGTGTGGGCACAGGCACAGAGAAGGCAGATAACTGTTTCACCAGATTTGGAGTTTTGCCATGTGGCAGGGATGGAGAGGACACATGATTGAGGGTATTTGCAAGGGAGGGATTATAATTATAGACTATTGGAATCACAGTTGCACAGAGGAGGGAAAGGAAGACATGACTGGAGTGGGTAGATAATGAAAAAGTGGTCGGGATAGGGACTTCCCAGGAGGGCAGAAATTGTACTGGAGGGAGTACCAGAGTGAGTAACTTGGAAGTATGGGAGCTTATTTGAGAGTATGATTGAAACATAATAAGGAAAAACAGAGCTTTCTTAAGATAATGCATTTTCCTCTTTCAGGGATAGTTGCTCTGCATTCCCTAAACACTGGGGGTCAGAGCTCTAATAAATCCCCAATTTGCCTGTAGCTGTTCTGAGAGGTGAGCTTGGGAAGCACCCTTTCTTTTCTCCATGTGTGCATCTCGAGCTCACTTTAGAGATCATAGAAGGTGACCACAGTTCACAAGAGGTTTCTGAAACTACACTCTTAACAACATCGGTCAAAGGAGTAGGAACAGTACTTGACCAGAGCTGCAGCCTTTGGAAGCTCGCATACAGCGTGTGTCCACTGAGTTCCCAACCTCACCTCTATCATTTCTTGCCTGAAACCTTGGTAATGGGCAGAGGTAGTCTGCAGGGTTATATCCAGGGTAAAATTTCCATTGATTTTGTCAGTCTTGATAAGATTTTATCAGTGAATAAGTATGGTACAGTTGACACTGTCTTGGAGTCCTACAGACTTGTGTTCAGCTTTTGGCTCCTTTGAGCCCCAATTCCCTTTTATATGTGAAAAAGATAAAGTAGGGCCTCCCTTACAGAGATACTGTGAAGATGTAATGAGAAAATGCATGCCCAGTTCTGGCACATAGTATGTTCTAAGTACTAGCCGCTGGTGGTGTCTTATCGAAATCAGTAAGCACAGCTGGAATACTCCCAGTTTTGTCTTCCAGAGGGGTTTAATCCCCTGACTTGAAAGTGGCAACCATAGCTCTGCCTTTCTTCCATGAGTCTCTGCTGCTTTGTGAGGACAGTGATCTATCTGGACCAGCTTTTCAGACTTTAATGTGTGTGCGGACCACCTGGGGCTTTGGTTATAATGTCGATTTTGATTCTGTACATCTAGGGTGGGGCCTGAGATTCTTCATATTTAAGTAGCTCCCAGCTGATGCTAATGCCGCTGATGCTAGTCCATGGGTCATATTTTGAGGAGCAAAATTCTTTCAGAGAATTGCCCTGTGGGAATCCTTGCTATTTTAAGCTGAGAGGAGGCAAGGTTAAAAGAGCCCTATTCTTTCACCTTTTTTTTTTTCTTTATCTTTTTTTTAAGTCAAATTCATTTGGACCTCATGTGGCCCATTTCTATAGCTCAGTGTTGTGGTGAGTCTGTATTGTCTCTACCCATCCTGAAGGTGAAAGGAATATAAATTATGTAGAGAGGGTTATCTTGGATTCCTTTTGGAAATCTTCAGTGCCTGATTTCTAAGGTATATTTTTACAAAATTGTCTTGGCTCCCCAGATGTGCACACTTCCCCCACCAGCCTTTTACACCCACAGAGAAACTTGCATAAAACATGTAGTCTCTTGAATTGTTAGACTTTGTGGCAGAGAATACAAAATGTGGCTCCAAACCCTTTCTGAGAGTCTGGCCCACCAGACTCTTCACATTACAAAATATGGCACTTTCAGAAGCAGGAATTCAAGATGCATTATAAGGTTAGAATTACTGGCAGCACCCATATTGCTGTCCCTGGTAATCTGATTTTTTCTTTCTCAGAAGCAAGAATGCCAGACTTCCTCTGTGGGCCTTCCCTAGGACATTTCCTTCTCTGATGCTCCAATTCACATGTTCTCTCCTTTGAACGAATATACAGGTGGATAAGCCTCAGAGTACAGTCACGCAGCCTGATAAAATGTTCTCCTGAGAGAATGAAGTATGTGTGCGTCCTCATCCTATGTGTGATATAAGACTGATCTTTTTCAGTGTCTTCGTAGTATGGAATTGTTACACTTTTGTGTCTCTTAATCCCGTGTAGCTATAAAGCGTAGGTTTCCTCCTTTGACTTTGACAATTTGAAAGATAAACCTCTTTGTTTCCTTTTCTTCCCTTTTTTTTTTTTTTTTTTTAAAGGTAGGGAAATGTGGGCATGCAGGAGCATGAATAAAGAAGGTTCGCTTAGCTTGCCTGTGGGTTTTTGGAGTTTTTTTGGTGTGTGTGTGAAGAAAACACAAGAGTTTGATTTCCCCAGACTGTTTACCCAGTTTTTAAAATTACGATCAAAAAAGGAAAAGAAGCGTTTAGGAATTCACGAACTCTCCCTGTGGTTCCAAAGTTTATATGGGGCCATTTACGAGTGTTTTGGAGGTCGTTTTTGGGTTTTGGTGACATATTTGAACTTTGCTTATTTTGTGTGGAGGACCTCTTTTCTCCAGTGTTTTTCTCTTTCTTTGCTCCAGGAGAGCCGGGGTATCTTTATCCCATCCCAAACTTGGTTAAAAGATTAACACCATAAAGTGACAATATGCGAAATTCTATTGTATTTGTTCTTTTGATACTTGCTTAAGTATGAACGAGTGGATTTTGTGTCTTCAAAGAGCTTGAAAGACTATAATCGCTTAACAGTGTGATTTTAATACAGTTATTAAGAACCGAGTATAGGGAGGTCTGGTGACTTAAGATTTAGGGCCTGGGCTATGAAACTAGAGAGGAAAGTTTCATATAAAAATTGGTTATGGATGTAACAGTTTATAGAAAGTCAAGATTTGTTTTCCCATTAAAAAAAAAAAGGCTGTCTCAGGTTTAGACTTGGAAGTTCTTACTGCTCTTTTGTACTGGAAATGAGGTAATCCTGCCTTCAGAGGAAGCAGAGAGGTTCTGCATAAAGAAAAAGAAAAGGTTTGGGTGAGGCTGAGAATACCTGCCCCACCTCTCCCAAGTTTAAATGAGCTGGAGTTCAAGGTGGGAGGAGAGAAAAGGTATTTATTATAAGCTCTCTGGCAGAAGGCACATAGTGGGGAAGAAAAGGAAAGGTGATTTGACTTCTACTCTAAGAGAAAAAGGAATTCCACTGTAGCAGGCCCCTAATAGAGGAGCATTACAGTGGGGAAGGATTAAGTAGGGGAGAGCAAGTGGACCTGTACCTGCGCAAGGCCTGCCTTGAGGGTGAGGCTTGCAGACCTTACTTGGAGATTTTACAAGCAGAAGGGAGCTGTCTCAACATGTCTGAGGGGAACAGAACCCTGAGGCAGCTGGAAGGTGGTAGGCCTCTTGTTTTTGTTTTTTTGTTTCATGTTGTTTCTTCTTTAATGAGTTAAAGGAGTAAAATATTCCCCAAAACACAGAATCCTTTGAGAGTATATGGTGCACCTATTCTGTGCTAGGTACTATGCAAAAGACTCCATGGCCGAAAATGGGCTCTCCCCTGAAAGATATGGATAAAGGAGTTAAGATTGGTCGGTACAGGAATGCAGTAGTCACTGGCCGAAATGTTGAAAGCCATGTTACAAACGCCAGGCTCGAAGAGGAGGGAGGGATCACGTGCAGCCGGGGTGGGCTTTTGGATTTGAGCATGCAAGAAATGGGTGGGAAGTAAGGAAAGAGCATGGGCACTGGTGTGGAGGAGTCAGCTATTTTCTGAATCAAAACTACTAGGACAGATGATTTGATGATACTTGTTCACTGTTGAACATAATGGATCAAAATATGCCTGGCATATCGGAGGCACTTACTAAGCGTTTGTACTGCACTAAATTAGGAAATGTGGTCACCAGGAGCTTGACAGATAGTTTACACAGTTCTATCATTTGATCTAATTACAACAACTCCACAAGGAGTACTGTATGCAGTTTTTGGTTGAGGAAACAGGGGCTTAGTCTGGTTAAATAACTTTCCCTAGGCCATGATAATAATAATTGTGGACCCAGCTTCCAAATCCATGCTTTGTCCCCTGCACTGTCCCCATGCCTAGTAAAGAATCTGCAACATGCTAGGGGCTCAGAATCCATGTGACGCTAAGCCCTTGCTTGTCCTTTCTCCCTTCAGAAAGGAGGCTGTGTTGATCTGAACTAGGGCAACAGTGATAAAAAAGACGAAAGCCTATTCGAGTTTATATGTAATTTTTCTTGTTTTAAATTCAGAATTATTGAGAAGAGTGGCATAAGGCCAGCATTGCAGGGAAGGAATACAGGCTCTGAGCAGGTTCTGTCTGTGCTTGGCTTCTGAGGGGGGCTCCAGAAGAATTGGACCGAGGGGAAACTTGACTCAGCTCCCCTTGATCTTCTTGGAGGGCATAGTGTTTTCATTGCTTCATTCATGTTTAAAGAACCCATCTTCAACTAGTTTGTGTCTAGCATTAGAAACTGGTGCTGGTGGTTTATTACTAGCCCCACCCATCCCTGCCTTTTGCAATAATCTCTGTGAGTGATGATTGTGTTTCTAGAAGTAGAATGACAGAGAGAGATTCCCTGAAGGCAAATAGAGAAAGAGAGTGCTGTACACTCTGGTTCAGACACACGGGGCTGGGAACTCCCAGAGAGAGGGAGAGGGAGAGAGGGAGCGGGGAGAGGGAGGGGGAAAGGGAGGAGAGAGAACAACAGAACAGTCAGCTGGAGAGGAGGGAGGAGGGGGGAGGAGACCAGTCCTTGTAGATTTTTAAACTCAAGTGATTTGGGGGGGTTTCTCCCCACCCCGAACCCTTGCCCCCCCCACTCTGGCACCTCCTTTCCTACAGTTCACTGAAGTGCCTTTTTGCAGTCCAGGATCAACTGACCGCTGAGTTTGAGCAGCCGGGTCTGACATGATGTACCTCTGGGTGAGTACAGAGTGCTGTGGGTGCGGGCTTGCACTTGCACATATAAGGAGTGGAAAGCTGCGAGGTTCGGCTCCAGCACAAACGGCCTCCTCTCAGCACAGACTGCCACGTCCCCTTCTACTCCCAGGTGTTAGGTTTTTGAAACCTAGCAGTGATTGTGACATTGTTGGGTTTGTTTGTTTGTTCTAAATGTTGTTTATCTCGTTAGACTTAGGCGTGAGGGTGAGCTCCCAGTGCAGTGTCATCCCCTGAGCCTGGTAGGGTTGGAGAAGGCAGATGGGGCAGGCGAAACAAGCCAGACGCTTCAGGAGCTGCAGTCTTCCTGGTGGGTCACGATCCACCTGTTTTGTTTTGGGGGCACTGCCTTTGATAATCAAACCATCTCTTTAGATATCAAGAGCCAATGGGTGGCATGATTCTTAATTAGGAATGAGCTTTTATAAGTTTTTATCTAATAATTTTTATTGTCCTTCACAATAGTCTTATGAAGTAGGTCACTGTTGTTATGAAATTTTATGAGGGAAGTAATTAAGTCACACAGAGTGACTTGCCCATACTTAGAAACCAAATCTATAGTAGCTAGAATAGTAATTAACAACCAGACATTGTAAAGCATTTTATATTTGCCAAGAACGAATACCTTACATTAATTTATTGTTAACTATGACATTGTAATTTGGTATGAAGAGAAACATACTGGCATTGGAGAGGTTTTGAAATTGTGAGATGTGATAACTTTCAGGGGAATGACAGGGAAAATAATACAAGAAAAAAAACCCTTGCTTTTAGTTGTGAAAATAAGAGCATCTATATAGCCCCTTGCAAAGATGGCGGCGCCCTCTCTTGAGCAGACAGCTGTTGTGTGTTGCTAAGGGAGCCTCCTCGAGGTGATGCCCTTGGCTACTAGCCAGCTTTTGAAAGTTTCACTTTGCCCTTTGCCCTTCAGCCTAGATGTCTGGAATTGCAGAAACCTACTTGGCTCAGGCCGACTAAATTTATAAATATCAGAAGGCAGACTTTTAACTAGGTTTCTGGAGATGGAGCTTGGTCACAGACGTGTGTGTGTGTGTGTGTGTGTTGGGAGGGGCTTCTTTTCCTGCTTCTCCCTTCATATTTGAATATGACCTTGAAATGTAATTTCCTCCTCTTATTGATTTTTCTAGCGTTTGTAAGAAGTCAATTCTCCAACACACTTTACGTGCTTTAAGTAGTTTTTAGCTTCCTGTGAGCAAGGTGTTTGTGTCAAGGGTCTTTGCAGCCTTGTTGGTGGGACTGATCAGCTCTCCGTAGACCAGAGGATGGGTTCTTCAGTCTTGATTTGTTGGAAGAGGAGTTATGAAAGGAAGCAAATTGAATTCATCTCATTTCTACTCATTTATGTTTGATGAGAGCAGACAGTGACAGTCTCCTTGGTTGCTTTCTTTGTGCTTACAGTTGTTTGTAAATTTGTCTCAGACCCCTGTACTTATTAGCCTTAGAACAGAGCTTCCCAACCAAAGTACCGTATGTTGGACTGCGCTACACATATGCCAACGTAACTATTCCCCTCCACCCTTGGAGCAGCCAGGTGGGGGCCCAGGATTCCCCTGGTCACTTGGACACATGCATTCTAGTGTGCCACTTTGTGCCTTAAAAATATTACAGTTGTCTATGTGTGCTGTGACACCTGAAAGTTTGAGTAGCACTGTCCAGAGGGCAAAATGTGTGTCAACCCTTTCTCTTTATTATTATCTGTATTGTCTCTTCCAATGCGCCACACATTTGTTGAATTCAGTGAAAATGTCCAGAAGGAGCCATAGCTGCATAACACCGCGATAGAGAGAAGGACATCTGGGTGGTCCTGCGTCAAGTGGAGAGGCATTGAGGAGGTGTGGTGGGGAAAATTTGTGCCAAGGAATAGGAGATTGGAGTTTTGTCTAGGCCAGTGCCCAGCCATGTGACATTGGGCAACCATTGAACTGCTCTGAGCCTCAGTTTCTACATCCATAAAATAATAGAATCTCTTCTAATGCTCAGGGTCTGTGAGGTGAATTTGTGTAGCAGTACATAGCCGGAAGGACACCCATTTGTGCAAGAGTGTTTGGGTCCTGGTAAGCACGAGAAAACTGTGAAACGTAATCATTCCTGTTGCCTGCTTAGTTTGATACCAGCAGTGAGTTACAGGTACTGTTTCTCAGAATTCTAGAAAATTACTGAACTCTGTTCAGTTGTCAATACCTCTGAGTGGTAGTAACATTCTTAGAACCTGAAGAATAGATTCTGAAGAATCTGAAGAATAAAAATTAGATCTCATCCAGGCATTTTGGTTTGTGTAGTTAGACATGGCTCCTTAATTTGCTTCTGTGTGTCTAAGAACTCCGAGGTGGAACACCATCTTGTGCTCTCTGTATATGTCTCTTTGCCAGATCTTCTCCCCACTTTCCTGTTGAGTCCCCTTCCTTTTTAGAGAATTTGATAGCATCAGTAGACAGCATGGTATGGCGCCAAGAATATCGTTTTTGGGACTTTACTGGGCCTAAATCCCTCTTCTGTCATTTCCAGTTATATGGCCGTGAACAAATTACTTAACCTCTCCGAACCTCAGTTTCTTCATCTGTCCCAGAGGGAAAATAATACCTATCACGAGGGATTATTGTGAGAATCTGAGATCATCTAATAAGTATGCTAAGTGTGGTGTATGGCACGTAGTAGATGCTCAGTAAATAACTAGTGCAAGCCAGCTTTTTGCTTTGAACATTTGCATGGACAGACTACTCACCACCCCAGAGCCTTTCCTCTAGCAAGTTAAGGAAGTCTTTGACTTTGTGTAGGGAGAACTCTGATAAACCCACACTAGTTTCATGTGAAATACCTCCCCTTAATCAGTATTTTAAGTACATGTGACTAGAGAACCCTCGTTAAAGTTGGCTCCTGATGGAGAACATCCCCATGGTTTTTTCTCAACTTTTTTTTTCTGGTGTGTGTGTGTGGTGGGGGGTACAATACTGTTAAGCATTCCTTATGCCCTTTATATTCTCTCTTTCCTCTTCATGGCCTAAAACAGGGAGGAGGGTGGAGCAAAGGGGGAGGGGAGGGGAGGGAGGGAAGGAGGATGGGAGACACATAATTCCTGTAGGGAAGGAACTTACTTGTTTGATTATACAATTTATATCCAGTAAACAAAATTATAGACCATTTATTTAAATTCCCAGAAATTAGGATGTGTTCTCTCTGAGCTGATCTCAGCTAGACTGGTCCCAGGCTCTCTTACCTGTATTCTCAATGGATGAACTTGTGGATTTCATTTTAAACTGTTGTTTTGTCATACTTCAGCCCTGTCTTCTTAATAACTCCGCTCAGCCAACATTTAACGGATGCCTATGATGGGCAGAGGACTGTGCTACCAGCTGGTACAAAGACAAAGATGATTAAAAGACTTCTCATGCCCTTAAAGCATTTAGAACACAGCAGCAGTGAGCATGTGTACACAGATAATAATGATTTTTGTATGATGCTATTCACTTAAGAAAATGCTTTTAGATGTTATCTTATTTCATCCTCACAGCAGTGCTAAGGGCTAAGCATCATTGTCTCTAGTACAAATGAAGAAAGAAACAAGAGAGCACGTGACAGTAGATGGCAGACCTGGAAGCTCAGACCCATCTGTTTTTAACTCTGTGGCTGTTTTTCTTTTCACACTCTCCTCTTTTGGGAGAAGCTGATGTTTTTGTTCATTTACTTTAACTGTTTGTTTATTGAGTGGTAACATATATGTTAGGCATCTACCTCATTTAGTCCTCAGCACACCTGGGAGTTGGCCATTAGCTTCATTTTACAGATGGGAAAGCAGCAACTTTAGTAATCTGCTGAAGTCACACAGTTGAGAGTTGGCAGGGGTAGGATTTGAACCCTAGTCTCTCTGGCCTCAGAGCTTAGTGCACCACATGTAACACCTTCTTTTATTTGTTCAGTAGTGTTTAGTTTATCACCACTGCCATTTAGCGTGCTATGGGCTAGACTAGAGAAACAAAAATAAGGTACTCTGAATTCTGTTTCCATATCCATTAATTACTTGAGACAAGTTACTTAGCTGTATAGACCTTGGTTTTCCAGGTTGTGAAAAGAATGTGGTAGTTCTTGGGAACATTAATGGAGTCATCTCAGAAAAATGATCCGCCATTTTATAATGAAGTCTCAGTAACCGATAGCTTTTTCCTAAAACATGGAAGTCACAGACTGTGAATCAGAAGACAAGAGTTTTTGGTCCCGATAAAGCTGTTTGCCAGTGTGTGACCTTTCTAGCATTAGGTTTCTTTCGGGGTGGGGGGAGGGGCAGAGAGAAAAATCTCAAGCGCATCCCACTCCCTGCACGCAGAGCCTGAGGCTGGGCTCAATATCACAACCTGAGCCAAAACCAAGAGTCAGGCACTTAACCGACTGAGCCACCCAGGTACCCGAAGGCTAATCTTTTAATGCTCACTTTTGGTTATAACTCTAATTGGTCTACACAGTGAGAGAACTAGACTGAATAGTGAATTGAGTTATCACAAAACATAGAAACATTTCAGTTCAGATAACACTGGAGGCCAGATCCTGTGAATAGATACTTGGCAGTGAAAAGCCATTAAAAGATTTTAAGTAGGATTGGGAGTAGGCTGAAGTGGAGTTGATAATTAGATTTGTTTTTTTAAAAAGATACCTGCACAGATTAGAGGGGGAGTAAGAGTGTAGAGAGAGGTGAGGTGTTGGTGTGTCATAGTGGAAGTGGTAGAGAACGCCAGAGCCCAGTGGAACTGTATGAGAGACGTGCCCAAGGTAAACTTAACAGGATGGGGGTGCTCAGTGGAGAGTCTGCTTGAGGATTTTCTCCCTCTGCCCCTCCCCCTGCTCACATGTGTGTGCAGTCTCTCTCTCAAATACATAAATCTTAAAAAAAAATTGATGGGATATTGTCAACATTTGGAAGGAGGACCAGAGTTTTTGGAGGAGGGAAGCTGAAGGGGATCATGAGTTTGATTTGGATTTACTATTTTAGGGTAACTTTGAAATGTTCAGGGAGAAATTTTGCTTAAATAGTTGGGTACCTAGGTCGGGAAATACAAGGGAAGATAGAGGTTTAAGCTATAAATTTGTGAGAAATCTGCATGCCATGGTAGTTGAACTGTGTGCAGATATGATTGGCTTAAGATGAGAATGGCCTAAAAAATGGCAGAAAATGTAGAGCAAGAAGAGAAATTAATGTCTGGTAGGTGATGAACCAACCCTCAAAGGAAGCAGGGAACAAGGTTCTGGAGAGCTTGTTCTTCAGGAGGAAAACCAGCACGCTAGGAAATAGGGTAAAAGTGGCAGGAAGAGAGAACTGAAATATACTGACAGCATCTAGGAGTTCAGAGAAGTCTTTAACAGAGGCAGAGATAGGCAGGCAGAGTGGGTGAGGAGTAGAAAGGGTCACTGATTTTGGTGATTGGTGAGATAGTTTGTATGTTTGGGAACCGTATGTAATTCCATGTGGCTTGTATGTGTGGAATGAGTGGAATAGTGATGGATGAAAATTTAAAATTGTGGAGACCAGATGATCTGAACGGTGCTTGTTTATTCCAGTAAGGAACCATTGATGGATTTTAAGCAGGATCAGGTATGATCAGATTTGTGTATTAGAAAGATAGTAAGAGGTTTCTATTGTTATTGGAGAATTTATATTTATATTGTGGGTGACATTGGTTTGATGCATACTTTAAAAGCTCAGAAAACTGAAAGGAGTTAAACAAATGATTATATTAATAATAGACTCCAGTGGTTAACACATTTATTGATGACAGCTGTGTGTCGATCACTTTATAAGGGGTAGGGAGAGAGCATGAACAAGACAAAATCCTTTCCCATAAAGAGTTTGTATTTTTTAACTGGGAAAATAAAACTGTAAACATGTAAACAAATATGACTCTGAATGCTTTGGCTAGGGTGAAATAGGCCTGAATGTTTAACATCATCTTGTTAAAATATGGGAGGAAAGCATTATAAGCAAAAGGAGTAGTAAATACAGAATCCTCAGAAAGGAATGAGTTTGGGATATACAAAGGACAGAAAGAGGGGTGGTGTGGTTGGAATGTAGAGAGTAAAAAGGTTGTAGGAAGACAAGACCAGAGAGCTAGATGGGGGCCAGATCATTCCCCATGACAGAGATTTATTTAAAATGGGAAGGTAACGGGAGACTTTAAGCAGGAGAGTGGCTTTCTTTAGGGAAGGTGGTAGGGGAGATCAAGAAGCCGTTGTAGTCAAAGCAAGAGGTGATAGCTTAGACTCTGGAGGGCAGTTTGATAGGAATAAAGATGGCTTGTCTGTTTGGTAAGAAAGAGGAATCTGGGTTATTCAGCTTTTGAAGAATTAAGATGGATTGGCTATTTCCTTACAACAGAACAGTGAGTCCACAGAAAAAACAGTACTTATGGTTTGGACTTGTTAAAGTTTGAGATCTCTTTTAGACATCCAAGTGAAGTTCAGTAGCAATTTGATGAGTCTGGAGCTCAGAGGAGAAGTGTGAGTTTGGGTTGTAAGGTTGAGATTCCTCTGTGCATAATTAAAGCCTTGGTGAAAACTGTAACTAGAGAATAGGGCTGAGGCTGAAGCCCAGGGCATTTCAGTAGCGGTCTGAGGGTACTAAGAATTGGGTAGGATAGGAGGGAGACAAGGCAAGTGTGTGCTATCATAGACTCTGGAGAGGAAAGGGCTGGGTTTGGATAATTTAAGACCAAATAATTTGTCATTGGCCTGGTAGGATTTTGGTTGTTGGTGAACTTGGTAAGAGCTCTTTCAGTTGGAATGATGGGAATAAAAAAGTAATTGGAATGGGCTGGGTTGTTAATTGGTAGGTGAGGCTGTGGAGACAATGAATGTTTAGTTGTAGAGTGGGGCAAAGAATTGGGGCAGGGACTGGATGGGATGTGGGTTCAAGGGAAGATTTTTATTTTCTTAATAATTTTTAAAAATCAAAGTTATATATATATATATTTTCTATAAATGCCTATATATGCAAAATACTAGAAAAATACATATACAAAATTCATAATGTTTGCCTCTAGTGAGGATAAATGAGATCAAAATGGCAACACTGGGGTCAATGTGAGCTTGAGCATTCTCTCTCTCTTTTTTTTTTAAAGATTTTACCCATTTAGGGGCGTCTGGGTGGCTCAGTCAGTTAAGCATCTGCCTTCGGCTCAGGTCATGATCCCAGGGTCCTGGGATCAAGCCCCACCTCGAGCTCCCTGCTCCTCGGGAAGTCTCCTTCTCCCTCTCCCTCTCCCCCTGCTTATGTTCCCTCTCTCACTGTGTCTCTCTCTGTCAAATAAATAAATAAAATCTTTAAAAAAAAAAGATTTTATCCATTTATTTGAGAGAGAGAGAGCACCAGCGGGGTGAAGGGCAAGGGAGAAGCAGACTCCCTGCTGAGCAGGGAGCCTGATGTGGGGCTCGATCCCAGGACCCTGGGATCATGACCTGAGCCGAAGGCAGATGCTTAACTGACTGAGCCACCCAAGCATCCCAGAGCATTATCTCTGATACTCTTAATTTTTATGGCAGTGAATTCATATATTTGTTTTTTGTTTTTTTCTTTTTTTGGTAAGGACTTTTTTTTAATTTAAATTTTACTTAGTTAACATACAGTGCAATATTGGTTTCTGGAGTAGAATTCAGTGATTACCATTTACAGACAACAAGGGGAGATTTTTTTAAAGATAGGTGATATTAATGCATGTTTTATGTCAGTAGGAAAGAGCCAGTAGAGGGGAAGAAATTGAGGATGCCGAAAATAAAGAAGCTAATGGCAGGACCAGAGTATGTTATACCCAGCACACAGCGGAGGGATTGGCCTTAGCTAGGGCCAGAAGCAGTTCTTTTTGGCAGCATTGTTTTCAAGCAGAAGAGAGAGTTCTATGATTGTGTCTGCTTTCTTTATAGATATAAGATGAACAGAGCTGAAAATGGCAGTGTAGGGAGTACAGAAGTATTGCAGATTTAAGGAGCGGGGACACAGTGTGAAATAGTGGTCCATCTCAAAAAATGGGAGTGAACTTACTAGAGAGGTGTAGTAGGCTTAAGATCTGTGGTCATCAACCTGATGTGAGTGCTGGCAAGTCAGCTGTGTGATTTTTATCCAACAGTCTCCTGTTGTTTAGACACAAGAAAGGACGGGACACCTGGGTGGCTCAGTTGGTTAAGCGTCTGCCTTCTGCTCAGGTCATGATCCCAGGGTCTTGGGATCGAGTCCCGCATCCGACTCTTGCTCAGCGGGAAGCCTGCTTCTCCCTCTGCCTGCCGCTCCCCCCTGCTTGTGCTCTCTCTGACAAATAAATAAAATCTAAAGGAAAAAAAAAGTTTAGACGCAAGAGAGGAATACGTAGATAGTTGCATTTGACCAGGAGTTGAGATTTTATTAGATGAGTTAGGCGAAGAGAAAAAGGGGCAAAGGAATTAGGACTTTTGAAAAAGAGTGTTTATAATGTTGGACTCTGAATCTGAACTGGCTTAGGAGGGAAGTAAGAATGTGGGGAGGGGGAGGGGGTCCACGTGTAGCTTTGAGGTCTTAAGGAGGTTGGAGAAATGTGGTGTGGGAGGACTGCTAGAGAGAGCAGAAGTGCTGGTGTAAGGGTGGTATGCTTCAGGTGTTTGAGAGGTTTGGAGATGGTGTTCCTGGCGATGACAGTGCCAGGATATGATGCTAGGTGGGTGGTTAGGTGAAGTGACAAAAGAGAGTTGGTGCTAAAGACACTGAAACAGTAACAACACAGCTAGGAGGCCAGAGTGTTGGGTGAATCACCTGTGCAGGGGGTTGAAGTTGTCAAGAACCATAAGACTAATAAAGGAGAGAAGAGAGGGAGCCCTGTGCCAAGGCTGGAGGAGGTGATCTCTGTTCCAAAGGATCTGCAGTTTGGGTCAAGGATGCCTATAAGGTCCAACACTATATGATAATGGGGATCAAGGAGGCTGCTTGCCCCCACTGAGGTATGTAAGGAGTGGGAGAGAAGCTTTTACTGCAGTAGAAGGAGGATTCTCAGGGGCAGTCAGGTTTCCCTTGGAGCAAAAAGGTGAAGGGAACATCACAAAAAAAGAGCGAGTATACAGAAGAGTTTACTAAGGATAGCTCATGACTTCTGGGGTTTGGGAGGGCAGGAAGAGCAGATCATGGGATCAGAAGAGCAGATATGCACAGCTCCATGGGGTGAGCCGTTTGGAAGTCTTGGACTTCTGATGATGATTGAGGTGAACGAGGGTATGAGCCAGGATGGAATTGTTCCGGAAATCTTTTGGAAAAACAGGGTAATTAGTTAAACCTTTAAGCCAGAGCAGTTCTCAAAATTTATAGTGCTTCAGAATGCTACCGATCACTGAGCCCCACCTCCAGAGTGTTAGATGCATTATATCGGGGTCTGGGCATTTACATTTCTAATAAATTCCCAGGTGATGCTGATGATACTGGTCCACAAATTATACTTTGAAAACCATTGGTCCAGAGAAACTACTTGTGGCTAAGTAAGAAGCTATTTTGAACTGTAGCTCAAGATGAAGTATAGCCTGGGTGATGGGCAAAGGTTTTCTTGGGACAGCTGTGTTGGCCATCTCTGACTTTGGCAGTTTAAGGGAGTAAGTGAGTATATGATAATTTTTCTCAAGGGATAATAGTTTCTAAGTGATTATCAGCAAACATTTGATTATCAGCAAACATTTATTGAATATCTGTTCTGTGCAGCAAAATGAGGATCCCAGGAGTTGTATTTTCTTTCTCAAGTATAATGAGATGAAGTTAAAGGGACACAGAAGTCAAATAGATAAATAACCATACATTGCAGCAAAGATGACATGCCAGTCGCTGGAAGGTATGGGCGGTTGTCAACAAGAGTTCAGAAAAATGGGCAGTCATTGAAGATGGGATTGATCAGGGAGGGGTTTCTTGAAGGAAGTATAATTTGCACTAGATCCTAGCAGAACTAATAGAGACAAACCACACAGAGAACTGACATAAGCAAAGGTTGTGGTGTCAACAACGAACATGAAGCTTGATGACTACTCATGAATCCCGTTGCTTTCACCCAGGCCCAAGACACCATTATGTCTTGTTTCTATTATTATAATAATTTTCTCACGGGCCCCCTGGCTTCTGTGCTTTCTCCCCAACCCCCTTCCCGAAGTCTGTCCTCAACACAGAAGTCAGAGTGATCCTTTTAAATGTCACATTATACTGCTCGCCTGCCCAAAACTCCCCAGTGGCTTTGTATCTCACTTAGCAGAGAAGTCAGATGCTGGCCTGTAAGGCCCTGTGTGACTGACTCCCCTGGCTAAGGCTTTGACCTTATGGCCTAATCTTCTACACTCCTGGCCAGTCTTTGAACATATGAAACACACCCTTGCCTCAGGGCCTTAGCACTTGCCTAAACCCCTGTTCTTTCTCCAGAGATCAGCAAGACTGCCTTGTTTGCATGAAATCTCGATTCGGTTGCCATGTTATCATGTATTGTGAGCACCCTATATAAATGTTAATTCCTACCTCTCTGCCCAGCGTTTCTCATCTGTTTTCCCATCTCTCTTTTTCTCCATAGCACCTACCACCATCTGACTTGCTGTATGTTTGTTTATTGTCCTTCTCCTACACTTCATGGAGCCCCTGGTATTCTCTGTGAAAAGAAGGGAGGAAGTAAAGATTGGGGAATAGTGAAGAGACCAGTGTTACTGGAAGAGATAGGAGTGGGAGAGATGGCTTGGAGGATAAACTGGAGGATCTTGAATACTAGGTCACAACTCTGTAGAAAATAAATTCTTAAAAAAAAAATTTCACTACAGCAATATTTAACCTTCTTGAAATAGTGTCCTGTAATTGGGTTCCCATGCATAGAATGGTTTGGGGAGGGGCTAGAAGCACGGAGATTAATTACTGTTGATTGGGTTGTTGTTGGGTAATAACTATCGGGTTGTTCAGGTATGAGTAAAACAGCTTTGGAAATGAGAATAAAATTTTTTATGTCGGGATAAAAGACTTAGGCATGAATGTAAATGAGAAGCTTGCAGTTGTATAAGAAAGTTGCCTGTTTTAGTATGTTTAATACATGTTTTGATATGGCATTTAACCTTAAACAGGTGTCTTTTGTCATGTTTCAATACAGAATATGGACCTTTGTTGTTGTAAAACTTATATATTAGGGAATAAATGTGGAACCAATTAAGCAAATGTACATTTTTCTAGATTTTAAATTGGAGGGCTCGAAAATCAGTGTAGTCGGAGCACACATATGAAGGAGGGAGGGGGGATGTCCTCAACTCCCAAGACTCATTTTCTCAGGTCCCTTAGTTTCCTTTTGCAATGAAGTACATTTTAGGAGTTGTAATTGTCCTTCACTACTTCCTTTTTTCCCTTCTTAGTTTTGGAAATGTGTGGCTTTTGAAACTTAGGATCTGGTTTCAAACACTGCGTTGTTGTTTAGAATTAATATCCTCTTCTGAATGGGAGCTTGCTTCTCCCCTTCACAAATGCTTTTTCAGAATCCCTCACTGTTATTAAGTGAGATAACATATAGTACTTGTAACATAAGGCCATCAGAGAATAGGTACTCACAAATACTGATTGAAAGGTTAATTAGATATTCTTAGGATAATGAGCTGTGTATGTAGCAAAGTGTCCAACTAAAATACTGGCTTTTGATTCCACTTAAATCTGTAGAGTTCTGTACTCTTACTGTATATTAACTCATTTTGCATTTTACTTGCTTATATGAATCTAGATCATTAATTCAGACATTAAATAGATCAAAGCCTACCTTTCATTCTTTAAAATAACTGTTATTTTCCTGAATGTGAGATGAACCCTTTAATCACTGGCCGTTTTAACTAGATTGCCATATCCATGAAAATCAGGAACGACTGATAATAGCTTCATTGTGTATTACATCATATGCTGGTTATAGTTCTGTTTCTGGCTCAGACCTTAACCTGCTGTGCATTTATAACAAGTCACATGATCTTTATGCCCTTGTGTCTCTTCTGTAAAATGGGGATGTTGTCACTTACCAGTTGATTGTTGCATACTATTTCTCAGATGAGTGGGTATATAAATAAAAACACTTTCTATACTTTATACTGTTTATTGCACTTGTAGTTGTCAGTTAGATAAAAAGCAGTATATACTTTTTTTGCTAAGATTGGATTGAAAGTCTCACAAACATTACAGTTTAAAAGCAGATGCCGGGATAGGGGGCACGTATATAGGGGGATCAGTTGCTCTTTTGTATATGTTCTCCTCTGCTGTATTTCATTATGAATGTTTATCTTTATTCTCTTGTTTTCTTGTTTAATTTATTCAGTTAATTGAAAATAAGTTTCCTGGCCTTATTGAAAGTCAAAATCTTATTTTTTGCATGTTGCTCAAGCCCGTATTCTCTGGCACTGGATGTTTGCAGATACATCCAATACCAGAGAAATTTTCAAGATTGTTAAAGACAGTTGGGATTGGAAGGGAGAAGGGAAAAGAAATTCCCAAGTGCCTCCTGTGTATGAGGTCAGTACTTTCACAACTATTATTTTATGTTCCGTTTTTCATCTTAGGATTCAGAAGCAAGAGTCAGACCCAGTAGTCTTGCTTCAGAGTCAGTACTCTTAACCAATATGTTACAATGCTTTCAACTAGTCTGTGATAAACTAAGATGGTCCCCAGTGATTCCTGCCTCCTGGTTTTCATGCCCTTGTGTCATCTCTTGCCTTTCAGTGTAGGCTGGGCCTTAGTGACTCACTTCGAACTAATAGAATATGCAAAAGTGACAAGATGTCACTTCTAAGAGTTGATGGCAAAGACTGTGGCTTTCATTTTTTGGATGCTTGCCCCTCTAGCTCTCTCAGAGCCCTTGCATTGGAAGAAACAGACTGCCATGTTGTGAGTAGCCCTGCAGAGAGGCCCATGTGGCAAGGAGCTGGTGTCTAAGGGCCAACAGCCAGTGAGGGCCTGAGCCTGCCAACAGCCAGGTGAGTGAACTTGGCAGCAGATCCATGCCAGTCCAGCCTAGAGATGACTGAGGCCCCAGCCAGCACCCTGCTGGCAGCCTGTGACAGACCCTGAGCCAGAGGCACCCAGCTAAGCCTCACCTAGAGTCCCAGTCCACAGAAACTGTGAGATAATAAATGTTGTTTTGAGCTGCTGTGTTTGAGAGTGATTTGTTACACAGAAAGAGATAACTACAGAATCTGGTACCAAAGGTGGGGTGCTTCTGTAGCAGAAATCTACATTTGTGGGAGTGACTTGGCAACCGGGCAGTGGACTTTGAGAAGAGTCAGTGAAAGATGAGGGTACCTTGAACATGTTATTTGTGAAATTTGGGACTTTGAGGAGAACGGCCATGGGGGGTTTCACGGAAAGGAAACTGGGAAAGGGGATCCTCATTCTGTGCTGGCAGAAAGTTGAGGAACACTATTGTTTGTAGTTCTGTGGAAAGCAGACAATGTGCCTCATGAACTGGGAGATCTAGCTGAAGTCCATTTCCAAGCAATACACTGGTTTCTTCTTGCTGCGTCTAGTGAAGGGTGAGAGAAGAGAAACAAATTGAGGGAAGGATTGTTAAACCAAAAAGGAGCCAGGGACTTGATGGTTTTGAAAATCCTCGGGCATTCTATCTGGCAAATGACAGTCAAGTTTAAGACATGGGTTCCTAGCAAAGTCAGTTCAAGGGCCCTGCCAGGAGAGAATGGTAGTCTAAAGATGAAGCTGCAGATGTGACTGTAAGACCTTTTGTTAAGACCCCAGAAGAATCAAAGGTAGTGCCTTAAGAGTCACACAAAAGACCTCTCAATCACACAAAAGGACTTATAGCCATTTTAGCAGCAGCACAGGTAGAGAAGAGCTTATCTTGAAGATATTTGTGGATATAGCTTTTGTCTAATGCAGTGGATCTCATTGAGATTCACAGGAGACCTCCTGCAGCTAAGATGGAAAAGGAAAAGAAACGGTTCAAAATGAAAAGAGGCTGTTGAACACCCCTAAATTCTTCCAGCAGGAAGCAGGCCGAGCAGACTGCTAAGTTGCTAACGCATGCTACCTTCCTTGATGCAGACAAGAGCCATGGAGAACTGTTACCCCAACCAAGAGACCTAATCAAAGAACTCCAGCACTTGTCCTGCTAGATTTCAGAATCACTATGGACCAGTGGCTCCTTTGTTGTCTCCCACTCCCCCCTCCCTTTTGAAGAAGTGGTTGTGCCATTTGGACATTACAAGAGATGCCACAGTAATGGAAACCAAAAGAAGGCTAGTGAGAAAGGTGCCCGGGTACTGTGCCATTTCAGCCAGGCTCCCGAGAATGCCACACCTACTGCTTAGTCGGCCACTTTTGGCTTTTGTTTACAAGTCTTAAAGTTTACAGAGTATATGTGAGAAAACTGAAGCAGTCAGGCGATTTCTTACCACCACATGTACCCACCTTCTCCCGTCAGTGGCAGTAAACCTTTGGTCTCTCCTGTCACTGTACATGAAGCAGTTGCATTCCTATAGGAGACCAACCACCCATTTTATACTGAGTCGCATCTCTGCTGGCCCAGTTAGGACCTGGACTCAGCAGTTCTCTCCCCCCTCTCTCTGAGATCATCAGGTTTTCTCTCTTTACTAGATTAGTCCCCTTAACACACAATTAAGCTATTCTTTCATCCATTCAAAAATAATACTCTTGATTTCACTTTTCTGCCAGCTGCTGCTAAATTTCTTTTCCTTTAGAGCAAAACTCAATAGAGTTGTCTGCATTTGCTCACATCAGTTCTTCTCCACACTTCCCCTTAAACCCACTCAGGTTTTTATTGCCACCGTGCCACTGAACTGGCTCTTGTCAAGATTACCAATAACTTCCATGCTGCTAAGTCCAGTCAGTGACCAGGTCTCAGTCTTCTCCATGTTCCTTGGCCTGTCTGTAGAACATAACATCACTGACCATTACCTCCCTCTGTTTTGGGTACTTGACTTCCAGGACATCACACTTCTCTGGTTTTCTTCTTTGGTGATTACGTCTCAGTTAAAGTTGTCATACTCTGGGCTAGGTCTTTGGACTTTTTTTCTTGATTCTCATTTAGTGATTTCATCTAGTCTCATGGATTTAGCTTTCAGTTAACCAGGATAGCCAGAATCACCTATCATCTGGGTCTGGTGGACTCTCTGATCTTCTATATTGTTTAATATAGAAATAAGTGATAGTGAAAAACAACTTTATTAGAAATAAGAAAAAAATACACTCATGCAACTAATTATATATCACCCCCACAGTGACTACAAATCACATTTGAGTGCTGTTCATGTTTGTTTGTTTTAAAGATTTTATTTATTTATTTATTTATTTATTTATTTATTTATTTATTTGAGAGGGAGCATGTGCGCACAAGGCAGGGGCAGAGGGAGAAGCAGACTCCCCGCTGAGCAAGGGAACCCAATGCAAGGCTTGATCCTAGGACCCTGGGATCATGACCTAAGCCGAAGGCAGATGCTTAATCTACTGATCCACGTAGGTGCCCCTTGTTTGTTTTTTTAAATCTTTTTTTTGCAGTATTTTATGATTTTCTTTCCTTTTTGTATCCTCTTTCTTTCTATTCTCTGAGACCCATGCTTATGGTTGAGGGTAGACATTCTCTCCCTAGTTCTGTATTTATTCCTGCAAGCTCATTTCTTAGCTGGGTGAGGAATTGTCTTATTACTCTGCAGTCTTGTGATGGAAGCTTTTCCTGTCAAATTAAAGCATTCACTATACTAATATCAGTCGTAATGAAGAAAATGGACAGTGGCTCTCTTGCTGTCTTTGGCAAGTATAGATTTGAACTCTCTTATCAATGTGTCTACCACTTCTTTAGCCTTGTTAACAGTAAAGATCACTTTATGTGATTTTTTTTTAAACAAGGGATTTTTGAATCTATTAACATTTGAGAATACATTGAGCTGAGAAGAGCATCAACAGATTTTGTTTTTTTGTGGGACAGAAAGAGTCATCGAATCTTTTAGAAATCCAGATAATGTGCTCTTGATTTCTCTTCCTTTTCCATCTGTGAAAATACATCGAAATTCAACCCTATTCTTTCTAACAAGAAGGCAAACTAAGGCAAGTTTTTTGCTGAGTAGTACTCAAGCCAATCCCAAACCTCTTCTAAAATTGTCCCGTTCTACTTACGCCGTGTGTTCTAAGTTCTCTGTCGGTGCTCGTACTGCCTCTGACCCTTTGTTCTGCTCTTGTTCCTTTTGTAGATATCTACCTGTGTAGATCTGAATCTTCCAAATATGTGTTTCACTGACAAACACTGTCTAAATTTTTATTCTCTATTTTCCTGGTTTTGAAAGCATAGATAGCTCAAAAGGCATCATCCTTTGAATGTAATTTAATTGCTTATAAACTGTCAGGCATCAACCCGGAACATACCCATTTTATGAATTCGTATTCTGGATTCTAAATATATCTCAAATAGGTTATAGCTTGTTACTACTTCTGGTTCTTCTTCTCATATTTACAAGGTCTAAATGCAATATTTAAGAGTTTTGTTTTTTGTGTTTTTGTTTTAATCTTTGGTAACACATAGTTCTGTTGCTTAGGCCAGAAAAACCTTGGAGTCTTCCTGGACTCTTCTTACTCTCTCACACCAGTCTTATTAGTTCAGCAAATCCTCGAGGCTCTGCCTTTCAAAAATAAGTTAGATCCCATCCCTTTTCACCAGCTCTACTACTTCTTTTAGTACATCTTCCTTTCTTGCCTAGATTATTCTAATAGTCTCCTACCTTGTCTCCCTGCTTTCTACTATTGACTCCAAGTAATTTATTCTGAGCACAGCCTCTGTCATGATCTTTTTAAAATACAAATCTGATCACACTCAAAACTCCACTAATGTGTTTCACTCAGAGGAAAAGCCAGAGTCCCTACAAGGCTCTGGTCTACTCCTAGGTACCTCTTTGCTCTTCATCCCCTCCTGTTTTCCCCATTCTGTTCTTACTCTCTGTTAGCCACACTGGCCTTCTTGCTGTACCTCAGGTCTGCTGGGCACTTTGTACTTGTTCCCTCCGCTTGTGATGCTCTTCTCCAGACATCCTCATGTCTTACTTCCTCATCTCCTTCACATTTCTGCTCAGATACGACCTCTTCAGTTCATTTTTAGTCAGTCTATTTTAAATTCTCCATAGCCCCTACCATCTTCTAGTATGTTTTAAAAACATCTTTTTTTGGGGGGGGGCCTGGGTGGCTCAGTTGGTTAAGCGACTGCCTTCAGCTCAGGTCATGATCCTGGAGTCCCTGGATTGAGTCCTACATCGGGCTCCCTGCTTGGCGGGGAGTCTGCTTCTCCCTCTGACCCTCCCCCCCTCATGTGCTCTCTCATTCTCTCTCTCTCAAATAAATAAATAAGATCTTTAAAAAAAATAAAAACATCTTTTTTTTTTTTTTACTACTTGTCTCTCTTATATAGAGATGTCTGGTTTGTTTACTGCTGTATCCTCAGTGTCTAGAATAGTGAATGGTGTTCAGTAAATATTTGTCAAATGGGTGTTAAATTCCAGAGGTTTTCTACTTGTTACTTTTTCATTAACAAGGGAATACTTAGTAACTATAGGAATTTACAGGGTGGAACTCTGCATTTGTCATTCAGCCCTTCTCTCTCATTTACCACTTGTTCCTGTGCGTGTCTGCTGGTTTGTACTGCAGAATCAGTAGAGCTTCACGGCACCAGCTCTGGAACTATGTTGACTAGGCTTCAGATCGGCCTCTGCTGCATTCTGGCTTAGTGATACTTGTAACCGGGAAAATGGAAATGTTGTAGGTGTTAAAGTAAAATTGAAATTATATTTTTAAAAGCCACATTAAAAAAATTACACCAGTCACTAAAACCCTTGAAGGTACTGCTTCCTCCCTAAATCCCCATGGATGTCTCCACTGTCTTTGTCAGTGAATTAAATTTGTCTTCTACTAACCACTATGCAAGATAATTGGGGGAAAAAAAATCATTTCTTACTTAATTACGTTGGCATTATTTGTAATTTGCTGCTATTTTAGCTATCTCATTTTCTGTTGTTATTTCACATATATGGCATTTTAGGTATGTTACTGGTTTGGTACATTCACGTTCTTCCCCGCCACTCCCCATGACATTACTAAGTGCTTGTTATCTGGTCTGGAAATTCAGCCACCATTTATAAATGTGTGTGTATGTGCGTGCATGTGTGCGTGCATGTGTGCGTATTTCTTTTAATGGGTTTTAATGGGGAAATGTGATCAGAGTTCTGAACAACTGAAATAAAAATGCATTTTTAGCATACGACCCACAGTATACGACCCATAGACAGAATGTATATTGGCTATAATACTTTTATCAGAGCAGAGATGGACCCATACAGGTGTCATTTATTTATTTATTTATTTATTTTAAGATTTTATTTATTTATTTGAGACAGAGACTGAGAGGGAGGAGGGTCAGAGGGAGAAGCAGACTCCCTGCCGAGCAGGGAGCCCGATGCGGGACTCGATCCCGGGACTCGAGGATCATGACCTGAGCCGAAGGCAGTCGCTTAACCAACTGAGCCACCCAGGCGCCCCATACAGGTGTCATTTAAAGAGAACTTATTTTGAAACTCTAAAGGGCTTTCATCTGTAAGGTGTGCTGTGGTATTACCTAGTAAATGTTATAAGGAGAACAGTAGTCCTTTTGCTTCCTTTTCTTGGTATAACCTCTTTTTTTTTTTTTTTCTGGGCACATTTCATTAACAAATTTAAGACAATTGAAATGCTAATAAAAACAGCCTCCCTTCATATTTATAAACTCTGGGTTCTTTTTATTCTTTTGTGTTTTATATATTTAGCCCACTCATTCATCAGTTTTGGAGTCCATGGTAATTGCCGGCAACTGGTTTGGGAAAGGACACTACTAGAAGGCATAATTAAAAGTGCTACTTTTGTATATGGTAATTTGCATTTTTTAACAGTAACTTTTATTTTCCTTTGAACTTTTAGGATTTTTGCCACTTTTCACTAAAAAGTAAACTAACTTTTAACTATAACTTTAAAAATTTATGTTAGAGTTGGACAATAAAGCTCTGTACTTTTATTGTAACTGTTTTAACAAACAAAATATATTAGGCATCCCCTATTCTTAAAATCTGGGAGTGAGGGCGCCTGGGTGGCTCAGTTGGTTAAGCGACTGCCTTCGGCTCAGGTCATGATCCTGGAGTCCCAGGATCGAGTCCCGCATCAGGCTCCCTGCTCGGCAGGGAGTCTGCTTCTCCCTCTGACCCTCCTCCCTCTCATGCTCTCTGTCTCTCATTCTCTCCTCTCAAATAAATAAATAAAATCTTTAAAAAAAAAAAAATCTGGGAGTGAAAAAGTCTTCTTTGTTTTGCCAATAGAATGTAAAATTTTAAATGTCACGACATAAACTCCTAAGGGGATAAGAAGGGGCTAGGGAGAGAGTAGGCAAGTTGGAAAGGGTGTTTGGGACTTGGGCAGACTTTTAAAACAGCAGTTACTTCTCGATGGTGTGGGCTGCAAACACACACACACACACTTTTGAGCATTTGTTATTTGTAGTCAATAGTGCGTAGTTTGGAACTAGGTAAAGGATATGTTATTTTCCTAAGTACAGAATCAGGTTTTGACCATTTATTATTTGCTTGAAAGTTTACTGAGTTTCTACTATTTGTAGATACCTTGTAGAGAAGGTTTGCCTTTGGAAGTGTTACCTACACCTAGCCCAGTGGCTCCATCCTCATTCTCAAACAGAAAGAAAAGGGGCTAAGGTATGTGTATATTTTAGGTTTAACAAATAAGTCAAAACCTTTCTTCTTGAATACTTTCCCAGAGGATTTCAGTGCTTGCTGTCTTAGTCCACCAGAGCTGCTATAACAAATTACCACTAATCAGGTTGGCTTAAACAACAGGAATTTCTCTCTCACAGTTCGGGAGGCTGGGAAGTCCAAGATCAAGGTGCCTGCAAAGCAGGTTTCATCCTGAGGCCTCTTCTCTTGGCTTGTAGTTTGCCACCATCTGCCTGTGTGCTCATATGAACTCCTTTTCATGCACGTGTTGGGGGAGAGGGCAAGAGCGAGAATGTGCGGGTACACATGTGGGCAAGTTCTCTGATGTCTTTTCTTATAAGGACACTAATCCTATCCCTTCATGACCTCGTTTAACCCTAAGTAGTTCTTTGGAGGTCTTTGTACTAATATAGCCACAATGGGAGTTAGGGCTTTACAACGGAATTTTGGAGAGGAGGGACACTAAAATGTTTTGATCATTACACTTCTTAATTCATCAAAAATTTGAATATTTATTGTGCACTCACCACCTTTACAGACCTGCCGTTCTCTAGCTCAGTAAAATCAAAGAAATTACTCAATCTTGTGAGGTCACAATTTCTTCCGTAGGTGAAGCAAAAGTGTTGAACTGGTCAGTAACTATGATTGATTCTGACTCAACCAATATTCGTTCCATTTTCATTTTCCTCTCTTCTTTTCCTCTTTCCCTGGTGTATTTAGGGTTGGTCCTTGCTGTTTTTACCCTTCCTTTCAAAATCTCCTTTTGTTTCTTTGTATTTTTATTCTCATATTCTGCCTTCTTTCTCTGTTCACCTCTTCCCTGAATTGGGTGTATTTTCTAAGAACTTATGAGTTTACTATATTTGTTAACTCTTTACAAGTTTAGCAAGTAGGGGACACCTGGGCTGCTCAGTTGGTTAAGCATCCGACTCTTGATTTTGGCTCAGGTCATGATCTCGGGGTCCTGGGATCAAGCCCGGAGTTAGGCTCCATGCTTGGGGGGAGTCTGCTTGAGATTCTCCCTCCCTCTGCCCCCATTCATGCTCATGTGTGTGTGCTCTCTCTCTCTCTTTAAAAAAAAAAAGTTTGGCAAGTAGATGGAGTGTTTTATATTTGTTTCTGTTAAACATACTGTAAACCTTTAAACTAACTTTAAATTGCTTTTTAATTACTTTAGAACATATCTGGTTTATTTTCCTCTAGTCCTCTGCCCTTTGCTAGGCAAGATACCTCACAGCATTATTTCATAAAATTTAGTCTGGGGAGGCTAGGGGTATTGTTTTTCTTGTGTGATTTTACTAAAGCCTCTTAGTATTGATGATGACAGTGATGTATTTTTTACTCTTGAGAGAAGAAAGGGCCTTGTGCTGCCCCCCCTCATTTCTCCCTTTTGATCTGTGACATTTGAACGTAGTTGTTCTGCAGTCTCAGTGGCTTTTCTTCTTCTGTGAACATCACAACAAACTTTGAAGTGAGCTTCACAGGATGTAAAAAAAATGGGTGACATGGGTGCGAGACTGTGTTGGTGCTAACATTTCCATGACTGATGGAGAAAGTTTGCCAGAAACAGTGTCAGTAAGACTGTTGTAGAAACTAGATCATGAGTGGGGAGAGGTCTTGTCCTAGTTTTAATATAAATCCTTGATCTGATGGGCACAGTCTTAAGAAACCATCTGGAAGTAAATTCTGCACCTTTTAAAGCTGTTCCTTCTAGGATTTAAAAATCTGTTATCCTTACAACACGCTAACAGGTATTGTGATAATGGCGGTGATATAAATTATAAGGATGTGGATTAGCAGCTACCGATTTTTGAATGCCTGCTATTTGCCAGGCTTTATACTGAACATTTTACAGTCACTAACATACCAAATCCTGATAGCAGCCCTATGGTAAGTGGTCATGGACAGGCCACTCTAGTTTCTCCTATAAATTCTTCCAAGCAGGGATGAATTCTAAATGTTCCAGCAGTGCTGAACACCTATCAAGTACTCATTAGTAGATGTTGAACTGATTGGAGCTCAAGTGTACCATCTTAAGACTGTCGCTGTCTGCCCTTGCCCTGCCCAGCTACAGATACAGAAGGCATGCTAGTTCATTTCTGTACTCTGAATTAGAAAGTTTAATCTGCCCCTATGTTAGGGAGCTGCTTTCCCACTAGTCAGCACAGTCTTTAAATAATCTGATGCCTTATTACCCTTGTGCCAGGGTTTAAACGTCCTTATTAGATTGGCAAGTCTCCTTGCCTGGTCTTTTTGTTCTGGTGTGTGGTGGCACTCTAGTTTTCCTTGGGACCTGCATCCAACACTGAATCCTAGTTCGGTTAACTAAGGGGAATCACTCAGCCATTTCTTGCTGGTGACTTTCTAAAAAATTCATTGGATCTGGATTTTCTTTTTCTTGTTTTGAGTTTGATGGTATTCCTTCCCATGTGACAAGGAAAAGTCAGATTTTGCCTTGTACTCTCACACTGAACCCCTTGGTCAAGAACAGCTCAGATTAGGCTAGTTCGATATATCCTTATGACCTGGTCATTTGGATCTTGACCTCTTCCTATAGGAGGTCAGTCTTTTCCCAGTCTCCACCTCGAGAAGTCTTTATTTCAGTGGAATAATTCCTCGCTCCCAGGATTTTGCCATCATCTGTGTTTCCATTGTTGCCTGCTGATGTTACGTTCAATCTAAAGCTCCATTTAACTGCTGGTCAGAACCATTCCTTCTGCACTGGGCCTTCACAGCTTCCTTCCTTGTTTTTATTTCCTTATCTACCTTCACATTTCTTCTGTTCCCCTCTCCTCCAGCCATGCAACACACATTACTTCAGGAAACCCGGTGATACTTCAGAGCATAGGTCTTGAAAACATGTTTATGCACTGCCAAAGTTCAGTTTCCCTTCCTCTGTCTCTCCCCAGGTACTTAACACAAATGAAAATAGTGACCTTTTAGAATAGCTTTTAAGGGAGGTAGCAACATACCAACTCCCCCAGGATACTGTTGAGTGGAAGCCAACTGGCACAAAGAAGTAAGAACAAGAAGATTAAACCTTTAAAATTAACAGTTTTGAACTACGGAACTAATGGAAACAAGACAACCAAGGGATGGGAGAAGCGGTGCTTACTCCAATGTGGAAAATAAATATTTTTCAATAATAATAAAAGCAGTCCAGAATACCTTGAGAGTGAATTGTTTTCTTTAAATTTCATGTTCTCTGTAGCCATGCCTCTCATTGCATTGGTAAGTGGGCTAAATCATGTTTCTTTATGCATCTCTGAATAAAAGGTCAAAAGAATATATAGTTCATTAAACTGCTTGTTGCCTCCAAACAAATCTTCAAAGTTCAAATAACTGGGAGTCAATGCCTGAAAACATAACATACCCTACTAATTTTGAGAGAAAACTGAAACCTGCTTTTATCAGCCATTTATCCAGGAAAGGGTATGCTCCCTATAAATCTAGCCAAGTCTCCTTCATTGTCTGCATATCATACTCTGCAATATTGATGTTCATAATGTGATCCAGATAGTTTCAGTATGGTTCTGTGTAATTTTATTGATTCTCACGTTACAGTTCTCAGTTAACCAGAAACCCCCATTGTTTTTTTTTTTTTTTTAAGATTTTATTTATTTATTTGAGAGAGAGAATGAGATAGAGCATGAGAGGGGGGAGGGTCAGAGGGAGAAGCAGACTCCCTGCTGAGCAGGGAGCCCGATGCGGGACTCGATCCCGGGACTCCAGGATCATGACCTGAGCCGAAGGCAGTCGCTTAACCAACTGAGCCACCCAGGCGCCCACCCCCATTGTTTTTTATTCACTTTTATTATTTGTCTTATGACAAAGAGGTTGTTGGAAAGCCCTTTTCTGTTATTCTTATCATTTTGCATATAGATTACTATTTTTAACCTTCTTTGATGGGACCTTGCCACAGAAGTCCGTATTTACATTCTGTATGTTTAGAGCCAGGATATCAGTCAGGGATGCGAAGGAGGTATAAATCAGAATCCAGGGTTGGGGTGAGAGAGACTATATTTAAACCCCTAAGTCATAATGACATTTCAGAAAGTAAGGCTGTGTCTGCTCTTCTGGGCTGATGGAAGATACAAGTGAGTAAATGCTGTAGGACCAGGGTGTGTTAAAAGTGGTTAAGAAACACTGATTTCAAGAAGTCTCTTATTTTCACTGAGTGACCAAAAGAATTTCCACTTTGGTAAGTCTGCAGTAGAAGTATGTCATGAAGCTTGTTCAGACTGAAAGCTGTAGGATAACTTGAGGAAAATTCAGGCATGGCCAAAGAGGGACAATAGATGCTTGACCGCACGTTTCCCAAGCTAGATTGGTTTAAACAACTGTCTAATAAAAAACAAAACACACACACTCAACAAAGATCTCTCTTAGTGGACTAGCCCCTTAGTAAGACAGTTGGAATGTTGGAGCTGGAATGTTTCTTGTCAGTTGGTCACTGACTTGGAAGAATTACAGTGGGACTAGGATTTGGATCTCTGGCCTAGCCCATAGAGGAGGAGGCGGTTGGGGTTTTGTGAAAGGAGGAGAGGTTTAGAAATGAAAATAAAGGTCCCTTAATCAAAGGGAAACATTCAAAAGAGATAGGATTAGGATGTGAGCTTAGGGGAAATACCTAAACTAGAAATATTGGTTGTTTGCCAAGGAAAAATAGGAGTGTTTGAATGGAACAGCTCCATAAAGAAGGAATTATCTCAAAACCCTGTTAATTTTCTGGCCTATTGGTTCTTAATCTTTATTTTGGGTCTTGAACCTCATTGAGAATCTAATGAAAGCTCTGGACCAGGTCCCCAGAACAATGTACATGTTTATAACATTTTGCACACAATTTTCAGAAGATCATGGGCCCTGTGAAGCCCAACCATATTAAGAATGCTTTGAGGATGGGGCGCCTGGGTGGCTTAGTCGTTAAGCGTCTGTCTTCGGCTCAGGTCGTGATCCCCGGGTCCTGGGATCGAGCCCTGCATCGGGCTCCCTGCTCGGCGGGAAGCCTGCTTCTCCCTCTGCCACTCCCCCTGCTTGTGTTCCCTCTCTCGCTGTGTCTCTCTCTTCAAATCAATAAATAAAATCTTTAAAAAAAAAAAAATGTTAAGAATGCTGTGGGGCGCCTGGGTGGCTCAGTCGGTTAAGAATGCTTTAACTCTTTTGTCATCTACCTCTACTGAGACTTAGCCAAAATTTAGTGAACTTGGTGCCACAGGAAGTATTTGGAGGCTAAACGATGATGAATGTTGCTTGACATGTGCATGAAGAATGGGTTAAATTCGAGGTAAAAATATGTGTAATAGAATCTGGATTTTAAAGAACTTAACTTTTTAATATAATACTTTTAAAAAAAGTGAAGGTAATTGATAGACCCGAGATATGAGACGTTATTTAATGGGCTGGACGGAAGATACTGGAAAAACGGCTGCAACCCAGACTTTGTCATTCACTGTTACTCCGAACAAGTCATGTATCCTGTTGTATAAAAGGATACATCATAAGAAAATACTGCTAGTAAACTAAATTGTACCATACTGAAAAGTAACAAATACAGAATTGCTCTAGTCACATCTTCCACACTAAAAGCACAGGTAGCGGGAAGTATCGGACAGGGAATCAAGATCACAGAGGCCAATGAGAAATTGGATGTTTCCATCTCTGGTAGCTTGTAGTTAAGGTGGAGATGGCAGGCTGGATCCAGGTGATATATTTGGAGTGAGGGCCTGTGTAGGTGGTCACAGCCAGAGTGGGCTTACTTACCCAGGGTTGAACAATAACTGAAAGGTCAGGCGCTATCGAAGATCCATGGGCCAGTCTAGAATCCGAGGATACCGATGCTGAGGTAAATAAGTCACGTGGTATTTTAGGGAGAGGATTCTGGGTGCCTGAACACTAGGGGTTCAGGGCCACTCTAGTTAAAAGGTTGAGGACGCTATTTATTCCTTTATCTAGTTTTCTTTTATTTCCGCAAATACATTGTGCACACCTGTGGGCCAAGCACTGTTGTGGGTGCTGGGAACATGTAGCAGGCTTGATTGGGATGCTGAGTCAATCCATTGCTTCATCACAGATCTAACGACTTTTATATGTTTTAGGTGAAGGTAGGAATGAATTCCTAAACTTGTTAGCCCAAAGCTTGACAGAGTGTGAGTGAGACAGCCCGGTTGGACTGGAAGGGAAGGACATAGCAAGTTAGTTTTTCCTTCTTGCTCTCACAGATATTTTAGAATCTGGGGACTGATTTTCCTAGATTCTTTTGATTCAGGTGGTGAATAATAGCATACTTTTGGACAGTTTCAGAAGAAACATGATTTTGATGATCACTTTTTCAGCATCTTGTGCATGTTATCTTAGTTTTAAAAGATGATTTCAAAGTGTTTGTGATAGGTCCTTTTCTCATGGTGGTTTTAAGTGGGAAGTAACAAGTACTGTAGTATTAACCCCAGACTTTCTAGAAAGATTCTACAATTTCATATTGGTCCTTAACGGATTCAAACCGGAAATTCTGTCTTAATCCTCTCCCCCACCCTTCCTTCCAGTTTTAATAGTTCATATAGGTAAAATAAAACCTAGTTTTTAAAAAGTGGTGTGTTATGCAGTGTTGGATATTACATTGGTAAAATAATCATATCTAAAAGTGTTTGTTATGTTTTGTAGTTGGCTAAGGTGATTGAAGGGAACTTACTCTGAAGATAATAAAAAAATGTTAACTCTGAAACTGATGATCAAATGGAGTTTATCACCTTATTTTTTCTTCATAAAATAATTTTCAAAGAATGCTAATGAAAAACCAATCAGAGAGAGAGGAAACTTCTCTCTTAAGTGCTAATGGCCCTTACCAGAGCAACAACCTTTAGTTAATATATTTAAGAAACATGAGTAATAAATACAAAGGCTGTTGTGAGGAAGTATCTGCATACTGATTTTGTCCTACCATGTGGGCAGCTATGTGTCTAGTAAACACAAAGAATACATTGTAAAGGCCTTAAAATGTTTTGGTAACTCCATACATGATACAATAATCATAAACATTAGGCATAATTGTTTTGTAGTGTTCTGGGTGACATCAAATATAAAGCTGATAGCAGATGTATTTAGAGTATTCTGGATTTCAGGGCCAAGTTGTCTTTTTTTTAATTAAACTTTTTATTTTGAGATAATTATGGATTCACTACACATATTTTAAAGTGGCATTTGATGAGATTTTGGCATAGGTAAATACCTGTGATACAGTCAAGGTAATGAATATATTCCTCACACCCCAAAAGTTTTTTTCTTATCATTTTGCCACATTTACTTTACTATTCTCTCTATAATTTTTTTCTGAGCCTTTGAGAATAAATTTAAACTTTTTTTTTTTTTTTAAGATTTTACTTATTTATTTGACACAGAGAGCGGCAGGCAGAGGGAGAGTGAGAAGCAGGCTCCCCACTGAGCAGGGAGCCCGATGTGGGGCTCGATCCCAGGACCCTGGGATCATGACCTGAGCCGAAGGCAGATACTTAACCGACTGAGCCACTCAGCTGCCCCGAGAATAAATTTAAAAAGAGAGAGAGAGAGAGTGTGTGTGTGTGTGTGTGTATATACATATATATCATGTCCTTTTAGTCCAAAATGCATATTTATTTTCTAAAAACATAACCACAGTACACTTAAAACAACCAGGACATTTCATATAAATACTGTTATCTCATCTGCAGCCCACATCCCAGTCTGCCGATTGTCCCAGTAATGTCCTTTATAGCAACAGATAGACTTTCCTTTTCACTAAACTTCTATTTTAGATCATTGCAGATTTGCATGCAGTTGCAAGAAATTGATTAGAGATATCCCATGGATATCATTGGTAACATCTTGCAAAACTAAAGTACAGTATCACCACCACAAAATTTGACATTTACTCTGCCAAGATAGAGAACACTTTTATCATCTCAAGGACCCCTCATGTTGCCCGTTTATAGCCACAGGCATTGCCACCTGCCCCTACTTCTCCTTAACTCCTTGCAACACTAATTTGTTCTCCATTTCTATAATTTTGTCATTTCAAGAACGTTTTATAAATAAAATCATGTAGCATATAAGCTTTTGAGATTACATTCTGAAATAGCATAGTTCCCTGGAGATTCATCTTGGTCCTTGCATATATCAGTCCATCCTTTTTCTTGTTTCTTAGTATTCTGTGGTTTGGATGTACCATAGTTTGTTTAAACATTCACATGTTGAAAGACATCTGGGTCGATTCCAGTTTTTGCCTACTATGAATAAAGATGCTGTAAACATTGGTGTATAGATGGATGTGTAAACAGTCCTCGAGAGTAGATGCACAGGTGTGCTGTTGCCAGCAATGTGAGGGTAATTGCATACTGACTTTTTTAGGGAGCTGTTAAACTGTTTTCCAATGGCTGTACCATTTTATGTCCCCACCGGCAATGTATGAGTTACTTAGTTTTTCTGCATCCGCACCACTATTTGATGTTGTTATTTTTTCTTCCCTAGCCATACTGATAAATACGTAGGGCATCTCATTGTAGTTGTAATTTACATTTCCCTAAGGGCTCATGATGTTAGACATCTTTGTTTGTGCTGATTTACTATTTGTACATCATCTTTGGTGAAACCTCAGTGTCTTACCCAGGTTCTAATTGGACTGTTTCCATACTGTTGAGTGTTAAGTGTTCTTTCTGTATTCCACATAGTAGTCCCATGGTCAGATGTGTGGTTTGCCAACATTTGTCTCACTCTGTAGCTTGTCTTTTCCTAGAACAAAAGTTTTTAATTTTGATGAAGTCTAATTTATCAATTTTTCCTTTTATGAATCATGTTCTTGGTGTCAAGTCAAAAAGAACTCTTTGCCTAGCCCTAGGTCCTGAAGATTTTCTTCTGTGTTTTTTCCTAAAGGTTTTATAAGTCTGCGGGGGTGAACATATGAGCTCCCTATTTCTCCTCTAAGGTTGCTTGGACCGGGGAATTGGAATGCCTGGTAATAGCCTGGGAAGGGCACAAGTTTAGGCTCCCCACTAGGTCTTTACTGACATGGGTGGGACTGAGGTTGGGTTTGGCTGGATTAGAGCAGTCTAAAAGATTTCTGTCTTGCTGGGTTTCCCCTTTCCTTGTCCTTTGATTTCAGAGAGCAGGCTTTCGTTGGGGCCTTTTTTTGTCTGTGCCCATTGGCATTTCCAGGTTCTGCAGCTCCCAGTCCAGGCTCCGTGAGGCAAAAAGAAAACCCAGGGAGCTCACCACCGTGTCCTGAGGTCCCGAGCCAGGTTGCTTTCTTCTTTCCACTTGTAAGAGTCTTTGTATTTGTTTAATATATCAGATACCTAGGGTTTTAATTTGGGAGAAATAGGGGAAAGTATATGTATTCCTTCTTTCTGGAAGCAGAAGTCGGTAGTTTTGTTTTATGTTAATTGGTACTTTTTCTGTCAAAGAGAAATGTGTGTGTAAATTAATATATAAATATAAGTGTTCCAAGAGAAATAAATACTGTCACTTACCCCTAACCCACACTTTTGAGAAATCTTCCTTAAAATATGCTGCCATTCTTAAAAATGGCGTGTCAGTCGGCAACATACATGGTTCCAGCTGTGTCTCTCTCCTGATTTATCCCCCGTGATGTCCATCTTCAGCACACTGGCTGCAGTTTACTAGTTAATTATTTCACATGGTGTTGCTTATTGTGTCGGCAATTTAAATCTGTTTTCCTGATTTGCCATTATTCATGTCATGGTTACTTTTAAGCTAAAGAACTACGCAGTTCCACAGTCTTTTTTCCGAAACTCTTGGGCCAGATATTGTATCATAATTGGGAATATTTTGTAGTTTGGAAAGTAAAGACAGTACATATACTAGGGTGTACACACCCCTAGTTGGCTGTGGACAACACCTTGTAATCACATTCATTCATATGTTTACAGCTAAATGTTTTTGCATACTTACACCAGTTATGGTGTTGTCCCATTTTATCAACAAATGAGCCTCTCTTCCACCAGCACAAAAAACGGGTGGGGGAAGGGGGGTAAGAAAGAAGTGTAGTTTCCCAAGCTTTTTGGACTTTGGAATTACACATGAGGGATTTTGGACCTGTGGAAATAGGGCAGTCAGCAAGCCGAGCTGGAGTAAGGGCCCTATTTTTAGCCCTGAACTCCACACTGTTTAACTGCTGAGGTGGTGCTGTAGGCCCTGGATTTGCCAACTGTGATTGTTTCCAGTATGAAAACAAAAGCGGCTATTGGTTTAATCCTGTTATATGGTGTTGATCTTAAAAATCGTTGGATTCATATTAGGATTTGGAGTTTAATCCTGTAAGGATCAGACTAACTTTCATCTTATTTATCCTAAATCCCTCTTTAATCTTGTTAATTATGCCAGACCGCTTTCCCCAGGGTCAGGATGTGTGTGTGTGTGTGTGTGTGTGTGTGTGTAGTATGTATTCATATAGTTGCTTTTCCAAAGGTATCTTTCTCTCTCCCGAAAAATGAAGATCGATTTTCTCACAAAGAGCCATAGAGCCACATGTACTTCTCCAGAGTAGCGTTAGTATTGCAAAGATGACATCACTTCTGTATTCTTATATCTAAGATTAAAGTAAGTCTCTGCAAGGCCTCCTGAGAGGGAATCTAGTGCTCGTCTTGGATTTCCTGAGAAGGCATGTGGCACTCTTCTAAAAGGGGAATGTCATTTGAGTTTAGAGGCTCTTAGTCAAAAAATACAGTTAAATTGGTTATAATTGAGATACCACTCTCTTATGTTAGAACAGAAAATCAGTTCTTACCTTTTGACCTTCACATTGAAATTGTGCTCTGTGCCTTAGGAAAAGAAAATACATATTTCATCTTGGATCTCTTTGCTTCCACTTCACAGAACATAACTGCTTTGGACCTTGTGCTGTTTCTTCCCTTCTTTCTCTTAAAGGATAATTGTCAGTGACTGTCCTCTTCAAGCAATAAACATTTTAGGTCCTAGCTAACCATAAGATATTATTTTTTTTCTTTTCTTATTTCTGCTTTTAGGGGTAGGAAGTTTTGTAATTGGACCAAAAGTTTTACTGATGGATTCAGGAACCAGTAAACCTATACCAAATGATCTCTCTTGAAGCCCCACGGAATTACTCTTCTTCCTCTAGTTGCTGGGTGGTAGTTGCTCTCGTTTTTTAACTAATGAGTGGAGTAACTGATGTAGAGTCTTCAACTGCTAGAACATGATGGTTTTATGTCATGGAGAAAAATAGCCTGGTTGACTCTGTTTTAATCTTTCTGTGATTATTTCACTTACAACAATTACTCAGGGATTCCTAAATATAAAAGATAAAAGCAAACCATAGTATCATGAATTAAAATTAAACTGGCCCTTAGAACTATTGATACCTTGTATCAGCTATCTTTTATTTTTTCCAGATGAAATAGGTACAGTCTTTTGATGCATATATGGTTATGAATGTTTAATTTGCATATTCATTTTAAAGGAAATAAAGTATTTAAGGGGACTTTATTTAAATTAAGGGAAATTTATTTAAGGGAACTTCTTTGCAAAAATGCAAGATGTCTTCGTTATTGGCAGGAGTATAATGCTGACATTGAGATTGTGGGAAGTGGAAAGAAGTTACCAGGATCTAATTATATAAATGGGAAAAATTTAGGGTAAAGAACTCACTTTAGGTGATGGAGTGATTGTGTATATGCATACTTTGCCAGAAGTGAGGAGGGGCGACTTTGATTTCTAATCCGCTTTGGGGGAAGCTCCATATCAGGGCTGCACAGAAACATTCAGTGAAGCAGCTCCTTTATCATAAAGAGAATTTTAATTAAAAAATGTTCTTGCATCGCGAGCAGAGTAAGCGACAGCCGGCTACACTGGGCATTTATCTCCTTCAAACCACATTACCAGTAATTGCTGCATTAAATCACAGTCAGAAGAGATTACAGGTCTGAATCGAGCAAGGGGCTCGTGCCAACCCAAGGATTCCCACACTGCTGCATGGCTGCTATCAGAGCCTTGTTCCAGTCCCCAGTAGGACTGAGAGTCAGGTGATGCCTGACAGTTCATCTGTAAGCACAGGCATGGAGAACACAATCCATGAAAGGAGGCAGTTACACGTTCAAGACCCCATGGCTTCACCTTTTGGGTAGCTTCTCATTTTGAGCACAAGGGAATGGTTTCTTACTGTTTTTCAGTACTGTTAGTTAAAAAGAGAGAACATGCTACCTGCTTTGCACTTGAGATGTGCTGCGGGATAAAAATCACTTGTACTTTCTCTGCTCCTTCACATACTCAGATCGCCTTCCTGGTCAAGCATGGTCTTCTCACTTGACTACGTAAGTAATTCCATAGAAATGCGCTGCCTTACGCTGCACTTGTGTGGGAGTTTCCTCTTCCTTCCTCCTTCCCCGCTACTGCCTTTCCTCCCTCTAACCCAATTACATAGCTCTTCACATGCTTTCTGTTTCCTATCGAGGCCACTTACCCCTCAGATATAGATGTGGCTTCATAAATCAGATAATTCTGAAGCTCCTTTAAACGCCCTTCCTAAATTATTGGAGTTGATGATGGTGACGACGGCAGTGGTGGGAAGGGCATCTCTAACTTAATACTCACTTGTTGAGTACCAGGCGCGTTCACATGCTGGCTGATGTACTGTCGTAGCAACCCTATGAGGTAGGCATTCCTATCAGCATCTTTTTTTCCAGATTCAGGGCCTGAGGCAGCGAGATGTGAAATAACTTTCTCAAAGTTACACAGCTAGGAAGTGATGGTCTGGCTTCAGAACCCTGAACTCTTAACTGCACACTGTGTGGCTTCTGTACGCCAATGAGGCATTCTGCTAGGTGTTAGGGATGCCTCGAGGAATAAGACAGATTACATAGTCCCTGCCCTCCTGGGGTGGAAGAGGCAGAAATTACATGCATGACAAGTTGAAAAGGACACATGCTAGTGCTAAGGGGGTATGCAGCAGAGGTCTAAACTAGACTAATCAGAAGTGCTTTTCAGAAAAACCTGCTTTTATACTTCTGCTTAAATCTCATACCTAATTTGCCACCATAACTAACCTCTTCCTTTTTATAAGACTTCCTCTGTAATGTTGTAAGACGTTCCCCAACTCCCTTTACTGGTCCACCCCCTCCCCAAAGAAAATAATTAGCCCTCCACAAACTCATTGCAGTAAGTGGAGCAGGAATTCATTTATTTTTTTAACAGCTCTACTGAAGTTTAATTGATATACAATAAATTGCATATATGTAAAGCTTATAATTTGGTAAGTTTTGACATATGTATACACCCGTGAAATCACCTCCACAACCAGGATAATGAAGATACTAATCATCTCTAAAATTTCCCTCATACCCCTGTAATTCTTCCAACTCTCCCTCCACATCTCCAAGCAACCACTGATATACTTCTGTCAGCATGGATTAGTTTGCATTTTCTAGTATTTCGTAAAATGAAAGCACAATAAGTACTCTCTTTTTCCTGGTTTATTTCACCAGGCATAATTATTTTGAGATTCATCCATGTTACTGCATATACCAATGGTTCATTCATTTTTATTGCTGAATAATAGTCTATATTGGACATACCATAATTTGTTCATCATTTATCTTCTAATGAACAGTTGGGTTATTTTCAGTTTCAGGCTTTGATATATAAAGCTGCTGTGACTATTCCTGACTAAGTCTTTATATGAATATATGTTTTCATTTCTCTTGGATAAATACTTAGAACTGGAATGGATGGATCATTTGGTAGGTATATGTTTAACTTATTAAGAAATTGCTAAACTATTTCCACATTGACTGTACCATTTGACACTTTTACTAGCAGTATTTGAGACTTTCTTTTCCCCCATTGCCTTGCCAGCATTTAGTATTGTCAATCCTTCAAATATGAGTCATTCTAATAGGTATGTAGTGGGATTGTTTGTGGTTTTAATTTCTGAACAAATAATGGCATCAAGCATCTTTCCATATGCTTACTTGCTATCTCTATATCTTCTTTGGCCAGGTGTCCAAATCTTTTGCCCATTTTTGAAAAAAAAAATTGGATTACATGTTTTCTTATGGTTGAGTTTGGACAGCTCTTACATATTTTGGATACAAGTCCTTTATCAGATACATGCTTTGCACATATTTTCTCTCAGTTGTGGCTTGTTTTTTTGTTTTCCTTACAGTATCTTTTGTAGAGCAGAATATTTTAATGAAGTTTATTTTATTAGTTTGTTCTTTTATGAACTATGCCTTTGGTGTCATATCTTAGAAATCTTTGCCCCATCCACGGTCATGAAGGTTTTTTTCTAGGAGCTTTATCATTTCATCTTTTACATTTTTAGTCTGTGGTCCATTTTGATTAGCTGTTGTATATAGTATAAGGTATGGATCTAGGTTCATTTTTATTGTGTGTGGCTATCCAGTTGTTTTGATACCATTTGTTGAAAAGACTATTCTTTATCTGTTGAATTGCTTTTGTATCTGTGGATCTATTTTTGCACTTTCTGTTGTGTTCGACTGATGTATTTTTCTACCTTGATACCAATACCACACTGTCTTATAGGGATGTGAGTATTATGGGATCTAGTAGACTTCAGAAAAGTGATCACAAACCTCAGGTATAGCATTTGATTCCAGTATATGCCTACAGAAAAGATATTCGTAAACTTTAAAACCTATTTTTGGACAGTGGAATGAGATAATATACTCTGAGAGATATACTCTGGTCATGAGCTGGAAGACTCGATATTCCTAGCATATTAATTCTCCCCAAACTGATCTTTCGATTCAGTGTAATCCTAAACGAAATCCAAGCAAGATTTTTTATGGAAGCTAACAAGCTAATTCTAAAATTCGTATGGAAGTGCCAAGGACCTAGAAGCCAAAACAGTTTTGAGAAAGAAAGTCAGAGAACTAGCGCAGCTTGACTTCAGGCTTCAGTAATTAAGACAGTGTGACACTGGCATCAGTATGGAGGCCTAAAACTCTTAATGTTATGCAGGGAGATTGTGTCAGTTAGGTTTTGCTGCATAACAGCCCTGCTCAAAACCTAATGGCTGAAAGCAGTGTTAATCATTAACCTGTTCATGATTCTGTGAATCAGGAATCTGGGTGGTGGTTCTTGTCTGGACTGGCTGGGCCTGGGTGTTCTGGGATGACCTGACTTTCACATCTGGCAGTTGGCAAAGCTGATTGGTTGTGGGAGCGCAACGGGAACAGCTCATCTCTATTCCACTTTGTTTTCCATCCATCCTCACAGGGTAGTCTCAGGGCTCCAGAGAGTAGCAAGGGAGGGCAAGGCCCAGTGAACAAACACCTGTCAAGCCTCTGATTGCACCACATTTGCTAATGGCCCAATGGTGAATGCAAGTCACAAGGAAGGCTAAGAGCAATTTCAAGGGGTGGAGAAAAATTCCACCTCTTACTGGAGGGGCTCTGAAATAGTGGGATGATTTTTGTTATCTGTCTCAGAGGTATTATGAATGAGTTAAGATAAAAGTTTCTGTGGAGGCTAAAAGGCTCTGTTATATAAGATAATGTATGTACAATCATTTGTAGACATATTTTTCTAACAGTATTTGAATACTTATAGTAATTTTCTGCTAAAAGATACCTTTACCCTTACCCTTTATGTACTTTCTGTCTTTTTGGATTTACAGTGAATGTCTTTGGGCCTATTTTTTTTATGGATATATTTTACTTTTTTTTATTATTATTATGTTAATCACCATACATTACATCATTAGTTTTTGACGTAGTGTTCCATGATTCATTGTTTGCGCATAACACCCAGTGCTCCATGCAGAACGTGCCCTCCTTAATACCTGTCACCAGGCTAACCCACCCCCCCATACCCCTCCCCTCTAGAACCCTCAGTTTGTTTTTCAGAGTCCATAGTCTCTCATGGTTCGTCTCCCCTTCTGATTTCCCGCCCCCTTCATTCTTTCCCTCCTGCTATCTTCTTCTTTTTTTTTTAAACATATAATGTATTATTTGTTTCAGAGGTACAGGTCTGTGATTCATCAGTCTTACACAATTCACAGCACTCACCATAGCACATACCCTCCCCAGTGTTTATCACCCAGCCACCCCATCCCTCCCACCCCATCAGAGAAAGACATGTATCATATGACCCCGCTGATATATTTTACTTTTTAGTTACAACGATGTGGAGTGAAAGAGTAATGAAAGACGCTTCTAACAAAAATGCTAATTCCTGGGCGCCTGGGTGGCTCAGTTGGTTAAGCGACTGCCTTCGGCTCAGGTCATGATCCTGGAGTCCCGGGATCGAGTCCCGCGTCGGGCTCCCTGCTCAGCAGGGGGTCTGCTTCTCCCTCTGCCCTCTTCCCTCTCGTGCTCTCTGTCTCTCATTCTCTCTCTCTCAAATAAAAAAAAAAAAAATGCTAATTCCTGGCCTCACCATTTGCATGCCACATCTCTCTCCAAATAGAATAATGCATTTCAGCCATAGCATGGCTTATCCTGTTATTATCCATCCATACTTCCTTTTGTACCGTGTGTCATACAAAGGAGTCCTTCTGTACTTAACTGTGATTGGCTATTCTCTGGTAGGTATAGCTTCAATCATTTCCATTGGTGTAGAAAATTCAACAGTCCTCACAGTACCTTAGAACCAACAGAATTTTATATGAATATTTTTCAATAGTCTCTTGACTTTTGTGCATATATTTACCTGCCTGCCTTTCTGCACGTACCCTAGGTATGGCTTTGCCCGTGCCACGCAGTTGTATGCATTTGGGATGCTGTTCCACCGCGTCCGAGCTCCCACCACCCACCCCAAGACCCCCTGGAAAACTCTTAACGAGATTGTCACAATTCATTTCAAGCACTGACTGCTTGGAAATATTCCCAGCTCCCGTCACTCTGGGAAGTTCGATGGTGGCAGTGGTGGCCGCTGTGGCTTTTCTCCCAGGTCACACTAACACATACGGCATTTGTCAAATGGTATTTTGGTGTTTATTGTTTTCTGCTTTCTCTCCTCTGCCGTCAGCTCTTTGAGAGCTTTTTCTGTTCCTAGGACTTCATACAACGTCAGGGATGTGTCGGTTGAACGAATGAGTGTTGACTGAAGGAACAAATGCAAGATCTGTGCCTGGTAGTCCGTTCATTTCACCCTGATTCGTAGTTTCAGGTGATTGCGGACCTTCCCTTCTCGCATGCTCGTGGGCATGTGCCGTGTGAAAGGTATTGGTTTAATCCTTTGCAAGAAATACAGAGTTGAACCGACAGGTCCTGCCCTTAAAGAAATCTCTAATAGATTAAACAAGTATTGCTAAAAACATAGAAAGTGGTAAGTGCTGTTAGTCAGCTAAAGATAAAGTACCATGCAGTTCAGACAGAAGAGAAATTACTTCTGTCTGGTAGTAATCAGAAAGAGCTTCATGGAACAGATAGTATTGAAGGTAGACCTCGAAGGAATCTGTTTAAAGGTTTGGTCATTTTGAAATGGGTAAGAAAACAATATGATCAAAGGCACAGAGACAAAAAAAAACAAGAAAAGGTAATAGGCCACCTTGACAGAGGCAACAGTGGGTAGTTGAATGTATCAGTAATTATTTTTGTACTTTATTGTCACTTGGAAGACAAGCAAGTATCCCAAGATGGAAAGTTTTGTTAAAATTTATATGCAGGTATCATGTGTATTTTCCATGATGATCAAGAATTAATTAATTTTGTTGCCATCCTTTTGCTGATACTGTGAAAATAGCTCTCTCAAAAGTTCTTTTGATCTCCTGTTTGCTAAATTCAGTTATCTTTCCTAAATTCTCATTTTTTAAAAAAACTTTTCTCTATTTCTATTTGACTTTGCTATATACTCAACTGGGGTATCAATTTATGAAATACTTTCCCTAGTGTAAGGGACACAAGATAGAAGAATAGTAACAGATGTCCTCTATGTCCTGGCTTCTGTGAATAGTACATGATCCTGCTTAATCTTTTTTATCCTTTGTTGCTATTTCTGCCTTCTAGAAGTGAGTATTCCTTAAGGTTCTATTTTCAGCCCTTTGCCTTGTATCCACTGTTCTTTCATTCTCCCTCTCTTCTCTTTCTCTTTCTTCCTTTCTTTTGTCTGTCTGTCTGTCTTTATCTTTTCTTTTTTGAAGTACATGGTTCAATAAATATTGTGGACTGAGTCAATGTGGGAGAACAGTCAACCACATTCTGCCCTTGGCTGTTCCTCCCATACTCCTGTTGGCTCTTCATTTCTAACCCTGACCTCTTTTCTTGGGCTGCCACCTACACCTCTGAGGACTTGTTAGACATTTCCTATTGGATGTCCCGCCATAACTTCAAACCAGTTTATGCTTCTGATTTCCCTATTTTATTAGTGTGATACTTACTTGGCCAATCAACTAGACTTAGAACCATAGTGTTATATTTAATTACCCTTTGTCTTATACTCTGTATCTGAACAGTCTGCAGTTCCGTGGATGCTGCCTTTGTAATGTCTCCTACCTCTTTGAGATATACCTTCGTTATTCCTACTGCCAACATGTAGCTGTGCGTTAATAATCTGTAGAGACTATTGTAATTCTAGCCTCTAAATGGCCTCGCTGCCTTCACGCTGTTCCTCTTTCTGTTCTTCCTGTGGCCACCAGGGCCATTTTCACAAAATGGTAATTTTGTAACACGCTTTTCTTCACAAACTGTCTTTGAAGATAAGGTCTGAAATACATAGCTTGATGTCCTAGGCTCTCCACAGTGATTCCAGCCTACTTCTTTTAGCATTTGCCACTATTCACCCACAGTCATCTAGACTTGTCACACTGATCCTTAAGTAAATCTTGCATATTTCTAACTACATATTTTGCCTACATATATATCTTTCTTTCCCTCATCCCCACCATCCTCATCTGTCTGTCTCAAGTCCTATCTTTTTTTGAACTTCTTTGTTATCCCTGTACACAGCAGTCTTTGGAATCTTCTAATACTATTGTCACTAAAGCTAATTTTATACCTTGGAGCAGAGGTCATTGCAATCCGTGCTAAAACATTCTACCGTGAGGCCTAACTAGTATCTTTGGACACTCACGGTAGGATTGTGGCATAGTCAGAAGGGAAGGAAAAGGAGAGAAGAAAAAATAATGAGGAAGTAGAAAAGAGAAGAATCTCACATATTTTCTGGCATTCCAGTACTTGGTAAGTCTTGAGATGCCTCGGTTGTAGATGGTACAGATTACATTGCAGTGTCACCAGTCATGTCCTGTAGCATGGGGCTGACGTGGTAAATTGTCTACTTTATCCTTAGCGAAACTAAAACCTCATAAATCTCAAGGTAGTTTCTAGATACCTCACTCTTAAATATCACTAGGTCGATTTCTCTCTGATACCATTACATTCAATCTAACAGAGACGTCATAGTATGCCAACTGTTGAAATTTGTAGTCTGTGTGTCTCTACTAAAGAGATGCATAGAAATATATATAAAAGGCCATTTTCTGTATTTATGTTTATGATTGATCAGTACACAAAGACTTAATACTATAAGAGCATTCATAATATTGCAAAGTGTGTACTTTTCAAATGGTATAAGTATTTTTTAGAATTTTAGTTTGACTAAGTTATTGGTCTTAAATTACAACTTAAAATTTTTTACAAGGGATGAGTCAAAAGACAAGAAGCAGTTATAATTCAAATTCAAGTATTGAATTACTCTGCCTTTTTTCTGAGGGGCTAATTATTTAAACTAGACCTGGGCATAAGATATGATTAAGATTATTTATCATCTCTATCCTCCACAGGGTTTATGGTAAGGCCATCATGTAAAGTAAAGCAAATGTGATAATATAGAAGAGACTGAGAAAGTATTGCTAATTTTTAAAGTACTTATACTCAAAGGAAAATCTGTCTTGAGTCCCTTAAACTTATAAATAAAAAGATAAATTATAGGAGTACCAAAGGCTAATTTAAATGTATTTGAACATATTAGTTTACCTCTAAAGTAATAAATGAAAACCAGCTACCTCCCCACCATCCCACCCCCTAGAGGTATAGGTTTTGTCTTATGTCTATAACATATGTCTGTATAAATATAAAACATGTTATGTATAATACATAGTATATATGTGGCATCTGTGGTATGTCAGTAAGTTATATGTATATGTGTGTGTGTACGCATAACTACATAACATACAAGACATGAAGCTTAGAAATGACATGATTTACTGAATGGCATCTAGAGAATCATATGTGCATTTAAAAATATGGAATGACACTGTACACATTATTCAGTAATATTATCATTCAGTAATACAATTTGTTTCACTTAATAAACTGTCAGTCACATCTTTTCACCTTGTATGTATAGATCTATCCTCAAGAAGAATTTATAGCTCTAGAAATTAACTAGGCCCTCAGTAACATATATGGATACCATTTTCAAGTTTAAATTATATCAGCTGTTCTAGAATTTGAATTATAGTGTGTCATCTTAAATACAGTACCATCTGGGAACTTCATCTTCTGTAATTAATTCACCAAATACTGAACAGAGTTAACTCACGAAGTTTGTCAGCCATAGTTCATTATCACAGCCCTCTGTGGTTTATAAGAAGTATCATCATTTCTCAGTCTTCATATCGAGAGGAATCTTGATACCAATCATATCAAGAATGTAATAGTGATTTCGGATGTTGGTTTACAAGTATCTCTGTGGCCAGTAGTGCTGTATATGAAATGAAGTAGAGTGGAGGTGGGATGGCATGTTGTACAGGGAAGAAGGGTGAGAATGATTTGATTTGATTAGATGTAGAAATTTAGTATAAGATTTTAATACAGAAACATTACCTTTGCTATTTCTTAATTACCATTTTAATAGCTGAATTGGGGACAGTCAGAATGTATATTATAGGCCCTTAATGTGTGACAGATCAGATCAAAAATGTTGTGGGGTTCAGATAATCTCTGTTAAGAATTGACAAAGCCAGAGTCTCATAGTTGTGGTGGTGAGGAAAGTGATACAATGGATGTGTTCATTAAGAGCAGCTTTGAAAAAATGTCATTCCTTGTATGAGAAGTTGCTCAGTGTTTAATTTTGTGCTGTAGCATCCTTTTGGCTTTTGGTTTTACCTGTGTGCTTATCTGTTTCCCCCCAAAACTGTAAAGTCCTTGACAACAGGACTGTGTCTGTTCATATCTCCAGTTCTTAAGCACAGTACCTAGTGTGTAATAGATGTTCAGTAAATTTTTTAATTGTACTGAATTGATGCATTATTGTCTCTCATACGGAATACACAGGCTCAGTATACCAGCAGTCTGAAGATAATCTAGTACCTTGTAATGGTCCTCCTAATCTCGTAGAACTGATTTGAGATAAATGTTTAACCAAGAGAACTGTCTTGGATGTACTAAGGCCATTTTGACTCTTAAAAAACAATTTCTTTTGAACAATCCTAAAATAAAACGCAATGACCATAAAAGGGGAAAAATTTCACTGGGGGCAGGGGGCACAGTAGTACATAAACTCTTACAGATGCCTCACAAGTTGCATTTAATCCTCATGGTTTAATCTTACTGAAACATGTTATATTACTGGCTCTCCAGGATTAGAGAGATCATAGCCCCTGAAACTAATTTAGAATTATTTATCATTTTGAACTTTTGAATGCTCACCCCAAGTAGGGGATTTCTTAGGGAGCAGTAGTTATAAATAGTGTATCTCTTACTAAGCATTTACTTTCTGCTCACTGTATGTCCTGTTTTCTAAGAATTACTTCAGTTCTCTGCTTTTAGATGGGCTGTTTAGACTTTGAAAGCTAACCTGCCAGGCTTTATCAGACTGACTTAACACCTGTCCATGTTTGTTACTGCTTTTAATATGTTATAGAAATATGTGTGCACATGTGTGTTTGTATATAATGGTAGGGTGGGTATAGCAGCTTCCTAAAAGAGGAAAAGCCAACTGGCTTTTCTGAAAAGACCTTTCCACCCCCACCTTTTGGCAGGCAGCCAGAGTTAATCCTTACATGTTTGATTGGAACAGCTGAGAGAGTGTCTTGCATATCTGAAGGTCTCCAGTGGACTCATGTTGCCTCAGAGTTGGGGCCGCCTTCCTCTTCTCTAGTGCTGATCCTGCCAGCTGTCCAGCCTCTGTTAAAGCACAGTGAAGGAGGTGTTAGATGATACACATCCACTGTCATGAAAGGGATCCCTTTACTACATGTAGCAGTGTGACTTCTTTTTTCTCCCATTCCTTTCCACGACAGAGGGGTTTTATACTGTTAATCCTAGCACCTGTCTCTGCCGGAGACAGTTAGAAGGGGTGTGTGTGTGTGTGGGTGGGTGGGTGGGTGTGTGTGGGTGGGTGGGGGTGTGGGGTGTGCACGCGCATGCGCACCATCCTGCCCAAGACGGAATAGAGAAATAATACCAGTCCCATCTGCCTTTCCATGTCCTGGATTGGGAGTGTTCCCTCTGACGCACTTAAAGCCTGGAACATATATATAATTTTGGATCCTGGATACCTTGTGCTTCCTACTGTTTTTGCTTGCCACTTTAAGGAGCCCATGTTCTTTTCCTGGCTGTCATTCTCTGCCTCTTGAGTTTCTGGTGGAGCTGTCAGTTTAAAACCAACAATAATAGCAAGTCTCTAGTATAGTTGTCAGTCTGTAACTAGTAACTCAGTTGGAGCTTGTTGCTTTCTCCCTAAACGGTTCTTCTGGGTAGCGTTGAATCTTACTGGGGCGGAAGCCTGGGCTGAACCAAGCTCCAGCTTCATCATCCGAGCCAGCATACCTATCTGCATAGACTGGGAGTCAGCCAAAGATTTTTTGGTGCTACCTAGTTTCTTTGGACAGGACAGCCAGAGCAAGCAGGTCAAAAGTGTAGACCCTTTTGGTACTGTCTTTATCTGAAGATTTTTTCCCCCCTTTGCTATGTATGGTGTATATTGTATGGATTATCAATATCCTGTTGTCCAGGTAAGCTAAGGGCTATAATTTGTTTTGTTGTTGTTGGTTTTTTTTAAGGTGCTGTTTGATTGATGTGAAGGTTTTATGGTGGGATGAAATGCTTATAAATAAGCTTTCTGTCTTTTGACCTGGTACCATTCAGGGCATAGATTTCTCATAGTATCTTGCTAATTTGCTGTAACAGGAAGTTTGAGTTTTATAGTACTGAGGGCTGGGCAGGGGAGGTTGCTTTCAACTCTAGAAGTTCTGAAACTTCACAGAGATTCCTCTGTGCGTGTGTGTGTCTGTGCGCGTGCACGCGTGCGCGTGTGTGTGTTAAACAGTGGGCTTGGCATTATAAATGTAACATAACTAAGTCACCGTCTCAGAGTAAACTTGAGGCTTCATTTTGAGTAGATGAGAAGCACAGATGGCGGTTTCCAAACGTTGCTGTATTTTTCAGAAAGGTAATGTACGGTAGAGGGCACCCTCCCCAAACTTAATATTTTAGACTATTTTGCGATGAGATAAGTAGTATCTTAGTTATGAACTTCTTGAAGTCTAGAATCAGAAGATTTTAAGTCATTATCAAATATATTTCTACATATCTATTTCCCTTTAAGTTAGTAGCAGTATAGTGAGTAAAGCTGAAGAATCCTGGATTCTGATTCAAGCTATAGTGTTAACCACCTCCATGATAAGCTCAAATAGCTTCGTTTAATTTGACTTCACTGTATGTAAAATGAAGGGATTGGACCAAATGATCCTTCATATGGCATGACTCTTTGAAATATTGATTGTGCTGAAAACCTAGAATAGGAAAATAAAAACAGTAAATACAGTTAATTCTGAATTATAGATCCTAGTTGTTTTCTCAGTTTGTTTTGGTTTATTTGTGTTTTCATGGCACTTAATTATTATTTTTTTCTTTCAAATGGCCATTTCTCTAATAGCTCCTAAGTTGTAGGCTGGACAGAAATGCATAGGGTTAAAGGAAGTGACAAACTAACCAGTACATCCTATTAGGTATTTTGGGCCTACAGGCTAAACCAGGCTATTTTTATTTAGACCTGGACCTATTGGGTAAGCTCTCCAGAGTAATACAGCTCTCATTCAGGTCTTATGCTACCAGTGTTGAAGTCAGATGGGAGGGGATGTGGTTATGTGATTATGTTTCTTCAACTGTATTCTAAATACATTGGTCTACACTATGTGGTTTACTTCTATTATATATACGTGTTTCCATTATTTTGAGTTATTCAGATGAAGAGTATATTACATTTACCATAATGAAATTTTGGTATATTTGTGGGTCTTACTACCTGTGGACTCCATCTCTACTGGCATAAAACAATAGATTGGGCTGCATCACAGTTTAAGCCTGGAAGTGTCATGAGACTACATTAGAAGCAGAGCTTCTTAAAAGTAAATATTGATGTGCTTTTGAAGAGAAACATCTGTGAACATTTTTTCTGAGACCCAACTAGCAAAGTAAGGGACATGTAATAGCAGTCATAAAAGTAAAATTGAGAAAAAAAAACTGGAAAAGCAAAAGTGTTTCCAAAGAAGATTGAAGTATCAGACATATATGTGGAAAAAAAAAAACAAAAAACAAATTATAAAGTGTAGAAGAAGTTTTGAGGTAGAAAACTGGCCACCCCACAACGAAGCAAAGATTATGGGATGGATTAAAGAATTCCTGTGAAGAAATTACGACATGAGGGGCACCTGGGTGGCTCAGTAGATTTAGTGTCTGACTCTTGGTTTCGGCTCAGGTCCTGATCTCATGGGTCGTGAGATCAAGCCCCATGTGAGATCAGACCTTGGGCTCTGCACTCAGTGGGAGTCTGCTTGAATATTTTCTCCCTCTGCCCCTTCCCCCACTTGCACGCTCACGCTCTCTCTCTCTCTCTCAAATAAATAAAATCTTTTTTAAAAAGAAATTATGACATGTTTGCTATAAAGTCTTTTGCAGTAAAATTTTATTCATTTATAATAAAATGAATTTGCCATCCCAAATCTTTTTGGTCATTAGGATTTAGTATTGATAAATGTCATGCTCAGTATTTGAAACACTTTGCTGGCCTTGCTCTATTTAGTAGATTTATTCTATCTGAAATTAAGGTAGCTTAGAAAGGCAGGTAATGGGATGTTAGAATTTAAGAGTACACTTTCCATTCCACCACATCAGGGAAATTAATGGGATTGAAAAAACAATTTGAGGGCGCCTGGGTGGCTCAGTTGGTTAAGCGACTGCCTTCGGCTCAGGTCATGATCCTGGAGTCCCGGGATCGAGTCCCGCATCGGGCTCCCTGCTCAGCAGGGGGTCTGCTTCTCCCTCTGCCCTCTTCCCTCTCGTGCTCTCTGTCTCTCATTCTGTTTCTCTCAAATAAATAAATAAAATCTTTAAAAAAAAAAAAAAAAAACAATTTGAAATTGAAGGATCCAAAACTATTTTACAGTCTTATTTATTAATTCAGTTAGGGTAGTAGTTTTCTTTCATTGCATTTATAAATAGGTAATAGATGGTTGTTTGCTACCTAAACTTTTATCTCAACTATGGTTACAAAATTTTCTTACTGGTTTCTGTTATATTCTTTTTTTTTTTTTTTTTAAAGATTTTATTTATTTGAGAGAGAGAGAATGAGAGACAGAAAGCAGGAGAGGGAGGAGGGTCAGAGGGATAAGCAGACTCCCCGCCGAGCAGGGAGCCCGATGCGGGACTCGATTCCAGGACTCCAGGACCATGACCTGAGCCGAAGGCAGTCGCTTAACCAACTGAGCCACCCAGGCGCCCCGTTTCTGTTATATTCTTAAACTTTGGTAAATTAAAGCTCCTCACTGGATAGCATGTGCGGTTCTGTACCAGTGTGTTCACTAGAAATTATGGAGGATGTGGCTGAACAGTATTTTTTTAAAAATTAAAAATTTTGCACCCTTCTTTTGAATTTCTCCTCAACGTAAGGCAATGAAGTATTTTCAGAACTTGATCATTCATTGCTCTTGCTCATAATAAAATCACGCATGTCTTAAGAGTGTGCAATTGAAACTGGTTGTTTTATTAAGATTTTTGCAGAACTAAATCTGGACCAAATCAGGTTAAAACACAAGCAGAGTAAGTAGATAGGGGCTTGCTGGAAATGACTTACAGGACAATGACTATAGTCTCCCTGCCCAGAAAAAAATCTATTCATTGAGAAACTATTCCTGAAATTATTCTTTTGGATTAAACATTACTGCCTTTGACTGAATGGTTAAAATATAACTTGTTAGGGTGGCTTCTGTCAAAAAAAAAAAAAAAACAGAAAACAAGTGTTGGTGAGGATGTGGAGAAGTTGGAATCCTTGTGCATTGTTGGTGGGCGTATAAAATGGTGCGGCTGCTGTAGAAAACAGTATGATGGCTCCTCAAAAAATTAAAAATAGAACTGCCATATGGCCCAGCAATTCCACTTCTGGGTATATACCCAAAAGATTTGAAAGCAGAGTCTCAAAGAGATAATTGTACACTCATGTTCACAGCAGCATTATTCACGACAGCCAGAAGGTGGAAGCAACAACCCAAGTGTCCATCAGTGGATGAATGAGTGGATAACCAAAATATGGTATATGCACACAGTGGAACATTATTCAGTCTTAAAGATTTATCTATTAGAATGAGAATGAGTCGGGGGGAGGGGCAGAGCTGGAGAGGGAGAGAAAGAATCTCAAGCAGACTCCCTGCCGAGCAGGGAGCCTGACGTGAGGCTTGATCTCACGACCCTGAGATCATGACCTGAACCAAAATCATGAGTCAGACGTCTGGCTCAACCAACTGAGCCACCTAGGTGCCCCTACTCAGTCTTAAAAAAAGGAAAATTCCTACAGAAGCTGTAACATGGATGAACCGTGAGGATAGTTACCCTCAGTGAAATAAGCCAGTCACAAAGAGACAAATACCATATGATGCCACTTCTGTGACGCACCCGGGGTCGTCAAATTCATAGAGACAGAAAGTAGAGTGGTAGTTGCCGGGGCTCCTGAGGACAAGGAGGATGGAGAGTTACTGTTCAGTGCGTAGAGTCTCAGTTTTAAAAAATGAGGAGCGTTCTGGTGATGGATGGTGGCCGAGGTAGCGCATTATGAATGTACATGATATTACTGAACTGTATTCAGTTGACCCTTGAACAACGCGGCTGTGAACTGTTTGGGTCCACTTCTATGTGAAGTTTTTACAGTACGGTATTGTGGATGTATTTTCTCTCTCTCATGATGTTCTTAATAACTTTTTCCCCCTCTAGCTTACGGTAAGAATACAGTGTACAATACTACCTATAAGATATGTGTTCAGTGACTGTTTATGTTATCAGTAAATCTTCCAGTCAGTAGTAGGCTATTAGAACTTAAGTTTTGGGGGAGTCAAAAATTATACATGGATTTTTGACCACCTTGGGCGTCAGGTCCCCTAATCCTTGCGTTGTTCAGGGGTTAGCTGTACTTGAAAATGGCTAAGAGAGTAAATTTTATGTGTATTTTGCCACAACAAAAAAATATTGAGGGGGAAAATGTAACTTGTTGCAAGTTAAGGGTTTGTCTTTTATCCCAGTTTTTCCTGAGGCAGTTTTACTTAACTGTCTGTCACCCACTGAAATCATTGACACTGATTATCGTTTTGAGGTGAATGGCAGTTGGAGGAAGAAGCGAGGCCTTACATTATGGGGAGGGGGGAGCTAAGTGTCTGTAAGCCAAGTACAGCTTAAGGATATTCGGCATCTGGAAGATTGGGAGAAAGAAAGTTGCCTATCTGAAAGATCCATTTGCCTAGCGTATGCTCGGATCTGCAGAATGCTGTGGGCTGAATTAGCCCTTAGACTGTCCACTTCTTTGTGGGAAGGCAACCTTGATGTAGAGGGATATATGTGTTCTTTGATTTCTCATTCTGAGGATTTTTTTTTTTTTGAGTACCTACTATGTGCCAGATACTGTGCACAGGGATTTGGAGGTGAAGAAGACAGGAGAGTCTTCAGTAATTTATTTAGTAATAGAGACAGCATATTTTAGTATTGAAGAAACAACACCCTGCAGTTTTCATAGGCTCATCAGGTATTACTGTCTCGATAATCTGGTTATTGATAAATTTGTTTATATCCCATCCCTTTCAATATTTAATATTTCCTTAATCTCAGAGAATACAGAGAGTGTACACATAATTTCAATTGCATATATAACTCTAGTTGTCTAGACTTTGGGATATTTTAAAGATACAAGAGTATGTTACCCAAATCTAGGTGATAATTTATGAAGTAATGTTTTCTAATTTCTCTGGCCTCACCTGTGTCTTAGAGTATGTTTTTTGGGGTCTTGTTCTAAAGGTTTGATTTTTAGGGACAAGAAATAAATGTGAGGGTTATTTGGGTTTTATGAACATATAAGGTCTACAGCAGTCATTTCAAATGCTGCTCTCACCTTTTCTTTTTTTTTCTAGAATGGGTTCTATAAAACTGATCCCTGCCTAAACTAGAGAAAAGAAGCAAGGAAATAATAGAGTTAGCCTTAATTTGGCTTCATTTATACTAAAGGGAATGTGGGGGCAAAGGATATTAAAGTGGCATTGTGTTAGAGATGCTTCTGGGAAGCTATTTAATATCTATTAGGTGTAAATTGTTATTTACACTTAGGGTTATTGTGTGGGGATGTGCTGTGAAAAGCTTTTAAACTAACAAGTTTTTATTATTGCAGGAAATGCTATCCCTTTAATGTTGCTTTTCACTTGGGTGTCAGAGGCAGCCTGGGAAAGTATGAGCAAAACCTGCCTTCCAGCCAGGGACTGTTGGATCTGCTTTTATAGCATTGCTGGTGCGTGGGTGGAAGTTACGGAAGTTGAGTCACATCTAATGTAAAATTGTGAAGAGCAAGAGCACCTAAAGTTGTATTTTTTTTAAAAAATCAGTGAGTATTATTTTGTCTAGAATCTGAACTATTCTAATCAAGTTGAAAATAAGGCCTTTCTCCCACTCTCTTTTTGTACATCTTCCTTTCAGCCTCAAATTTCTGAGATACTGAAGTGCATTTATAAATTCGAACATATTTCCAAGTACCTTTTTGGAAGAAAAGAATACTTTTCTAACGTTTTGATAACCACATGGATACTCTTCATTCTTAGGTACCCATGTATCTAAAATAAATGGATAGAGATAGAAATCAAGGCATTATAGCTTGATTTCAGCAAACATTTCTTCAGTACTGTGTATTCAAGCACTGCGTTAGGAACTGGGGAATTGGTATGCAACACACAATTCCTACTGTCAGATTGCTCATCATCAAGTCATACTCCCAACAGTTATGAACCGTGGGCTAGGCACTAAGGCATAGGGAAAAGGGGGACCTAACCCAGATGTGGGAGCAGGGAGGGTCAGGACAAGCTCTAGGGCAGGGGATCCCTGAAGTGAGCTTTGAAGGAAGAGTTCACCAGTTAGCCAGATAGAAGGCCCTGTTCAAGGGAGTAAGAACATGAAACAGAAAAGAACAGAAACACGATATCGTTGAGGAACGTGGCTTAGTGTGCTAGGAGCAGAGAAGAGTGGTGGCGGCAGGAGGGGAAGCAGGGACTCTAATTTGGGATAGTGAGGCTAGGTTATGTGGTAGGCACCTACTTAAGAGTTAGGACTTTCCCCCCTTTTAGCCTGTGGGGAACAGTTGAGGATTTTGATCAGGGAAATGGCATGGTGGGATTTACACTTGGAAGGAGGTCCCTAGCAGTGGTGAGCAGCGCAGATAGCAAGAGTGGTAGACTGGAGGCAGAGGGACAAGTAGGAGGCTAGATACGAAATAATATGGTCAGAACTGAGTTTGTGGTGCTAGGGATGGAAGGAAAGGGCAGATTGCACAGAAATCTGGTTTGGTGTGGTGTTGAGTGAGAAGGAGGATCTTGGAAGGATCCCAGACATTCCATCCCAGAAAGTACCCTGGAATGAGTTGCTCATTGGTACACTACAGGACACATTCAGCCACTAGGGGACTCCAGTTGTTTTGCTGGGTCAGATCCAGGCTGTTCAATTGCTCTTCTCTCTCTTGGGCATCAGGGAGCAAATTGTCTTCTATAATGCCAGCCTTGAAAGTCGGGGATACACTTCAAAATATCCTTGAGTATGTCCTGTTATTTGGTGAGTTTATGAAAATCATTGTAATTTTTATTTTGACATTAGCTCATACTAACTCTTTCTTGTGGTCATGACTATTGTAAGCTTATTATTTGCAGTATAAAATGTTGGTCCTGCATGTGCAAAGGACGCATGAATACCAGGCCAAAGGCAACTTGTGTCCTGGCGCTAGTCCTGGGCTTCTTGCATGTAGGGATTCCTCATCTGCCTCTTTATTAAAAAAAAAAAATTTTTTTTTTTTTCTTGGGGCCTTGTTGTCTGCCTTTATGTATGGAGGCTGCAGTCACACACAAGCTTCAAGATAACCACAGCTTTCATAACGGTAGTGTGTGTGTGTGTGTGTGTGTGTGTGAGAGAGAGAGAGAGAGAGAGAGAGAGAGATGGGGAGTGGGGGAGTCCGTCTTGCTCAAGGTTTTCTGCCCCTAGCACTATATGGACTAATGGATTCAGAAAATGGTAAACAGTGATTCTCAGGTTTAATTTCTTATATTAGAACTGAAAACATAAATAATTATCCCATAAATGTGATTTAGATTTTTTTGAAAAGTACACTGGGTTGCCTTTGCTTCCAGTGAAACTCACCTACCTCTTTTCTGCTTACTCTGTATTTTTAAAAAATTTGACTGTATTTTATCTCCTAATTGGCTTTTCAGTTGCAAATTCAGAAATGCAGTATGTCCTATCTTCTAGATCATTTCTAAAAATGTTAAATAAGAACAAGCCTAGTACTGATCTGTTCCTTTTCTCAAAGTGATATTTTTTTCTCCTAATGTTTAAAGATCCCATTCTTTGGTACATATTTCTTTATGCATTGTGGATTATACCAAAAGTATGCAGATATCTGTAAAATGCCCAGAATACTGCCTGACTTATTGTAGGTATTCCGTAAATAGCTATGATTATGCCAGTCTCTGCAGGTTCTCCAGATTGGTAGTTTCTGTATTCCTTTTAGAATTTTTGTTAAAATGATTATTAATTTGGGTAGGAGCATGATGATGTTATATTGGCAATGTGCCAACCCACATTATTATACAGTACATTTTAAAAAGGCTGGTTATGCATTTTGTCAGACAAATCCTCATAAAGATAGCAAAACACGGTGTATTCTCAGTGTGATTTGTGATTTTATTTTACTTTTTTTTTTGATTTGTGATTTTAAATCTTGATTTCTTTAGTGTTTATCTTAAAAATAGGAAGCTTAATTTTAGAATTAATCTCTTTGCCTTTGGGTAATCTGTTAGAGATTATAACAGTAAAAATACCAAAATGAAAATATAAATAAAATCCTTTAGAATAGGATCTTATTTATTAGAATACTAAAAAATGGGAAATCTTCGTTTTTATGAGATAAATGATAAACACCATAAACAACATCTACACAGATTATTTCATTTGAAAATTTATTAATTCAAAGTAGGGAGATTATGGAATTTATATTTGGAAGTTAAAGACTTAAGATCAATTGTAAAGGGCAGAATCAGGACTTAGACCAAGACTCCCAGACTGAATCACCCCTTTATGCTTTTTTCATTATGTCATTTTAATAAGAGAATGTTAAACTCCTATGTTCAGCGAACGTCCTCACAGATCTTTTCTATCTATAACACTCTGTAGTAACAATTACTGTTTACATAATGACACAGGTACCCAGTGTGTATATAGGAAAGGGTTTATGATTTTCAGGAGAGGCTGAAATCCAGAAGCCCCGGGGAACACAAAGGGTGGCTTCTGTTAACCGGAATTTATAATGAAACTGGAAGCCTTCAGCAGTCAAATCTGGATGTACTTTTGTAGACACCTTCAGTTTCTTAAACAGTCATGTTTATAGACACCTTTTCCAGAATCCCCAGGTTTTTTACAGTAGAAAAAATAAGTACTTAGATCACCTTCCTACTCTCTTTTCGTCCTTTGCGGTCATTAGACTGATTTAGGACAGTCAGGTTCTTGCCCTTTCTCATTCCTTGAAAACCTTCCTGTAAGTGGTCATTCAGCAGCTTTTCACATCTTTCATTAAATCCACTACATCTGTAAACTGTACATCAGTGGAAAATGTTTTTTTAAAAATAATTTTTGTTTCATTTCTTATTTATGATTAGATATTCACGGGTGGAATACTTTAAATCTGTATTAACTATGCTGAGCTGCTATGAATGCTTCCAATGCTATGTAATTAATGCCCCCATAGCAGATATTCATTCCTTAAAATATGCCTGCACATGGCGCCTGCCCCTCCCTCTCTCTCTCCCCCTCCTTCCCTCCTGCACACACACACACACACACACACACGCACGCGTGCGCAAAGCACACACCAAACTGCCATTCTCCAGCAGGCCTGTTTTCTGGAGTTGGGAGATGTCAGCCGTCCGGGAGGGGTGGGGGGAGGAGGAAGAGGTGGGGCTCCACTCTGATTAATTACCTTAGGCATTCAGGGGTGGGGCTTCCTTCAGCCATCTGCCTGAGATATGGGAGGGAGCTGGAGAGAGAAGGAGGGGGAGAGGCTGCCAGAGAGGAAGAGAAAAGAAAGGAAGAAACGCTAGAAAGAAAAAGGAAGGGGAACGGGATAAAGGGAGATCAGTAGCCCGCCCCGAAATAGCTAGCCTGGGGGGGCGGGGGGAGCTGTGGAGGTGCGCCCCAGCAGGACTGCCCTGAAGGGCTCATCCTCCGTGCCGTTTGGTTTATGGAGGAAAAGAAAATGGTCACTCAGGTAAGATTTGTGTTTCCTTCACGTGCCTCTTTTCTGGTTTCTGGGATCTAAATAAAGACCTGGGGGTCGGGCATAGTAGGCAGAGTTTTAATAATGATTGTCTTCTCAAAGAAGGCCAGATTTATTGTTATCAACTGAAAAGTGTTAGTCTGTGTCTGCTGAGTGTGTGCGTGTATGTGTGTGTGTGTGTGTGTGTGTGATGTATCCATATCCTTTTTTCTCTCCCCCTCCCTCAGCTCCATAGCAGATTCCTGTTTCCTGTACTGTGCAGCTGTAGCTCAGGAAAGACCCTGTGGGGATTTGTCTACCTCTTTGTCTTGGTTCTCAGAAGAGGGAGGGAGAGAGACTGCAGAGGTAGGAAGAGATTCTTACAGACTGCCAAAAAGAGGGGAAAGGGATTGACTTCCTTTTAAGAATTGCAGAAGAATTTGTGTTCTAGGGAAATCTGATTCCTGATTCACTGTGGTTTCTCAGGATTGGCTGTGGAATTGCCATTCTGCTGCCTTCTCTGTAAATGGCTTATTAAAAATGAAGGCTAGAAAAATAGGCTTCATTTTCATGGCTTTGTCACTGGCAAAGAATGTTTTCAGTAGGAACCATGGGAATATCCAGGTGTAGCAGAGGCAGGTAGAGCCCTCTGTGAGAGAAGAACAAATCTGAATGTATAAATGACAATCACACGGGCAGTAAAAGGCATTTGAAGGAGAGGGAGTAGGAAATGGAAGATCTCTTTCTCTCTCGCTTTCTCTCTCTGCCTGTCTTTGGTTATGCCAGGCAATATCTAATCTGCATTTTAGCAAGTCATTCCTGACAAATGGAAAGGTGAATACTCTTCCACGGTTCCCCCTGGCCGTGCTCTCTTTCTCGTTGGCACCCTCTGCATGTTCCTTTTACCCTTTTTTCTTTACACATAGGTTGAGAGGGAATGATGAGACTGCGACTGATCAGTGAAATCATTTGCATGGGTGAGCGTTCCTGTCCTTTAGGCTCAGACTTAGGATCGGTGTCACTCCAGGCTTTTATGCTCTGTAGGGAAATTTCATCACTGGACAGTGCTTTCCTTTTAAGGAGTTTGCCCTTTTTTTTGTATTCTCTCTTTTCTTTTCCTCTCCGAGTCACCACCGGAGGGCGAGAGAGTCGGCTAGCTATCTGGATAGAGGCATCATTTTAGGAGCAGGAACAGTGTTCCGTTAAATGTTATATAATGCCCTGCAGTGCTGTTTGGAAGGAGGGAAAGCATTAGGGAGATTCTGCCAACGTGACCTAGAAGGAAGGGAAGTTCCAAAGAATATGTCTTTCCAGAGTGATTTTTCACCAGATCTGAGTTTGGGGATTATCAAGAAACCCTCCTTTTGTTTCTCCCCTTTCGGGGAGAAACCTTTGAAATATTTTCTTTTCCACTTCTTATTCCTTTGTTGTTAGCCTAATTAACTCTTTAAAAATATTGCTTTACTTTTTAAAAATTTCCATAAAAGAGAAAACCTATTTCTGGATTCTCTTTGTTGCTTGGGAGATGATACTTCTTAACCTTGGAGCCCTCATTCAATTTTCATTAACTGGCACTGTTACAGGGGCGACAGCTCTCTTCTTTCTCAGCGGTTACTGAGGGCTTTCCAACTACTTGACTTTTCATTATATATATTTTTAAATCAGTGAAAGTTCTCTAAACTAGTGCTTTTTCTAATCAGAAGGTTTCTGTGGCCTCTTGGAACGTGTGCCCTTCGTTTCTGGACGAGCTCGGTGAGCATGTGTAAGCACAGGTTAGAATGCACATGCTCATGCACACTTCATATTGCAGTCTGAAGAACTGGTATTTAAGAGAACTGTGGTCCTAGCAGCGAAGCAGAAGAGAGAAATAAACTGGAAAGAAGGATTTCTTGGTGGCTAAGAATTCTAAGAGATAAATTAAAATCACTGCGGTTGTCTCAGGATGTGCTGGATGCTGAGAGAAGGAAGTTGCTCATTTTTGCCCATCCCGAATTTCTATAACTGGGAAGTACAGAGTATCAGATTTGTGGATTTTCAGTATGTATGCCAGCATATTTGTTTTGGTACATACTCTTTCTGTGTAATATAACATACATGGTTCTTAGTAATCTAGAAAAAAATCAAAGGAAATAACCAGATGGGCTACATCTTTATTTGTCCTTACAAGGTTTTGGGTTTTTTTATTTGTTTGTTTTTCGTTTTTGTTTTTCAAGCTAGACACCTAATCCCAATATTTGATAATGATCTGTCAGATAAACTTTCTGAATATAAAATCTGCGCTGTTCAGGGTTTGGTTATCAAAGTTAAATGGTTAATTATGGTGTTTAGTGCCTTGACTAGTATACTAAGAAAGGTATTTGGATATATTTTTATCATTTTGTCACCTAGGTTCTTTGCATACTGGATCCTGACATTTCTGTATCCCTTTATTTTAAATTAATTGCTCACTTTGATGGAAGAAGGGCGAAGTGGATGGCAATATCAGACCCATACCAATAGTTGCGCCTTATTATTTTATCGGCTCTAGTTTTATAAGACCAGTTCTGGGGGTAATTAGCGAACTGCTCTGTCATTTATAATAGGTAATCAGTGTTTTGTTTAAAAAAAAAAGCAAATGACAATTTAATCACAAAATTCTAATATTCTAGACACATGCTCCTGTGACTTTTTAAAATACAACTTTAGGTGTATCCATTGTTCATGTAAATGTCTTAGGAGTTTTTCACTGAGATACTTTGTTATTTCTGAGTATGTGAATGAAATTATTGCATCTCTTCACATCTATAAAAACAATGTAGAATAAAAGGAAGGAAAAGAGAAGTCATTCTTGTAATATGTGTAAAATTAGAAAAACAAAATTGCAAATGACTTCAATTAATAAAAAAAATGTTTAGCCAGACTCAGACTCAGTTATACTGTTTGTTGTTGAAAGGAAAAGTATACCAGGCAGAGAGGAAAAGATCTTACAGTATGGATGTGAAAGAAAATTTTTGTACTCCTATAGTGTAAGACTGCCAGTTTCTGTGGAACACAAAGCCCTTCCTTTCTTGGACAGCTCAGTGCTTTGCTGGCATTTTCTTCAAAATCTGTTTTCCATCAGGACTGAGAGGAGGGAAGGTGTTAAGAATAAGGGAGGTTGGAAAGGGGGTTGCTGTTCCTTTAAATAGTGCAGTGAGCCCATGTGGCAGCAGGCCGGCTCTGGAGTGTATTCTTTTGTAATGAATCACCAGTTCCATTGTCTGCTATCTCCCCTCTTTGTAGCTGCAAGGCTGAAGTCTTTCACCTGAGCTGCTGCCCGTTCGCTATTCTGTTCCAGGGTGGTTGGGAGAAGAGAAGAGGGAGGGTATTTTATACTTTAATTAAAGACAGATAACAGAGCAGGTATGTTTTGCTTTGTTTCATTTTCCCCTATCCTTTCTGTGTTTGTTTTTTTGAAATGAGTTGGAGTAAGGAATCAGTTCTGTGATCTAGCTTAAGCATATTCCATTTTTCTGTGGATTTTGAAAGTGCTCGTGATTATTTAGTCTCCATTTTGTGGCATTGCTTTAAAGTGATTCCATTCGCTTGCCTGCCAATTCCACCAAACCTCATCCCACCCTTCATCCACAGAGCTTCAGCCCACACTGTTTGTTTTGGCACACTTTCCACTTTCTATGGGCTGCACAGGACGCTGGGAAGTTGGGGGTAGGTGCAGATTGTGGGTTGGAGACTAATTTATGTTACTTTACAATGAACCAAAAAAAGCCCTCACTTTTTCCAGAGATTTGGTTTCTTTCTGAATTCTTCTACACTGCTCCATATCTTCAGTTATAACCATTGCCTTGCCAGAGCCAAGATGGACTCTTAAAAAATATTGCTATGCTAAAAATTACTAAGCTTTCCTGAAAAGATAACCCAGAATTGCATAAATGTGATTAAATCTGAGCAATTTTGACTCATTAGATGATTTTTCTTCCCAGTCATCCCCATTCCCCTACCCCCACCACCCACACACACACCTTTTTTGCCCCTTCTCTTTTTTTTAACTTTACCTTTCTCCTTAGTTTTACAGTTGAGACTCAGTAAGCTTAGTGTTTGATAATCTACTATTCAAGTTTTTATGGCCATGGAGGACATCTCCATGTTGCAAGGTAAAGGACACTCATCCCCGTCTCCGTGATAGCGCATGGCAGAAAGGCCTGGTTTTGTTCCTCTAGTTTTCTGTTTTTGCCTGAAAATTTTCAAACTCATATCTACACAGATGGCCATGTGAAAACAGTTTCATCTCTCTTTTGACTTGTGGTTTGTGGACCAGTCACGTTTTAACATCTTTGTATAATTCCTTACCTCGGGTTGTTTCTTGGGCTTCGCTAGATGACACTTGGGGTCATCGCCAGGAACAGGTCACAGAGCTGATACCGCCCCTCTGCCCAGAGGCCTCTTTCTGGTGTACTGTTCCTCTCTGGAACCTGACATTGTTGGTGTCCCAAGGCATTCCCTTCTGCAGCCATAATCCTTCGCTCTTTCTGTTTCATCATTCCAGACCCACTGTCCAGTCTTTCTTTTAAGCTTCCTTCACAGCGCTTGGTACGTGAAATCCAACAAACGCAAATGGGACGCAGCCCTGCTGTACATGTCTGCTGTGTTGAATGCAGCAACTTTATGATTGGGCGTCGGTGCTCAGTGGCCCGGCTAAGCGTTAGGAACGCCGCGGTCTGCCATGCTGTAGTATTGCTGTTTCCCGGGTGCTTAAATGTGCCTCTGTTTCTATTAGAATGATGACATTCAGGAAACCTTAGAATATTTTGTTAGAGGTCATTGACAGAGTGAATTATTTAAAGTGCAAGTCTCATTTTGTCACTCCTGTGCTTTAAACCTTCCCAGCTGTTTCCCTGCAGACTCAATAAAATCCAGTGTCCTTACTCTGGTCTCTGAGGCTCTGCGCGGTCAGGAACCTTCCTGCCTCCCTGGACATCGCTCCAGAGGCCAGTGACTCTGGCCTCTTTGCTAGTCTCTTAACACACACCTTGTGTCCTCCTGCTCTGGGCCTTTCCTTCTGTTTTTCTCTCAGCCTGAAATGCTCTTTCCCCAGATAACCACAGGGCTTCTCAGGGGAAAGCACTCCCTTGACTGGCCCATCTCAGCTGAACTCCCCTATACCCATAGGCTGCTTTTTCTTAACACTGATTGTAGTGCTTATCATTACTTGTTATAGGTATGCTTGTTTGTTCATTTTCTGTGCCACCAACCCCTTCAAAGACTATAAGCCCTGAAAGGTCAGGGACCTTGTCAGCAGTCTGCTGTATACTCAGTGTCGGGCATGTAGTCCTAATGTAGTCATAATATAGCTAATCAGCTAATCCTTATATATAGGATGTGGTACTATCAGGTACTGTGCTAAACACTTCATCTACATTAACTCATTGAAATCCACTCCACAACCCTATCATTATCCCTTTGGTATAGAAGAGGAAACCGAGACATAAAATGGTTAGGTAACTTGCCCAAGTTTATACAGCTGCTAAGAGATGTGAAGATTCATATCCATAGACTGGCTTGGGAATCCACACTCTAAACCATGGTACCCCAGTGCCTCTTGTAGGTATTACATATTCAGTACATGTTTGTTGAATGTGTGAATGAATTAATTTAGTTGAGACTCTCTGATTCACTTCTGGAATTTCTATCTCTGACTTACTCAAGGCTTTGATGGAATACTTGAACAACACAGGTTTGAACTGCACACACCAACTTATGTGGATTTTTTTCAATAAGTACAGTATTGTAAATATTTGTTGTAAATGTATTTTCTTCTCCTTATGGTTTTCCTAATATTTTCTTTTCTCTAGCTTACTTGATTATAAGAATACAGCACATAGTACATACAACATACAATATATGTGTTAATTGACTGTTAATGGTAAGGCTTCTGTCAACAGTAAACTATCAGTGAAGTTTTTGGAGAGTCAAAAGATATGCAGATTTTTGACAATGTGGGGGCAGAGGCACGGTAGGCACCCCAACCCCCACATTGTTCAAGGGTCAACTGTACATGCAATAATGTAGATACAATGCATACCTTACATGCACAATAACATACGTACTTGCAGTAACACAACAACAACATAATTTACATACATAATCATTATTGTGGTCATATCATACATCATTGTTGTCGTATCATAATACATCATTGTCAATCTCTCTCTCTTTTTTTAAAGATTTTATTTGAGAGAGAGAGACACAGAGACAGAGCAAGCAGGGGGAGGGGCAGAGGGAAAGGGACAAGCAGACTTCCTGCTGAGGAGGGAACTCGATGCGGGGCTTGATCCGAAGACCCCGAGATCGTGACCTGAGCCTAAGGCCGACACTTAACCGACTGAGCCACCCACGCGCCCCTTGTCAGTCACTTTTTGAGATAGGTGGTATTTTTTCCCATACATTAGACTTTGAGATTTGAGAGATCAGGCACCTGGGTGGCTCTAGGTACGGAGATAGGTTTCAAACTTGAATCTATTTAATTCTGTATTTGCATACTCTTCCATTGTACTAGCACAGCCTCATAAGATAAATAGTTCCATTGTTGACTATTAAAAGGTAGAAGTTTTCCTTACAGCAAGCTGTTTTCATTAGGGTTTTCTCACCTCACCTAGTCCTGTCATCCAGAGTCACATAGATTTAATCTCCCTTCTTCATGAAAGCTAAATACGTGAAGATAACTGCTAAGTGTTCCCTTTCATCTTCTGTCCTTTTTGCATTTCTTACCTACTTCCTCGCATTAGTCCTCACAGATAGAAAACATACAGTTTCCAGAGACTTGAGTGTCTCGGACTGATTATTTCAATTTCTGTGAATGATTTACCATTTATATCTAATTACTAAGTAAAATATGAGTATTAAGGATCATATCTTTATTATAAATTTTATTTTTGATGTGTTTTGATTTTACTCAGTTATTTATTTATTTATTTTTTTACTCAGTTTTCATAGCTTATTGATCATGTAGTGTTATCAGCAATTTATAATTTCAAAAATGATGTGATCTCTTAAGTAGAATATTATTTTTCTTCTCCATAGTAAAGCTATGTAGGCTGTCAGCTGTTCGGCAAGAATCTACCCATCTTCTAACCTAGGTCTTGCTCAGATCCCTCAAAGGTTAACAATGAAATTTTCACTTTTTTAAATTATGTTTTAGAAATACTGTTTCAAAGATGACAGTTGGACTGACAAATAACATACTGAAAATCAGCAAAAGTAAATATAACTTAGAAAGTTATTAGAAAGGTTCAGAGCTGTGTTTAGTTTCTGCTTAATTGAGATGTTGAAATTGTATCAAAATATGTTGAAAAAACAAAATTAGGAATTATGCTTTTCACTTGATAGCAACAGTAAAACACGATCTTGTTTTTCTGTTGAGAACAGAGGTAAAATACAACCAAAAGATGACTTCAACCCTTGAAAAATATTCTGTAATAATACTTAGTATAAATTACATATCATAGAAATAATCTTAGATTCCCTTCCTTTGGCATATTCTTTTCATCCTGCCTCTTGAATTCTTTCAAAGCGCTATCAGTTTCAGAACATTAGACTATTTCTTATTTAATTAAGGCTCAGGAAATAAGTATGGCTAGTCTTACTGTAAACAAAAGGAAATGCAGTTTTTAAAATTATAACTTTGATATTTAATTCTTTCAGAATTACAGGATAAAGTAATCAGAATTTGATCTTTTATATATAAAGGAATGTTTAAGTAGAAAATATGAAAATGGAAATCAATAATTATTTTTTGAAATTATAAATAATGCTTTTATATCCATAAATAACAGAACTATATTTTTATCTAATATTGATTCTGAGATTCCTTGTAAAAAGTTCTGAAGAGACAAACTGAGACATAAGTGAAGGAGATGAAATTTTCTGAAAGATCAGAACCCACAAACTTTCTGCTAATGGCTTGATAGTAAATATTTTTGGTTTTGCGGGCCGTGGTGTTTCTGTCACAACTATTCAGCTCTGCTGTTGAAACATGAAAGAAGTCCTAGATGATACATAAATGAATGAATGTGGCTGTGTTCCAGTAAAACTTTATTTATAGACACTGAAATTTGAATTTCATATAATTTCCATGTGTCACAAAATATTCTTCTTTAGAATTTTTTTCACTATTTAAAAATATAAAAACCATGCTTGGCATTTAGATCGTACAAAAACAGGTGGTGGACCACCTTTAGACCAGAGTCATAGTTTGCCAACCCCTGACTTAGAGGGATGCGGGTCCTCCCTCCTTTACTAATAGCGAGAAGGTTTTCTCACAGAGCTCGATGAACAGGGGCAGGGACACATTTCCTAGCGGTTTTGACGTGTCATCTTGGGTTCCTGTTAGAGTGAAACCCTTGACTTGCTCTCTCATTTTCCCCCAGAAAATATGAAAATTCTTCCCCCTTTTTCCTTCCATTCTACCCCCAAATCTGAGCCATTTGCAGTCCCCAAATGTATCATATTTTATACCTTCCTATTTTTCATAGTTTTTCGTATACTATTACTTTGAGCCAGAATACCTTTCTCTCCAACATGGTTAATTTCTTTTTTTAAGATATTGGTCTGTAGTTTTCTTTTTTTTTTTAAGATTTTATTTCTTTATTTGACAGAGACAGCGAGAGAAGGAATACAAGCAGGGGGAGTGGGAGAGGGAGAAGCAGGATTTTTCTCATCATTATGGATCGTATTTTTCTGCTTGTTTGCATGCCTGGTAATCCTTGATTGGATACCAGACACTGAATTTTTTACCTTGTTGGAAGCTAGATATATATATTTTTATATATGTTCTAGAGCATTGTCTGCAACACAGCTGAGTTGCTTAAAAATGCTATACTCCTTTCAGGTCTTATTTTTAAGTTTTATTAGAAAGGTTCAGAGCTGTGTTTAGTTTCTGCTTAATTTTTCCTCACTGTTGAGGCGCAAGACACTTAGTACTCTACCTGATGTTTCTTAAATTATCAGGTTTTCCACTCTAATCATTGGGAACAGGCTCTGTTCCTAGCACTGTGTGATGTGGCATTATTCCCTCCAACTCCTTCAGGTGGTCGTTTCTCCAGCCTCTCAAATAGCTCCTCACACACATGCAGTGATCATGACTTAACTGAATATTTGAGGGCAACCCTCTGTACCTCTTCAGAGTTCTCTCTCTGTGCAGGTTTCTCTTCTGTGGCACTCTTCCCTGGGAACTCTAGCTTCCCTAGACTTCCAGCTCCGAGTCTTCAACTCATGGCAACCGCCTGCTCCCACCCTGCTTCCCCCTGTCCGTGCCACAGCCTGGAAGCTTTCTCTAAGCAGTAAGCTGGGCAGTTACCAATCACGTTGGTTTTTCCTGTCTCGGGGATCAGTGTCCTTTTTTGCCTGCCATAAGTGTCTTGAGTGCTGTTGTTTCATGTATTTTTTTTTTCTGGGATTTGTTTGTTTTGTTTTGAGGCAGCAAGGTAAGTCTCGTTGTTGTTACTCCATCTTGATTGGAAGCAGAAGTAAGACCAGTTATTTTGAAATGAAAACTAAGTGGTATCTCATTTAATATATTCCTAATTTATGAATGAAAACTCAGTTGAACAGTAAATACCAAGAGTATTAGAGAATGCATATATGTATAAATAATTAAAATACAAGGTGGAACATGGTAAATTCCATGAATACGATGTCAGTAAACTACCATTATACGTTCAGATGAGGAACGAATTAGTTTGGGAAGTTTGGCAGCAGCTTTGGTGCGAGGAAGGGGGGTGGTGGTGTGTGTGTGTGTGTGTGTGTGTGTGTGTGTGTGTGTGTTGCTTATAGGAATCTAGAACCAAATTCCTGAGTTCAGAGGTAGAATAGTTTCAGAGGGAGTCTAGGACTGATTTAATTAAAGGTCAAAATAGTTCTTTAACAAAAATATATGGACAAGATCACAGGAGAAATAGGGTTTCTATGTTTTTATAGTTTAGCATGCTTTGTGGTCTGTTGTGGAAAAGGAAAAAGATTCTTTTCTCCTGTGTATTACCAATTCTGCAATTCTTGCAGAATAGGGAGGGAGAAAAATCCAAGTACCATTTGTTCACTTAGTGTAGAAGATAGGGTACTTTGGACTGTGGAAATGATGATTATTGTTCTAAAATGTATGGAACTTTAGAAACCCTCAGTAAAGCAGTAGTTAGACTTTTAGCCATTGCTCTTTCACTGGGTTTTCACGTTCTCTGGAAATTTCAGTGGGGAGAGGGCGCTGTGTAATGCGTTGTACATATTAAAGAATGTAGATGGCACTGCTTAGAGTTTTCTTAATTTCAGGTGACATGGTTGTCCGTCATTTGCTAGCAGAGCAACAGAGCAAGAATTCACCTACATATATGCTTTCAAGTCTTCTCTCTTGAGGAACCAGGAGGGTTTTAAGAAACTGGGAACTTATGTGCTTTGTTTGGGTTAATTTCACTTCACCTGTGTGTTGTGGGTTTTTTTGTTTTTTGTTTTTTGTTTTTTTTTACAGAGAGAGACTCAGTGAGAGAGGGAACACAAGCAGCGGGAGTGGGGGAGAGGGAGAAGCAGGCTCCCCGCGGAGCAGGGAGCCCTATGCGGGGGCTCGATCCCAGAACTCTGGGATCATGACCTGAGCCAAAGGCAGACGCTTAACAACTGAGCCACCCAGGCGCCGCTCACCTCTGTTTTTATATAAAGCCTTTAGTAAGAAGAATGTGGTTGTTTTCCCCGTTTATGTTGATGTAACTGTTTATGTGAAAAAGAGCATGAAGATCTTTAAGGTTAGAGCTCAGCTGTTGGGTCTCACGTGTGGACTATATTTTCTTTCCCTTTGTCTTCTTCCTTCTCAAATAGTGGTTATTATCTGTACTGTGTGGTTTTTTGTTTGTTTGTTTAGAGGGGGGAGGGGTAGAGGGAGAATGGGAATCTTAAGCAGGCTTAATGCCCTGGGTGGAGCCTGATCTCACAACCCTGAAATCATGACGTGAGCTGAAATCAAGAGTAGAACATTCAACCTACTGAGCCACCCAGACACCCCCGTTTGTGTTTTTTTAAAGCCAAAAACAAAGAATTTTGTATACACGTTGTCAGTTAATTCTTATGGATACCCCATTAGATTGCCATCCTCTCTCTCGTTTTACAAATAAAAATATTAAGGCATTGAGAGATTAAATGACTTCTCCAAAGTCACACAGCTGTACATGGCAAAGCCTGGGTTTGAACCCATGTTTATCTTATTCCAAAATTTATGCTATTTGTACCCTTTTTTTGATGATAACCATTGCATTAAGTATAATATGATGGATATAGGCCCTTAATATTTATTTAACTTTTTTCTCTCTCTTTTTTTTAAGATTTTATTTTTTTAAGTAGTCTCTGCACCCACCGTGGGGCTTGAACTCCCAACCCCGAGATCAAAAGTCGTTCACTCCAATGACTGAGCCAGACAGGTGCCCCTAACTTTTTCTTTACATAAGAAAAATCTCTATAACTCACCTTTGGCCAAAACCTTGAGAAATATCTGTCTGCTAATTTTCTTGGAGCCTTAGGTTCCTATGGGAAAGTGCAGAATTGATCAATTTAACAATTCTATACACAGCATTAGCTTCCTGAAATTTTATCTCAGCACAGAAGTTTTGCAGTTGATGGTTTAGTAATCCTATGGGAGCGTTTGCACAGGATAAGAGAGAAATCAAGGTATTGTTACAGTAGCTCTTAGCCACTTTGGGCCTGGGAGCAGATGAACTACTTAATGGCACTTTGTTGACTCTCTCTGTTCCAGAGAAAATACGTAGTTTCACATGGTAATACACCTAATGTTTCTTCCTTTTTAGTGCATTTGGCCCATTGGGTAGGGCTTCTTTATCACAGAATCGATTCTTAGAACTAAAGTGAACTTTATTTTACGAGTCAGGATGTGGGTCCCAAGGGGAGGTGGATTATTATCCAAGGTCATATGGCAAAGTAATGGCAGAACTGGAGCTAAAATTCATTTTTACATAGTCTATGTCTGGTGTTCTCTCTGCTGTCAGAACATTCTCCTGAGAAGTTCAGACATTTAACAAAAGATGTGTAGTCTGTAAAGGCTAAAATATCAAGTCCTTATGCTCCTCTTTCCCAAAAAGGAAAATCCTAGAATAAGTAAGAAATTTCAACTCCTGTATTTTGGGCATTCTTTGCTGAAAAATTATTCTTGAATGAGCTGGGTAGTCCAATTGATGGGATAATGATAACATAGTTACAGGTAAGGAAGATTGTAAGTAGGAAGAAGAAAGAGATACATCCTTTGATTTTTTTGCTTTTTAAAGATGCTTAAAGATTTTTTTGTTTGTTTTTGTTTTGGAGCATTTGGTTTGACATGGAAAGAAGTGTAGAGTGAAATCTGGAAGTGTTTTGTTACTAAGCCACCATTGAAGTTTAGACAGCTTCTTTTTGGTGTTCTTAGGAACTGATTTTGGATCTCCATTCTGTGTTTTCTGCATCCTTTTTTCTTAAGTTGAATATTCTGTCTTACTCTGGGACAGGTTTTTCTGTTTTAGTATAACAGCTTACTTATGGTCACTTTTTGGGGGAACTTTTCCAACATAGGACTCTAATGCCTTCTCTAGGTTTATTTGTCTCGCTGTGATAAAGATTTAATATTGCAGTCACTAGTTTATATTCATTGCCATTCCATTCCTGACTGAAGGGTCAGAGTCTGTGGCATGCCTTATTGATCCGTGTGGTAGAGATCAGTAGGGTGTCGGGAAATGTTTTTCTCCCTTTAGACTGCCGTCTGATCTTGGCCAGATTGTACATTCTGTGAAGGAGGTAGAAGGTGAAGAGTTAAGCATTCTAATCGGTAAATACTTGATTTTTGTTTTGTTTTGCTTTGTTTTCTGAGAGTGATTAGACCCGTGAAAGTGTTTTGTATTTGTCAGGATTTAGCACATAGTGCTGAGTGAGCTTGTAGGTGATGTTTGGACTGTGACTTATAGTACGCGTTTAGTTTTGATACTTCCTGAGTTGCTTTGCTTCCTGTAATCCAAATGCATCTGATTTACAAAAGCATAAATACAAGGACTGTTTCAGGAATTGCAGTAAATACTTTTCGTTTTCCTTTAAGCTTCTCTAGTTCACTTTTAAGGAATCTTGGTGCTCTTAAAGGGTTATTCATGGGTTCACGAACCCATGTCCTTTCGCAAAATTTAAAAAAGGAACCTGAATTCTACAGCTTACTTGTGGTTGAAATCTTTTGCAGAAAATAAATCATGACTTCGTCAAGTTATGGGATACTTTCACAGCCTCTTATCTCTTTGTGAGACCCCACTGACAATATGAAAGTGCAGAAAGAAGTAAACCAGTAACAGCAAAGAGAAAAGGGCAAAGAGTGATATTACTAATGAAGAAGAGAGTTAAACAAATTTCTGGAAAAATTAAAGCAAATGGGAACCAACTGATGGATACATGGAATGGAAGCTAAAGCCTAACAGTGAGGACAAGGAGGCTGCTAGGGGTATGGAAGCCAGTCTGCCCAGCAGGAATCCCAGAGAGGCTCTGGCCTCAGAGCAGAGTGAAGAAGGAATAGCAAACAGGGATTCTGTGTGTATTATGTAGGGATAACTGACCTGTGCAGCGTCTCCAATGCTTTCCAGCAAGTGGCCAGCAAGTATTGCACTGCCCCCTTTCTCCAGCATCAAAAAAAGGAAGAACAAAAACACCAGATGGTTTGGCTCTAAAGAAGTTGATCAAAATGCTTGGGGAAATTTAATTCTTTTCACATTAGGTATTGGCAACCCTTCCTTTAGTCTTATATTTGGGGAGGAGATCATTCCACACTTTCCTAGCAGCTTACACCAAAATGAAGCCTGCTGGTTGACATGCTCTTTTTTTGGTCTCACACTGAGTTCCCAGTTAGAATTTTAATTCTAGAGGGGCACCTGGGTGGCTCAGTCGTTAAGCGTCTGCCTTCGGCTCAGCTCATGATCCCAGGGTCCTGGGATCGAGCCCCGCATCGGGCTCCCTGCTCTGCGGGGAGCCTGCTTCTCCCTCTCCCACTCCCCCTGCTTGTGTTCCCTCTCTCGCTGTCTCTCTCTGTCAAATAAATAAATAAAATCTTAAAAAATATATCTTTAAAAAAAAAAAAGAATTTTAATTCTAGGGAGAGAACTAATCAGAAAACAGATTTACTGATACAATAGCAGCGAAAACCCATACCAGCTAACCAGGTCCTTATTTCCTGGATCATTAGTGCATGAAGACCATTGGCCATATGAGAAGAACTTTCAGTATGAAAGAGACTAGAAGAAACAAAAAGAAAAGTTGACCCTCAGGGAAACAGACAATCCAAGGAATAGAGGAAAATTTAAAGCAGAATTCCAACTAATATAGTCAGAGTTAGGAAGATAATACATTCATAAAACCATTACTGGGTGTAATGGAAAGGGAGCGATTTGAGAATGCACAAGAGGCTTAGATAGATCATGAGTGTGATTGTCAAAAGAAAACATGCCTCTGACAAATAGAAAATAGAATCAAAGATACCTACCAAAATGTAGAGCTTTAAGACACAAAGATGGAAAATACAAGAGGTAAGGCAGATGATACCCTTAGTCAGTGTTCTTTAGAAAGCAAAGACCAAGACAGAACCTTACCTGCTAAATTATTCCCAATGGCCAAGATACAGAAACAACCTAAGAGTCCACCAGCAGATGAATGGATAAAGAAGATGTGAGATACACACACACTTACATGTATACACTGTGGAATACTACTCAGCCATAAAAAGAAGGAAATCTTGCTGTTTGCAACCACATGGATGGACTTTGAAGGTATCGTGCTAAATAGTGTAAGTCAGAGAAAGACAAATACCATATGATTTCACTTATATGTGGAATCTAAAAAACAAAACCAAAAAAAATGAACAAAACAAAGCTCATAGATCCAGAGAACAGATTGGTGCTTATCAGAGGAGAAGGGGGTCAATTGTATGGTGACAGGGGATAATTAGACTTACTGTGGTGATGACTTTGTAGTGTATACAAATACGAATTATTATATTGCACACCTGAAACTAACAATGTTATATACCAGTTTTACCTCCATTGAAAATGCCAAAACAGAAAAAACCTTATTCACATTTTACTGGAGTCCTAGGAAAGCAGGGGTGAGGAAAGGGGAGTGAAACAAGGAAGGCGGGCTGGCCAAGGCTTTGTAACGGGTATTGCTGATTACAGATTTTCCTTGACTTACTGTGGGATTATGCCCCGATAAACTCAGCAAAAGCTAAAAATGTGGTAAGTCAGAATGCATTTAAATGCATTTGATGCTACCAAACATAGTAAGTCAGCCTACCTTAAACATGCTCAGAACACTTAAAGTAGCCTGTAGTTAGCAAAATCACCTAACACAAAGCCTGTTTTATAATAAAGTGTTGACTAGCTCATGTAGTTTACCGAATACTGTACTGAAAGTGAGAGACAGAGTGGCTGGCTGGCTGCAGAAGGGTTGTCTGCATGCAGGTTGTTGACCTTGTGATCACATGGCCGACTGGGAACTGTGGCTGCCTCTGCTCAACATCAGGAGAGAGGATCGTACTGCATATCACGAGCCTGGGAAAAGATCCAAATTCAAAATCTGAAGCATGGTTTCTACTGAATACGTATCTCTTTAACACCATTGTAAAGTTGAAGAATCATAAGTCAAACCATCGTTAAGTTGGGGATCATCTGTACTTGATTCTAGAAGTCTTCAGATAGGTTCTGTAGAATGGTTGTTCCTCTGGCCAGTCCTTCCAAAGGGAGTGTGGAGAGGTCTTTTATCTACTTTTTTCCTCTCATCTGTTCCTCCCTCTTTTGGTCAAAGTTTGCTATATGAATAGTTAGCTCACCTGACCCACCTGGAGGCCAGGTCCTCCATCCTGTGTGCACAGATCTACAGATTGACGTGTCTTCTAAGCCTGGAGAGGTAAGAGGAGTCGGTACCCCTAACGGCAGCCTCTGGCCTTGAAGCTGCTGCCTTTTAAGAAACTGTTAAGAGGATCACTCACAAGAGGGTTGGCAAAGGGAAAGACAGGACGCTGCTGCTTTTTCTGATGAGCTCTTCTGCAACCATTAGATTTGCTATCATGTACATGCATTAATTTGAGAAAAATAAAAACTAATTTAAAAAGGGAAAATAAATTGCCCCAAACACCCTCAAAATAACTATGAAAGATCTTTTAGAATGCATGTGAAAAAAGAAATGAATTTCAAATACTGAAAGGTACAATCTAATTAGTCATTTATATCAGAATAATCTTTTTTAAGAAAATTGGACTTCTCCTTGCACACCCACCTCACTGCCTGTTCTCATCAGCCCCATGGACTGAGGTCTAGGAGCCCATTGCCAGACTCTGAGCCCCCCACCACCCCGATTCCCCCCAGCACTTGTCCCCTGATGTGCTTCCCCCTGCCTCTGCTGTAGCTCATAGTCCTGTTGTAAGCTCCTTCAGAGTTTGTGGTGCCCCTCACAGATCTGTCTTCCCTTCCTCATGTCACCCATGTTTCCCCATGCTGGATGGGCTTGGGTCTCTTCCTGTACTAATTTCATTGTCTCTCTTAAAAATTAACAAAAGTCTGTAGCTATTTATACACTCTAATAGCTTTGATGTATTTGTTTTTTTCCTTTAACAAGAATTTATTGGGGGGGGGTGATGCCTGGGTGGTTCAGTCGGTTAAATGCCTGCCTTCAACTCAGGTTATGATCGCAGGGTGCTGGGATCGAGCCCTGCATCAGTGGGAGCCCTGTTTCCCCTGCTCAGTGGGGAGCCTGCTTCTCCCTCTCCCTCTACCTGCCGCTCCTCCTGCTTGTGTGCTCTCTCCCTCTCTGTCAAATAAATAAAATCTAAAAAAAAAAAAAAAGGACTTACTGAACATTTTTAAAGCAGTCACTGGGGATGCAAAGATTAATTAGGCCTGGGCAGTTACATGCCCTTAAAGAGTCCATGTTCTGTAGAAGCAGTATTTATGTAAACAGATAACTGTAATAGAATGTAAGTATTAGCTTCAGGGGGGATAAGGGGAGGGAATTTTTTTTTTTTTCCTATTTGAGTGAATCAGAGAACAGTGGATGACTGAACTAAATATTAAAGAGTGTGTACAAGTTAGCCAGATGGGTAGGAAGGAGAAAGGCTTTCTAAGCAGAAGGAATAGCAGGTGCAAAGAAACTGGAGGTGAGACAGCACAAGGTATCTTCCAGGATGTAGTACACATAAGAGCACCACCTGAGCCAGGCCACTGTCATCTCTCAGGTGGGTTATTAGATAGCCTCCTAACTGGTCTGCCTGCTTCTGCCTTTTGCTAGTTGTCCCTGTAAAACCTAAACCTGACCATGCCACTTTGCTCAAAACCCTTGCTGGAGATTAAGAGTCAAAATCCCTGTAGTGCCCTTAAGCTTTGTAAGATGTCTACCCAGCATCTCTCATTGCCCACTGCCACCTTTCTCCCTTCATCTCCTGCCTCTCTGCTCCTTGCTGCTTGTTCCAGTTCCGTCACACTGGGCCCCCTTGTTCCTAGTTCCTAGAATAAGCTGGGCACATTTTTGCGGCTGAGTCTTCGCATTTGTGTTCCCGCTGTCTGGAGTGCTGTCCCCCCAGACAGGCACACGGCCTGCTCTCTGGATTTCTTCCGGTGTCTGCTCAGTCAGTACCTTCCTTGACTACCCGGTATCAAAAAGCAGTCCTCTGTCCCTCCAGCCCAGTGCTTCCGTACCCCTTTTCTTGCTTTATTCTCCTCCACGGCTCACCAGCTGTTTCTTGTTCGGCTTGCCTGTTGCTTATTTGTCTTTCCTTTCTAGAATGTAAACTCCCTAAGGGTAGGAACTTTGTCTCTTTAGTCACTGTTGTTTCCCCAGCATCTAGAACCCAGTGTGTGGCCCTGCAGAAGTACTCAGTAAATACTCAGTGGCCAGAATCGAAGCTGAATGGGTGAAGGATACAGGGGGTATGACTTCCATACAAAGGTGTTTGGACTTGAGACCATGGGCATTGAGGAGCCTTGGACTTTCAGAAGAGAATTAGTTAACAATACCTGATTCAGATTTTATTTTAGAGGGATCGTTTTGGGAGCTGCTTGAAAATTGATCAGGTTGAGGTTGTTCAAGACAGGAGAATTCCTAGAAGAGAGATTCTCGGAATAGCCTAGATGGGAGTTGCTGAGAGCAGAGACGCTTGTTTATTGCCTTCTCCTGCGCGCAGAGCACAGATTTTTCCCACAGCCTTCCCGTCAATGTGTGCATTTAAAAGGCCTGTGGTAGGGGCACCTGGGTTGGCTCAGTCGTTAAGTGTCTGCCTTCGGCTCAGGTCATGATCCCAGGGTGCTGGGATCAAGCCCCCGCATCGGGCTCCCTGCTCCACGGGAAGCCTGCTTCTCCCTCTCTCCTGCTTGTGTTCCCTTTCTGGCTGTGTCTCTCTCTGTCAAATTTATTTATTTTATTTATTTATAAAATCTTTAAAAAAAAAAAAAAGGCCTTGGTAAATATTTAGGAACAGTTCTTGATATCATGGTGAGCTTTCTGCAGACTTCCTAAATCTAGGAAGAGAAAGGTTCTTACAGCCTCAGAAGCAGATACTCAACTACCTGGTCACTTCAATTAGCAGACACTTTCTAAATATCACCTGCTGTGCACTTATCATTTGGTGAGGAAGCTCTGACAAAGCACATGTGACTCAGCCCCTGATCCACTTAGGGCTTTACTTGTGAAACCAATAGAGGAAATACAAACCATCATGTGATTGTGGTTGCAGACAGAATGCAGTTTTGTTTGGGGAAGGGTATGGGGGAAAATTCTGTCTGTTACTGTATATGTTCTATGACTTACTCATTTTGAAGAAGTGAACTAACTATACTAGGACATCCAATGCAGTATCTATAAAGAACAATTAAATATTTTCTGATTCAGGAGGCACTACAAAAATCTTACTCATGTTTTATTCTGAACTATGGCTTTTTTTAAGGATATTGCAGCTTAACATACAGAGGATGCAAACTTAATTGCCCATGAAGACAAAAATAAAGAATAAGTTAAATTGTATAGAAAATTTGGTTACAATAAAGAATAATCACCCACGAATTGTATAAATCAATTATATTGACTAGAATAGACAACCAACCATATTGGATATAGGGACCTAACGTTTCCAAGGAAGCACGTAGCTGGACCAGAGTATTTCTTGTTGTCTCTTGTGGGTGGAAGACATGATTCATGATGTTTGAGGTTCTAAATACTGCTTACAGAAGATACGGAAGAGAGAGCTTTCAGGAGGTTGGAGACATTAAGACTATTACAGGGTTTCTCATTTTTAACCTAATAGACTATTGGTTTGAATGACTTTGTTCTGAAATATTTATTTTTCTGTTTAAATATTCATTGCTTTGAGATGGCAGAACTCAGCCTCGGGGAGAGGTCAGGCTGACTTTTTTCTGAGTAATTTGAAAGATGCGCATGCTGGTGTGTGTGTGTGTGTGTTGAAGACAAGAGATTTGGAGACAAGTGTATAGTAGACTTGTTGACCAAGCCTGTATCTATTATTTTTATTCTAAGCATGAAGTATTTCCCGTTTTATTTATTCTTGTTTGCAAGAGCTCAGGATTGCACTTGGTCCCCTCCTGCACTCCATCTCCCCTTCATGAGGCTGTAGCACACTCATGCTTTGGGTCCTGGTGCTTCAGTTATACCTACTCTAAAAGAAGGACCATTGTTAGGCTTGTACTTCAGTAGGTTTGCATTTAAAGCAAACAAACAAACAAAACAACTAGTGTTGATTCTTTTGTCTTTTGGTTCCATATAAGAAGGCCCGTCTGCTTTCAGGTAACTTACATTTCTGGCCACTACTATCTTCCTCTCATAACTTCTTCCCTCCGTAATCTCTGCCCTTCTTCTAGAAGTATAGATGCTTCAGGGCATTTTCTGGAGGTACCTATCGCCACCATAATGCTCTCTCATTATGCCAGCAAAGCCTCTCAGTGTTTCTCCATGTTTCCCAAACCCCCAAACCTGGAGTACCAGGGCCCTACTCCCAACGCACTGAATAATAATCTGTGGGGAAAGGATCTTGATTTTTTTTAAGACCTGTTCCCAGGGTGATTGTTATGCACAATTAAATATGGGAATCTCTGCTATCAAGGAGCCAGGTAAAAGATGAATTTGTGGGTGTGCGAGGCAGAGTGTAGTGGAAGTGGGTACTGCGTGGGGTGAGTGATCTTTTTGAGACTGTAGCAGGAATAGATGTGTCCCTAGACTCCTTTCTTGGAATCAGATAATACTTTTGCTTAAATTTAATATTTTAGTTGGTGATGGGCTTTTTATTAGTATAATCATTATCATACAATCATTAAATCTGTTGTAGTGAATTTCCTCGGAATCCCAGCCATCTACTAAGTCACAGACAACCAAATAAAGAATAAACTGTTCGGATTCAATCTGAACACGAAAACTGGAGGCTACAGGGAGACTCCATGTATAGGCTTTTCCTTCCAGTTTTTATTTACCTGTGGATTGTCTGACATCTTTCAACTCTGGGTATGATTTATATTCACTGTTAAAGAGAAAGCACCTGAGTTTTATCTAACTTATCTTTGCTACCAGAAATATGTTCAGGACTATTAGATACTAACTCTTTCAGCTCTAGGTGTTCAGAGGGTGAAACTCGGTTGAGATGAGAAATGGAAACACTTTTACTTCACAGCCCTCCCTCCAGGTCAGTATGGTGGTTTGAAGAACAAAAGGAGACACCAGTAGTATAATAGAGAACCTGACTGTTTTTAGACTGACGGAGGGGACGTTTGTTTTCAATACAGAGTATTTCAAATACCAAAGAACAGAGATTTGGCGTGGCCCTGTCTTAAGTGTGTAAGTAAATGGAGACTCTGGAATGAATTTCACTGTATGTCTGGTAAATGTGCATTGTTTTGTCTTTGTGCATATCTGTCCATTCATTTTTTTTCTCCAGGTCATCTTCTTGGTCTGTCATTCTGCTACAGACCTTTTTTTTTTTTTAAGCTCTTATTTATTTGGGAGAGAGAGTGAGAGAGAGAACACAAGCTGGGGTGCGGGCAGAGGGAGAGGGAGAAGCAGACTCCCCACTGAGCAGGAAGGCTGATACGAGGCTCGATCCCAGGACCCTGGGATTATGACCTGAGCTGAAGGCAGATGCTCAACCCACTGAGCCACCCAGGCACCCCAGAGCTTTTAAAAAATTATTTTAATTGCTTCTTGATGATCTTCAATCCAGTGTTCTGTCTTTCTGTGATAGTGTCACATACATCAGGCAGATGCCATTGCTTTCAGGACAAAGTCTGAGAAGAACTTAGGCTCTGTCAGCTGAGTACTTTTTGTAAAACTCTTACAAAGGCAGGTAGAGTTTGGAATTTGAGCCTATCTAGGCAAATCCCAGGGGATACAAATGATCTAATTCATAAAAGACTTAAAGGCAAAAATATTTTCTTTTTGTTGCAAAGCTAGAGAGTTGATTTCCATTTTCCTATAGCATGACGAAAATGCTAAGTGACACTGGCCCTGGTAATAAACTGGTGAGAAGACGCTCTACCTAAATAACAAAATGATTATTGTTATAAAGTTCATATTGATCCCTTTTTATCAGTGATTCATTCTGATCACAGATGTAATACAGGAATTAGGAAACTTTCCTCTTGAGATAGAATTTGCAGCCTGTTGAGGATAAGAAGAATGATAGCAGATCAGGTATATAAGTGGGACTCAGGATTACCAAACTGAAAAAATTAGAAAGAAGTTGAAAAATAAATGGGAAGATAGAAACAAAAATACTCTTCTCTCTCCAAGATTACATAGACTTTAATTATCCTGGAACAATTAAGGCAATTCCATTTGGCCATTCTGTCTTCTACTATTGTACTTTATGCTTAGCTTTATTTATAGCACAAATAATATTCATATAATTATTAGTTTGCATGCCTTTCTCACCTTTTAATTTTGGTCCTACAAAAGCAAATCTTATTTTTTCCCATGTGCCTTCCCTCTCCCTAATGTTTAAGACTAGCAAGTTTTAGCCACTTAAATGTCAGTAAAAATGGATTAAAGTAATACTCAGAATAATTCAGTATAACAGAGAATATGCTTAAGAAACCATAACAACATAGACTCATTTACCCCAAGTAGTGTGACTTGTAAATAATGAGAAAACTTTTCTTTAAAACGTATTGATGAAAGTGAGTGGGTTAATAAGTCCTGAATAGTGAGTCTGCAACTATAAGTCTTAAAAAATCATCTTGTTCTGCCCATTGCCTATAACTGGTTGGTTGCCACATTCCTTAAATTCCCCCCACAGCATCTCTTGATTCCATTCCCTTTGCCCCATTCCCCTTGTGTAGGCCCACATGTCTTCTCCAGTATGCTCCTGTTTCTGCGTTCTAATTGCCACCCCCAAAGTATATCCCATATACTACTAACATTACATAAGCTAAGAGTCTGTTATTCTATTTTGGTGGTTCTTTATTACCAGGAAATACTGGTTAAAACCATCACTATCCAATGGGTTTGGATATTGGGATACTCACTACATAGAGCAAAATATCGTAAAGGATAAGGGAGAGGTTCCAAGTAAGTCTGTTTGACTGGAAAGATGATTAACTCAGTCAGCAGAAATATGAAAAGACACGCAGTTTGTAGTGTAAGTGAAACACTGAGGGTGGAAGGATCGGATCCAAGGTGGAAATGTGCAGCTGGAAGAACCAGAAGCGAACAAGAGACCTAATCGAGTCGAGGGCCTGGTACCGTATTAATAGTTTCACTTGCTTTCATTGCAACCATTGCAACAGCCTCTGCAGTGAACAGTCCATTTTGCAGATGAAGAAGCAGGCTAGAAAGGCTTACGTAATTGATCATATATCTGGTAAGAGGTACAATTGAGGTTTTAACTCAGGTCTGCCTTTCAGGCTCATGCTCTTTTTTGTTTTTACTGTCCCTCCCATGAAAGCATGGGAGAAAGGACATGGTTGGACCTAAAAAATATTTGGAAGTCACCCATAGGTAGGTAATGGTTGGAGCTCTGAGATTGCAATCGGGAATTGACCGATAAAGGGTTGAGACTTGGTCTTTGGGTTATACATTTTTCCTGTATGATGGGAACTGTTTACTGTGATTGTGTATTTGAATTTAGAATTAAAATATTTAGCAGAGTTCACATTGTATACCAGAAGACCATACATACGTGGTAACGCATCGCCTCTGTTACTACATGTTGTTTAAAGGAGAAAGACGTCATTCTTAACTTTTGTGTTTGTGAGATTGAAGGAAATTGTGGATCTAAGGCACAAGCACATGAATGTTGAGTCTTTTCTCTCCTAATGGTACTCTACCAATTCTCACTTCCTTACCCCAGCATTCTTATCCAATATGATATCAACCCAAGAGAACATTTGTTTCAGCATGTATTATCCTTCATTAGTTATGCTGTCTCTCTAACCAAACAAAGCAGTTTGCTATAGTGTGCATACATGTGACTCTCCATCTTAATCCTCCTTTATTTAAAATTTTTATTTAATGCTTAATATTTATTATGCACTGTATGGGATTCTACAATGTACAAAACAATCCTCTCGCATCATAAAGAAGCTTTTTTTAAAAAAGATTTTATTTATTTGAGAGAGAGAAAGAGAGAGAGAGCACAAGCAGGGGGGAGGGGCAGGGGGAGAAGCAGACTCCCCGCTGAGCAGGGAGCCCGACGCCATGCGGGACTTAATCCCAGAACCCCAGGATCATGACCTGCGCCAAAGGCAGACGCTTAACCAACTGAGCCGACCAGGTGCCCATGAAGAATATTTAATAGGAAAGATAAGACACTTATCTAGATAAGTATAAGTTTTGAATTTATAGATCTTATACACATTCAGAGTGCAGGCTAAGTGCTATGGGAATACAGGAGAGGAAGAAGTTTCTTCTAACAGGAAATGGGAATGCAACACTTGCTGGCAAGTCTGCTCTATTCGACCCTGATCTGCGGACTTTTGATTCTTTGTCTCACATTAGCCTCACCAGTAGATAGCTGTCCTGTCTGTGTTCTAGTTGACAAAACTGAGACTTAGTTTCTTGTTCAGTGTCACAGAACTAATAGGTTATCAAGTCAGGATTCGAACCCAGACTTATTTGGCTCTAAACCTTAACCTCTTTCCTTTACACCAGGGGTCAAAAAACTATGGCCTACAGGCCACATCTGGCCCACTGCCTGTTTTTGTAAGGCTCGTGAACTAAGAATGATTTTTACATTTTTAAATGGTTAGAAAAAAGATCAGAAGATGATGACTTTGAGATGTGAAAATTAGATGAAATTCATGTGTTGGTGCCCATGAATAAAGTTGTCCTGGAATACAGCCATGCTTATTCGTTTACATATTGTCTGTAGCTGCTTTCATATTATAACAGCAGAGGCCAGTCGTTGCATCAGAAATCAGACGGCCTGCAAGGCCTAAAATATTATCTGGCCTTTTACAGGGAAAGCCTGCTGACCCCTGCTTTATGCCATACTTCCTTTCTAGGAATAGCTTCATGGAGAAGGGATTATTTGAGTTGATCCTTTATGTCCAGCTAAGTTTTCATTATGCATGAATATTCTTGATAGAGGATACAGCATGGGGAGCAAAACTGATCTGTGCTATAGCGGTCCGGCTGTGATTTGGGGAAGCACCAGATGTGGGGAATGTAGAAGTCTAGACTCATTGCAACACAGAATTAATGGTTGGGAGTTGTATATGATATGCTCTGGGGGGAAAATGGTTGCGGACCCTGCTGGAGATGCCATGTGGAGTAGGGACTAGCAACACCAGCTTGAGAAATGGTTTAGATTTGGATTTGAGTCTGCTTATGCCAGTTATTAGCCAAATGGTTTTTCAGTAAAATACTTAACCCTTTTAAATGGTAGTTTCCTTATCTGTAAAAGGAGAATAATGGAAATATCTACCTTTTACAGCTGTGAGAATCAAATCAGTTTATATATGTTGTGTGTTTTTACCTACAAAGTGCTTAGTGTATTGCCAGATACTTTATAAGCATTCATTAAATGTGAGCATTTAATATGTACCGTTGAGGGAGGGCCTAGAGGAAGTTAGAATGTATTTAGTAGATGATGGTGTGAACCTTTGTGTCACCGATTTATTTGGTGCTCATATGTAGCACTCTGACTTGTATTGAAGTTTATAGTAGGCTCCTTAATGTGATTGTAAGCTCCTCGAAGGCAGATTTCTAACTTGTGTTACGATGTTTTCAGTGCCCACGAGTTGTGGACCCATAGCAGGTATTAGTATGTCTTAGAATTGAAACAGAATTTCAAATACCTCTCCCCACTGCCTTTTCAGCTAGTGATCATTTTAAAAACTACTTTTGGTAGATTTTTTTTCTTCTCTTTTTTGTTCTTTTTGGGGGGGGGCGTTGTTTTCCCTTATGCTATGGTTAGTTTTGTATATCTGTAGTTTGTTTCTTCAGTGTTGTTCCCATAAATACAGTCTTTAACGGTTTTTTAAAATTTCACGTAACATCCACAACAGTGGATCTAGTAGGATTTTAACATTTGCTAAGTTGTGGAAGTTTGGTCCCACTAGCTGGTGCTTGCAGTGGTGGAGAGCAACTTTTATTGGGAGTATAGTGTTTTAGTCACTTCACATTTTATCTTACAATTCTTTGTAACAATGTGTGGCATTAACATTGCTGTTTTATAGAGGAGGAAACTGAAGCACAGGAAAGGTAGGTAATAACATAACTGTTTACAACTACAGTAATGACAAAGCTGAGATTCAGATTATGTTCTAACCATGTACTTCAGCATTGCCCTTGGTGAAATATGGAATTTATTGGGTCTCAGGTGGATTTGATAATCTTTTAGGTAGTGTCTAAGTCATGTAATAAACAAATTTGTTTGTATTAGGGAATAATACATTGAAAAACTGATCCTCAGTCATTATATCCCTATATTCCTTTCCTATGCAGGCATCATCTTGAGTTTTCATCAGAATGGCATTCTAAAAATTAAGTCACCGTGGCCTGCATTCTGTGTGAAATAAAATACTATTTTTTGTCCTGTTAATATTTCTCTTCTTGAACTTTTGTGTAGGTAATAAAACAACAGTGGATGGCAGGACATCGAATTGATTGTTGAGTAATTATTGAAATATCAAATAATGCTATATCCCACATGTATCTGTTTCATGTAAGTCTCTTCAGGGTTTTTCTTTTTCTTCTCCTCCTTCTCCTTCTTCTTCTGTTTAAAAATAACTTTAGAAAAGCAGCTTTGCCACTCATTTATGAGTGTGCCACATCTTCTTACTTTCTAAACCAGAGTGTTAGAAATGTAGGTAGCTTTTTTGGAAATTTGGAAGGTGTGACTGTTTAGTAGTGTTGTAAATTATGTTGCTGATGGGAAGGCAGTTAACCAAAGAATTACTTTTGTTTATAATTCCCTGCCAATTCCTGTAGTAAATTCATGTGGGTCTTAGGAGGATTAGATACAACCCTTTCTGTCTTCACAGTTAGCTTTCTACAAGATGGGGACCACTCTTCACCTTAGATGTTCTGCTTCATTATTCTGCTCATGCGAACCCCTTAAGTAAGAGTCGTGCTTTGTGACTCTATGCCAGGTGTAGTTCTTAGTCCTGGGGATGTGTCAGTGGGCCAAACAGGCCAAAAACCTCTTGCTTATGTTCTAATAGAGGAGATGAAATAAATGCAGTATCATTATAGATGAGAGGACAGAGAGAAATAGGGGCTGAGAGTTTGAGTGGTCAGGGAAGCTGGCATTTTGGCATAGTTGTGAGGGGAGGGAGGTGTGAAGTCAACGCTGTGAGGGCTTCTTCTGGAGCTAGGTGCTTCATGTGGTGGGCAGGTAGTCCTGCTTTCAGAGAACCTTCATTTTCCTGGGATGTACTGATAAGAACTAAAAGGAAATGCAGTTTGTTTTTCTTCTCATCTTTCACATAAAATCACAATTTATATTCTAGGGGAGAAAGGAGTTAAAGGAGTTAAATCTTCATTAGATTTTTGTTAAGTGAGATAGAAACTTTCTTTGCATATAGTACTCCTTATTGTCTGTTCATCTCGTGGGAGGGAAAATTTATAGACTGCTAAATTAGGTAAAAGAGAATTTATGTCTAGTTTTTTGGACTATAAGAAAAAAGTTAATAACTCATTTTCTCAGGTGATATATACCTAAGCTGTGCTTAGCCCATGATTTTAAAAACAAAACATTTTCATATTAAACATAGAGGTAAAATCTTGCCTAGAAATGATCATGTGAACTATTATTCATAGTTTGCCTGGGGGCTATCATATTTCTTTTCTGAACTTATAACTTTGGAATATATCCTGGAAATTTAATAGAAATCTGAAACCATTTAGCATTGATAATCATTGCCATCATCATAGATTATTGGGGATATTTTCAGACATTATATAGAGTGTATGAAATAAAATGCAAAATCACTCCTATTCCAATTTCATTCCCTTAGTGTATAAACATAATGTATTTTTTAAACAAAAATTTAAAAATTCCTATAAGGAGTAAAATAATCTGCTGAGAATTTCATTTTGGCCTCATAACAAAGGTTTACATTTCCCTTTTTTCAGGAAACAGTTCAGCCTCTGCCTGCCTTGTATTTCTTTGAAACACGTAGTGTCAAGGCTTCAAGTAGATCCTATAAAATGTTTTTACCTTTCTCCCCCTACCCCCCACTGCTAATTGATGTGTTGATTCAGTTGACTGAACCAGCTTTGTCAAGACTACCCTTGTGGGAGAGTCAGTACTGTGAACTCATGTGCCAGCACCTCACTCCCAGCATGGTTGGGTTGGGGGCGAAGGGAGGCCAGAGCAGGAATGAGTCTGCAAGGAGCCGAGTTGGAGTATGGAAAGCAAGTCCCTTTGCTGTGTTAATCATAACTGGGAAGCAGTGTCTTTTAGCCTTACTGATTATTTAGTAGACCCTTCTTATATACTGTAAGATTATATTTATGCCTGGAGTTGGGAGTGTAGAGCTACAGAGACCTTTGGTGCTCTTGCTCTCCTGCATTCACCAATCCACCTGAATTTGAATTTTATCTTTCATATCTGACTTCAGGCCAGTAAATCCTATGAGGAGGGCTTCTGAAGCAGTGTGCTTCATGCAGGGGGCAGGCAGGCAGGTCAGTGGATATGGATACAGCCCTGTGTAACTTGAAGAAGGGAGAGGGTTGTTTTATTTCTCTCTTAGGACACCCAGGATAGCTAAGAAGTCATATACAGTACCCCAGCCTGGAGATCATGAAAAGAACTTACATGGTGGTGGGTGACAAAGATAGACCTTTTCCCTGAAAAATTATGGGCAAAAATTTAAGGTTTTCATAGCCTAATTTCTAAAAACTAAGCAAAGGAAAAATTTTTATATAAAGCAATCCTTAATACCACTTAGAGATGATTCTTGGACACTGGAGACATCTGAATTTTGATGCTGTGTAACTTGAAAATGAAAGACAGTTATTAATTTTGTCTCTAGGTAATGTCACTACCATTTTCTTTTTCTTTCTTTTTTTTAAGACTTTATTTATTTGACAGAGAGAGACACAGCGAGAGAGGGAACACAAGCAGTGGGAGAGGGAGAAGCAGGCCTCCCGCGGAGCAGGGAACCCGATGCGGGGCTCGATCCCAGGACCCTGGGATCACGACCTGAGCCGAAGGCAGAGGCTTAACTGACTGAGCCACCCAGGCGCCCCGTCACTACCATTTTCTTAAGGATAGCACAGTAATAATTCAGTGCTTCAGCATATCGGCTTCCTCTTATTGATTACATTTTTCTTGCACAATACTTGGTAGGCTTTATTACAAAAGTCATACATGTTTATTATTAGGAGCATGAGGAGACTTTTGGGGACTTGGAGTAGATATGCCCCTAGTTTGTGGTGGTGATTTCATGGGAGTGCATGTATATATGTCAGTGCTTACACTATAAATGAGTAGATGCAGTTTGTTGTGTAGGTCAATTATATCGCAATAAAACTTTTTTAAAAAATTTTATTAATTAGATGACTAAAAAATTGGACTTGTTTTGCTGTTAATACGTTTTTCCATATGTTAGTGAGATTGAACGTTTTGATGGTATTTCATCATCTTTGAATTGTTCAGTTATATTGTTTGCCTTTTTCTGTTGTGTGTGTTTCTTATCAGTTGGTACAACCTACTATTACATTAGTGATGACAACCCAGTGTCTGTTGTATCTGTTGCAGTTGTTTGCCCCAGTTGGTTTTTCTTTTGACTTGAAAGGCCATTTCTCCCCCTTCCCTTCCCTTGCCTTCCCTCTTCCCCCGCTCTCCTTTCCTTCCTAACTTTTGCAGCCATGTCTGTCCTTTCTCTCCTTCCTGGTTTTTAGGTTTCCTATCTTCCTATCTTATGTGAGTCCCCCAACCCCAGTTATGCTCCCAGGTTTTCTTGTATTTTCTTAGTTTCCATTGTTCTCTTAGATTTTATTCCTTCTTGAATTTTTCTCGTATGGAGTATACACTGTGAGGGGCTCATTTATTTTCTTTCTGGTGGGTAGCCAGCTTTTACAGATCCTCTGTGGTAAATAAATAATTTCTCCCCACTGAAGTGAAATGCTACTTTTATCTTCTATTAATTTTCTATATAAACTTGAAACTGTTTTAGGATAATCAGTGTTCTGTTAATCACTGTGTATATGCTTAGTGTTTAATCACAGTAGCTTTATGGCAAGTCTTACTGTACGATAGAGCATGCCCCACTTCATAGCTTTTCCCTTTTCAAACTTTCATAGTAGTTTTTCACATACCAATTAGAATTATATTTAGTCCTGTTTTCTTCTCCAGGCTCTGTTTGCTTCTGACTGAAAATGACATTAGGTAGGGGAACTTGGGTGGCTCAGTCAGTTGAGCATCAGACTCTTGGTTTTGGATCAGGTCATGATCTCAGGGTCGTGAGACTGAGCCCCATGGCAGGCTCCACGCTCAGCAGGGAGTCTGCTTAAGATTCTCTCTCCCTTCACCTCTGCCCCCCTCCTCACGCACTCTCTAAATAAATAAATAAAGTCTTAACAAAATGACATTAGGTATACATTTTATTTTAGCAAGGATTAACATTTCTGTATGAAGCATTCCTCCAGAAACAAAATACATCTCTCTGTTTATTCAGGCCTTGTTTTATATCCTACATCGTGTGTTTTATCCTATACATTTTGTTGCCATTTTGAATAACTGGTTATTGCTGGTTGTAAAATAATGTATAAATATGACAAAATTTTATTATTAGGTCTACTCATTTGTAGTTACTTTCTTGGGCTTTTCTAAGTACATAGCTATAGTTGCCTCTGCGTTCTCTTTATCTCCAGTGCAGGATTGTCGCCTTATTGTGTGTAGAATGAGTCATAGGGGCGGGTGATTCTTAATGATGACAGGTATTTCACAGCTTAATATGTTTGCCAGTGGTTTTTTTATTGCCTTATTTTTCCCTTGTTGTTATTAACATGTAGTGACATCAAGTGTTCAGTTTAATGACTTTTAACAATTTGGTACCATCATCCTTAACAAGAAATTTAACATTTCTGTCATCCTAGAATGTTCCATCCTAGAATGTTCCAGATCTCCATCATCACTCCCTGCCCCCCAAAAAAGAAACAACTATTTTCTCACTTCTGTTACAATAGATTTGTATCTCATTTAGCACAGCTTTAAGATTCATCTATGTTGTTGGTAGTTTATTCTTTTTTTTCTCTCTCTCTTTTTTAAGCTATGTAACATTCCATTTTGTGAATAAACCACAATTTGTTTATCCATTTTTCTGTTGATTTCAGTACAGTCGTTTTCAGTTTGGGGCTATTATGAATAAAGCTTCCATGAACATACTTGTACAAGTGTCTCTGTACACATAAGCTTTTATTTCTTCAGGGTGAATATAAGGAGTATTTTAACTAGATAAAAAATAAAACTGCAGAACAGTTCTTCCACATGAATATACTGTTTTACACTTTGCCAAGCAGTATATGAAAGTTCTTGTTGTTCCACATCCTTGTCAACATTCGGTATTTTCAGTCTTGTGGCCCTTGTAATTGGTGTGAAAGGGTAGCTCGTTTCGTTTTAATTTCATACTCTTGATGACTAATGTTGTTGAGCCACACATTCGTGTATTTCCTGCCCATTGGTATATCTTTTTTTTTTTTTGCTTATCTTTTTGTGGGAGTTTGTCTGTTAAAGTCATTAACCCAGGGCACCTGGGTGGCTCAGCCGGTTAAGCGTCTGCCTTCCGCTCAGGTAATGATACCGGGGTCCTGGGATCGAGCCCCGCATTGGGCTCCCTGCTCGGCGGAGAGCCTGCTTCTCCCTCCCCCTCTGCCTGCTGCTCTGACTACTTGTGCTCTCTCTCTCTATCTCTCTGTCAAATAAATAAATAATATCTTTAAAAATAAATAAAGTCATTAACCCATCTTAAAAAAAAGATGCTTTGTTCTTTTCATTTTGATTTGTAACAGTTCTTTGCCAGATATGTGTACTGTGAATGCTGCCTCCCATGCTCCATCTTGTCTTTTCATTATCTTAGTGGTACCTTTCAAAGAGCAAGAAATGTTTAAATTTTGATGGAGTTCGGTTTATCAAGTTTTTCTTCAAAGGTTCTTGTTTTTTATGACCAAAGAATTCTTTGTTTATTGCAAAATTTTGACAGTTACCCTCTTTTTTTCTAGATGTTTCAGAGTTTTAAAACACTCTTATATTTAGGTCTGTTATCTCTTCCAGTTAACTTTTGCATATGTGGGATGAGTTTAGGTTTTTTTTTTTTTCCCAGTAGGTATTCAGTTTTTTATCTGTTAAAAAGGCTTTCCTTTCTCCTACTGAATTGACTTGATGACTTAATACTGACTGTATATGCGTGTGTCTATCTGGATATTTTCTGCTCATTCATTGATTGATTTGTGTGTCTTTGAGCTGGTTCCATACTGTTGTGAATACTTCTTGTGTGAGAAATTTCCTGGCACTTTTTTTAAACTTAGTTTAAAGGAAAATTTTTGACTCTTTGGTAACTAATCAATTTTAATATGGTCGTGGACCTGTTTAAGAACCACAAATTGACCAAAGTTGGGTGTATGTTTGCGTGGCTACATATATACATCTCTGTGTATGGCAGTGTTTGCCCCAGTCCTGAGGCAGTAAGCCTTCCATTTTACCAGAACGAAGAGAGAATACTCAGAGAATTTTGTATACTCACCTTAAAAATAGTCACGTAATGAGAACTTAAAGTCACTTTTTCTCCTTATTTTCTCTTCCACTATTTGTTTTAGGGTAACCAGGAGCCAACAACAACTCCTGACGCAATGGTTCAGCCTTTTACTACCATCCCGTTTCCACCACCTCCACAGAATGGAATTCCCACAGAATATGGAGTGCCACACACTCAGGACTATGCCGGCCAGACCAGTGAGCATAACCTGACCCTCTACGGAAGTACGCAAGCCCACGGGGAGCAGAGTAGCAACTCACCCAGCACACAAAACGGATCTCTCACGGTATGTGAACTATGAGGTGGGAAATGGAAGAGTGCCTGCCATCATATTGAAATCTTCACCTGAATCATCAGCCAGAAAACCTTTTGAATTAATTTAGCATCTACATGACACTACATAGAATGTGTGTAATTTCATTTCTACCCCCTGCGTTGAAATTAGAAGGTAAGTATTGAGAATCTGAGATCACAGTCACTGCCCAGGAGCTTAGGGTCTAAAGACAGAGCAGACAACACAAGGTGAGGGTACACTTAGGTCAGTTTCACCAGGAAGCTTCATTTTGCCACACCTTGTGGTCCCTCCTGTGTTGTCACTGTATACAGCCTCCCAGTAGCGTTCTGCACATTGCTTCCTCCCTCCTCCTGGACATACTCAGTCTCTTGCTCTTGGCACACCCCCTGTTTCGCTCCTATGCACTGGAAGTTCTCTCTTAGTCCCCTTTGCTGGTTCCTATCTCTCTGTTCAGTTTTTATTTTTTTAATTAAAAAAAAAAAATTTTTTTTAAGATTTTATTTATTTATTTGACAGAGAGAGACACAGCGAGAGAGGGAACACAAACAGGGGGAGTGGGAGAGGGAGAAGCAGGCTTCCTGCTGAGCAGGGAGCCCAATGCGGGGCTCGATCCCAGGACCCTGGGATCATGACCTGAGCCAAAGGCAAACGCTTAACCGACTGAGCCACCCAGGTGCCCCTAAATTTTTTAAATTTTTATTTATTTATTTATTTTTAAAAGATTTATTTATTTGGGAGAGAGAGCTTGCGGGGGAGGGGGAAGGGGAGAAGCAGACTTCCCGCCGAGCAGGGAGCCCCACGTGGGGCTCAATCCGACCCCAGCCAAAGGCAGACTGAGCCACCCACGCCCACCTCTGTTCAGTTTTTAAATGTTGCAGCGTTCCAGGCCCGGGTCCTAGGACCATCCCTTCCTCTTATTTTATGTTCTCTCTCTATATAATTATACTACTAACTTCACCTTGCTGCTCCAGCAAAACCTAGGAGTCTTCCCTCTTTCCTTCATCTCCACATCCAGTGCATTTGCAAGTCCAGTAACTATAACTCGAAGCATTCTCTTCAGCTATTCTCTTTATCTTAATACTCTAACTAGGTAGTGTACATGATTAACAGCTCAGCTCTTCTGCCAGATTTCTTGGGTTTGAGTTGGGCCCTGCTTAGCAGCATGATTTTATTAACCTCTTTCTGTGTTGGCGTGCTCAGTGAGGACAAATACATACCTGTACCTAGAAAAGGAAGACAGCAGTACCTGCCTCTGCTGGCCGCTAGGAGATTTAAAAGAGTTGAAGTCATGTATGGTATCATCACCGTCATCCCCATGCTGGTCCAGGCCTCATGGCTTATTTCCTGTGTTATTGCTGCCTGCCTGACTGTCCCTTCTCCACACAGCAGCCAACATAGTGCTCTGTTTTCTCATGCAAATAATGTTACTTTCCTGCTTAACTCTTAACAGTTCCCTCACATACTTACAATAAAATCCAAACTCTGTACTTGGTTTATTAATCCCGGGCCCCAGCCGACCTCTATGGTTTTGCCTTTTACTACTAACTTGCTAAAGTAAAAGAAATGTCAAAAATCATCCAGTAGGTATATATCACATATATATCAATACACAGGAAGTCATATTGTCTGTGGGATTGCTGGTTTATCTCCAAAGATAAACATGTTCTGTACTCTGGATAGAAAGATCTGTGTCTGGTTTTTAGATTTCTTTTTGCCCTTCCTGTTTCAGATTATCAGGAGAGCTTTATTCAGCCTTTAAACCACTTGATATCATTTACTTCCCAATAAAGAGCCTTACAGTGGAAGCTTTTGTTGCATAAGGATGGATTTAACCGTCAAATACTTTCCATTTTCTTTTATTAGATATTAGACCACAAAGAAATCCATTCTTTCCTTGAAAACATGTTATCTTTTCAGTGTTGATCCGTTAAATATAAGCACATAGTTTTATACTTCATAAGTAATGGGCTACAGTAGACAATTTATTAGGAAGATGTAAGCATGATGGGTAACAGATGAGGATTCAGTAGCATTTGTTCTAGAATCATGAATATATTGGCTGCTATCTTGGCTGCATTTCCAAATCACTTTCAAATGATTATGAATTCACAGTCTTACCAGAACTACTGTGCAAAGCAGGAATAAAATATAAATCTGAGGCTTTATCAAGTATTTTAATTACTAAGTCTATTTCTTTACTAGTTATCTGTCCTTTTTCTATTTTTATTTCTATATTCTGTTTCACATCAAATCTTGGTAATTTGTGACTTTCTAGGAATTTTTCTTTTTCATCTAAATTGTCTATTTTGTTCGTATAAAGTTAATTATAATAATAATCCCATATAATCCTTTTTTAAATTTCTATAGCATCGTAGTGATATCCCCTCTTTCATTCTTAATTTTGGTAATTGTGCCTTCTTTTTTTCTTGGTCAGTCTAGCTAAGGTTTATTAATTTTGCAGATCTTTCCAGAAAACCAGCTTTTGATTTCATTGATTTTTTTAAAAATCTGTTGTTTTTCTGTTTTATATTTCATTGATTTCCATTCTGACCTTTATTAGTTCCTTCCTTCTACTAGCTTTGAGTTTGATTTGGTCTTAGGTTTGTTTGTTTGTTTTTAAGCCTCTTGAGTGGAGGGCGAGGAGGGGGAAGGGGGAAGCAGACTCCCCACTGAGCAGGGAGCCCCACCTGGGGCTCCATCCCAGGACCCTGGGATTATGACCCCAGATCATTGATTTTAGATTTTTTTTCCTGATACGTGTTTAAAGCTATACATTTCCCCTTAAGTTTCCCATACAATGTGATATATTGTGTTTTCGTTTTCATTCAAGGTATTTTTAAATTTCTCCTTATGATTTCTTCTGTGATCCTGGGTTATATAGACATGTGTTTCTTAATTTCCAAATGTTTGAGGATTTCCCAACTTTCTTTTCTTGATTTATAATTTAATACCATTGTGGAGAGAGAACATACTTTGTATGATTCAATTTTTTAAAATTGATTGAGACTTGTTTTAAGGCTTAGTAGATGGTCTTTCCTACAGACTATTCCTAACCAGTTGGCCTTTTCTCAATATGAAATGTCCCTCCCTCTTTTTCTATCATTATTTCTTAAGTCTGTTTTGTCTGATATTAATATAATCACTTCAGGTCTCTTATCATTACTGTTTGTATAACATCTTTTCCCTTCATTTTTGTCTCAAACTCTTTGAATCTAAGGTGTGTCTCTGGTAAAAAAAAAAAAAAAAAAAAACCATAAAACTGAATCTTACTTTAGCCAATCTGAAAATGACTGCCTTTTTATCAGAGCATTTAGTCTATTTACATTTAAAGTAATTGTTAATATGGGTGGATTTATGGCTGCTATTTAACTACTTGTTTTATGTCTCCTATCTTTTATTGTTCCTCTATTCCTTCTTTACTGATTTCTGTTAAATAATTCTTAATTTTTTTTTTTTTAAGATTTTATTTATTTGAGAGAGAGAGAATGAGAGACAGAGAGCATGAGAGGGAGGAGGGTCAGAGGGAGAAGCAGACTCCCTGCTGAGCAGGGAGCCTGATGTGGGACTCGATCCTGGGACTCCAGGATCATGACCTGAGCCGAAGGCAGTGGCTTAACCAACTGAGCCACCCAGGCACCCTCTGTTAAATAATTCTTAATTGTACCTTTTAAATCCCTTTGTGATTTTTTAATTAGTTATTTATGTTGTTATTTTTATATTTTCTTAGTTCTTAATCAAGGATTACATCTTCAACTTATAATTTACTGTTGTGTGCACATGCTTGCTTACTTGTGGGTGCACACACACACGTGTGTGTGTCTTATTCTGGTAAAATATTGCAGCTTTGGTCTAATACATCTTCATTCCTCACCATCCTTTGTACTATTATTGTCATCTGTATTATACATATAAGATCCAGTTGTATGTTTTTTTTTTACCAGAGTCACACCTTAGATTCAAAGAGTTTGAGACAAAATGAAGGAAAAAGATGTCATACAAACAGTAATCATAAGAGACCTGAAGTGATTTTATTAATATCAGACAAAATAGATAAGACAAGAATATTGATGGAGACAAGAAATGGAACAATACAGTATTGTAATTATTACTTTAAAGAATCTTATATTTTCAAAGAAAGTTACCATTTTCGGTAATCTTCGTATCTTCCTGTGGATTTGAGTTGTATTCTGTTACCATTTCCTTTCAGCCTGTAGGATGTCTTTCAGTATTTTCTGTAGACTAGGTCTGTTTGAAACAAATTTTCTGTTTTTGGGTATCTAGGAACTATGTCTTTATTTTTTTCTTCATTTTTGAAGGATAGTTTTACTCACTGTAGAATTCTTTCTTAGTTGACCATTTTCCACCACTCCCCAGCACTTTAAACCTGTCATTCCACTGCCCTCTGGCCTCTGACAAGAACGAGCTCGTTCTCAGGAGTCAGCTATTAATCCTACTGTTCCCCTTTCTGTGATGAATTGTTTTTCTCTTGCTGCTTTCAAGATTTTTATTTTATCTTTGGCTTTGAGCAGTTTGACTCTGATGTGTTTAGGGGGAATCTCTTCATTTTTATCATACTTGGAATCTATTGAAATTTTTGGATCGGTAGATTAATATTTTTTATCAAATTTGGGAAGTTTTTGAATATAATTTATTCAACTATTTGTTCTTTCTCTTTCTCCTCTCTTCCTGGGACTTTCACCACAAATATGTTGGGAACTTGATGTCAGTCACCCACAGGTTCAAGTTCTAGTTTTTTGTTTTTGAGTTGAATCGAAACAGAATCTAACGTTCTGTTCATTTTTCTTTGGTATTTTTTCTTTCTGTTCACTAGATTGGAGAATTTCTGTTAATGCCTCTTTCAGTCCACTCACTCTTGTTCTGCCACATTGCACTAGCTTGTGACCCCATCTAGTGAATTTTTTATTTCAGTTACTGTACTTTCCAACTCCAGAATTCTCATTTGTGATTTCTGCTTCTCTGTTGAGATTCCTTGTCATCATATTTCCTTCAATTCTCTGAATACATATGTCACTGCCGCTTTGAAGTCACCTGCTGAGTCCAACATCCAGGCCCACTCAAGGGTCCTTTTCTAGTTACTGCTTGTTTTCTTGAGTCTGGGCCATACTCTCCTGTTTCTTTACAGGTCTTGTAATTTTTTATTAAACTGGACATTTTAGTAATATATTGCAGGAACTCTGAAGTGTTATTTTTTTTAGAGGTGTAGGTGTGTGTATGTGTGTATGTTTTAAGTAATTTGCTTGAACTTAAACTGTGGACTGTGACTTCTTGATGGTGTGCAGCCACTGCTGTTTCTGCACAAAATCTTAGCGATTTTCCCTCTCATTTCTACTTTTTTGCCTGGCTAGGCGTTAGCCCTGTGTCTCCCTAGCTCATTGGTCAGCCAGGGATTTGGGCAGAGGTTGTGTTGAAGCAGCTCAAGCTTGTAACGCTTCTGCCGAACTCTTTCGATCCATCTCTTTGTGGGTTGGGAAGTGAGTTCAGAGTTCAGCCAGTTCTCAGATCTGCCTGGCTTTTTCTGTCTGTTGGGCTCTCTCATGTCTCCCCTCCTCATGCTTATGGTTTCACCGTTGGCCACAGATATGAGGAGAGCATGTCTAGCTCCTCTATAATTCTCTCATTTTTTCCAGGGTCTCCCCTTCATATTGCTGGCTGCTCCACCACTCACCTCATTCAGACCACAAGCTCAAGATAGAAGAACTAAATTTCCCCTGTTAGGGCCTACCAAACTTGCCACTTTTAGCCAACAGAGCTGTGGGTTTTCTACTGCCCACCCCTGCCCCAAATGCCCCAAGTTGAGTTTACCCCTTCTGATAGCACAGCTGCTAGTTCTCATGGCCCTGGCCCTGTCCTGATAAAAACGAAGTGCTCTCCCACAGAACTGAGGGATCGGTGGTGGCGTTGGGGCAGGGACGGCGTGGCGGCGATGTGTGTGGCCTCTTGCTGGTCTTACCCTAAGCTCTAGCAGTTTTTCAAGAAATTTCTTTATCATCCGCCTTTGATTTCCGGAATGTGAAATGATTGTGGGACAGTTTTTGTCCAGCTTCCTTACCGTCGTCTTGTTTTGGGGAGAGGAGTCACTGGCCTGTTCAGGCCGTCAGAGCCAACAGTGCCCTCCCCGAGTCCTGTCCTGGTGCTGGCTGTACAGTTCCTCCCTGCGCCTCTCCTCCCCACGGCCCGCTTCTCTTCCTGCTTATTGTCCCTTCCTGCCACCATCTCCCATTGTTTGAGATGCCCGGTTCTAGGTTTCTAATGGCAGGGTGAAGGGCAAGTTCTGTTCCTTAATACAAGTATATACGGTGAAGACTTCTGTTCCCCATCCCTATTCAAAACTCTTCACTACATAATTTTGCATTGTATCGACCAATTTGAGTTCCTAAAGAAATACTGAAATAAAAGTAGGAAGCCATGTGTATGGACTGGGAATTTATTGGTGCTGAGGAGGAAATGGAAAATCCTTTGAGCTGTGTCTACAAACAGAGAGGGCACAGGTTCTATAATTTTAGGAAGTTGCTAACAATAAAATGGGAAATTATTAGGAGGCTCTGGTTGAAGATGCTTCTTACATGTTTAAGTGTACATTTAAATGGGAGTGTGAATTCACCGCTCTTAAGACATTTGCTTGGTAAGTTGTGAATGTGTGGGTGTTCTGGGGGGGGATGTGTGTATGGAGGGAGAGACTGAGCAGTAGAGCAGTACATCATAAAACAGATTTGACAACATTATAGATTATTCTGTTAAACTTTTACTATCTACTAACATGTTTCTTAAAATGGATCCGGCAATTCCTGTGGCCAATTAAATCCAGAAGGTAGATAGGAAGCTTTGTTATTTACAAAGAAATGATACCTTAAATTTCTGTAACATTTTAACAATTGCTTCCACAAACACTGTATTATTGTAGTTCATAAACTAGTCCTAGTGTATGTGAGGGTTTTACAGTCGGGGATTTCAGAGTCTGTTCTCTCCATTCTGCTGCTTGGATTCCCTGACTCCAGCTCAGCGATGGGAGGCAGTGTATGTATATGCGCTGGTCCTGAGAGCAGGCACCTCTGCATCTTTTCCTACTCAGCCCAAGTGTCAGCTCTGCTGGGAAGCCTTGCTTGATTTTCCTAGGCAAAGCCAAGCTTATCCTTCATTTAGGCTCAGGTAGACTCCTGAGCTGACCACTTTTTGTGGAACTTACAAGATGTTGTTTTTTGTTGTCTTCTGTCTCCCTAATTAAACTCTAAGCTTTACCAAAAAAAAGTTCTTCTAGTTCATCTTTGCATTCTCTGATTTATCACAGTGCCTGGCACTTAATAGTTACTCAGTAACTGTTACTCGGGTTATCGGAAGTAGTTAAAGGAGATAAGGTGTGCCATGGCAGGTCTGAGGAGGGAGAAGCTAAGGCTTCTAGATGCAGGTGGCATTGATCTGGTCCTCATATTAAGAGTGATTAGAATTGGAACATGCACAGAATTAGAACATGATGAGAAGAATTAGGAAAGTCATTTCTCAAAGCAGAGTTAGATAGATGGACGAGATCAAAATGTCCTTGAATAAAAGCATGTGTTTCCAATAGGCTGAAGTTTGGGGTGTTTGGTGGTTACAGAGGGAAATAAGGTGGGGGGAAAAGTCGCTTGAGTACAAACTGGGAAGAGTATTTGAATGCCCGGCTGAGAAATGACTTTATCGAAGGTTTTTGAGCAAGGAAATGGAAGTGAGCAGAGCTGTGCTTCCAGAAGACCTATGTGTTGCATATACCAGGTGAGGGGAGAAACAGGGGGACCAGTTAGGAAAGAGTCTTCTGAGGTTCTGGCCCAGGGGGCTGCAGCAGTTATGTAGAGGAGGGATGAATGGAAGAGAAGCTGCCACAGTAGAATGCACAGAACAGCTGGTTAAATAAGTAAAACAAAGAGAGCACAGTCAAAGATTGTGTCCTCCTCAGTGCAAGAACTGTATCAGGAATAAATTATTTCACCTCCCAAACTTCGGAGTCCTCATCTATTACATGAAGCCAGCAGTGCCTACCTGACAGGATTGTATTGAAAAGAAATTAGAAATGTTTGGGAAATTACTGGCTTAAATAGTTCTTTAATTGGCTTTTTTTAAAAAAAGATTTTATTTATTTAGAGAGAGAGTGCACACACAGCAGAGGGGGAGGGGCAGAGGGAGAGAGAATCTCAAGCAGACTCCCCACTGAGCACGGAGCCCAACTCGGGCTCAGTCTCAGGTCCCTGAGATCATGACCTGAGCCAAAAACCAAGATTTGGACACTTGGAACCAACTGAGCCACCTAGGAGCCCCTTTAATTGCCTTTTTTAAACCATCTTTTAAAATTATTTGTCCTTTGATGTCCTTGGTTTGTGTTTTTTATTATTGTGAGCCACAGCTGTACTGTAATAGAGATTTTGTTTATGTTGAATAGTCTCATCTTGTGTGAGGGAACCAAAAAAAAAAACTTCTACAAAAATGAGAAATAATGAAATCTGGAATTTTATTTCTAAAATGTATTTCAGAAATTGATTTTCACATTTGGCTAGAAGCTTCTTGTGCCCTTAAGACAAGAGCCTGTTTTGATAGTCAGTTTGTCCCATACTGTGCATTAGCAAAGAGATAACAGTCAGGGGTCCTGATTACCCCTGTACCTTCCTGCAGAGAAGAAAGGACCTCAGTTGTTACATGTTTAGATACTCTTCCAAATGCTGGCAGGCATAAGTGACTAAAGTATTTGAGGTAGACAAGCTTTGATGAGTAATCTTCAGATGAGGTTTGTGTTTGTATGCATATTCTACCCACCTAGTAGATTATACTTTCCTTGAGGGCAGGAGTTACTACTTGCCCTCTAATTACTCCCATTGGCGTATAATGGATGTTTGATAAGTGTTTTTTGAGTGAAGAAAATAGAAGCTTATAAAGGTCCAGCATTTTCTGTGATTGGTTAGGAAATGTTAGGAAATGTTAATAACATCTTTTGAAGTATTTGAACAGAGTTGTTGATGGCTCTAAAGCAGAGATTTGAAGGCACAGCTGAGGGGGCCCGCCTTTACTCTGTTGGTCAGCTGTAGACCTCACAGCCCTCCTCAGTGGTGGCATTCAAGCACACCTCTGTATGAAAGATAACTAGAACTCCATGCTGTCCACCATCCTGTTTCTTTGCTTTGTTGCATGCCCTTTCTCTGGAGTTGAAGCCAGCTTTTGTCTCACTTCTCTATTAGATCCGTCTAACCATCCTCCATGGAATTACCCACTGACTCCCTTACTTGCAAGTGCCTTTTGGATTGGTATCCCACTAAAACATAGCCAAGAAGTGCTAGCCCTTAACATGGGTCCATTTGCCCAAGTGAGGATTTCTATAACATAATGGGAAAGATGGGGCCCAAATCTTTCTCTCATATTGTGTGTCATGGGCCGTATTACCCTCAGCCTTGCAGCATAGGCATTCTCGTTAGCATGTCTTTTTCCAAGCTAGAATTAGAAGGCCTGGGACCACAGAGGAATTTACTCATCTGACTATCCACTCTTCCAAGAGAGTCCCTCATTTTCCCTCCAGACTAGTAAAAGGGAGAAGATGTTGAGCTGACACAAACCATTCACAATTGTTATCGATTTATCAGAGTTATGATGCCTGTGATCATCTTGGCAGTTTCAAAGCTGGATCCACGAGCAAACTGTAGGCTGGTCTGAAAGTGCAAGAGTTGCTACAGAAAACCACACTTAGTGCCAGGCATGGATATTTTTGTTTTAGATTTATTTATTTATTAGAGTGCACGAGAGAGCAGGAGGGAGGGTCAGAAGGAAAAGGAGAGAAGCAGATTCCCTGCTGAGCATGGAGCCTGATGCAGGGCTTGATCCCACCTAATCCTAACCCCGAGATCATGACCTGAGCCGAAATCAAGAGTTGGACGCTCAACCAGTTGAGCCACCCAGGCACCCCAGACATGGATATTTTTGAATAGAGAAAATTGCCCTTTGGTTCATGACACTCAAGACACCTTTCAACATATTGTTAATATTGTTAGCCTCATGATTATTGCTGCTTCTCCCTTGCGTGTCTTCATTCATTTATTTACTTTTACTTTTATTTACTTTTACTTTTATTTACTTTTACTTCCCACCCCACCACCGCCCTCCCCTGCCAAAAGCAACTAGAACTAAACAGTGCTGGGAGTGGTAATTCTGTGCTCTGTTGCCCCTTCCTGCTCTCCTGTGTTAGGGCCAGAATAAAGAAGCACTAATGATTCATTTGGGGGCATGGATTTTCTTAACTTGTCTAAAGGGTTGTACATTTTTCATAAATATTTTGTACTATTTTTTGAAGTCAGTAAACTGATTAGAATCATTGAGTTTTAAAGCTAAAATGGATTTTAGAAATTATTTTATGCCTTCCTTTTACAACAGAGGTCAACAGTTCTAAGTGACTTGAGCACGGAAGGTTACAGCTAGCTAGTAACAGAGCCGGAACTCAGGAAATCTGCTTTCAGCCAAATGCTTTTTTTCTGCTTCCCCATGCAAATTATAAAAAATAAAAAGCATCGGGCGCCTGGGTGGCTCAGTTGGTTAAGCGACTGCCTTCGGCTCAGGTCATGATCCTGGAGTCCCTGGATCGAGTCCCGCATCGGGCTCCCTGCTCGGCAGGGAGTCTGCTTCTCCCTCTGACCCTCCCCCCTCTCATGTGCTCTCTCTCATTCTCTCTGTCTCAAATAAATAAATAAAATCTTTAAAAAAATAAAAAATAAAAAGCATCCACAGGGGATGGTCTTCTTAGCTTCCACTGATTGTTTGACTTTAAACCTAAGAACTCCACCTAGAACATACAAACAGATTTCTTTCATTCTAAAATGCACATTAAAATATTAGAGAAGCATTCAGTTAAGGATGAAGTTTTTAATTGAGGTGATCTTCTGTGTGTGTTTCACTAGTTTACATTATGTCTAATTTTTCTATGATTCTCACTCCTGGTTTAAAAAAATAAGTGACTTGCTATGGTTTTTGTTTCACAGTGTGATACCAGTTCATGATGCTACTACATACGCAAACGATGCCTTTGTAATTCCTTTTAACAGCACTTTGACCTGAGAAAATGGAACGAGACATTTTCTGAAGAAAATTGAATTACTAGTTAATTGAAAAAAAAAAAAATGTTCGCTTACATTTAAATGCCCAGACTAGACTAGATTCTCAGAATTTGGGTTGTCATAGCAGTATTCAGATACACAAAGGAAATACATAAGCATTTCTTTTTAAAATAACTAAATCTAAAGGTAATTTTTCTTGACTAGTGAATTGCTCTACAGAGAGATAAATTCAATTTTCCATGCCCCAAAAATTGTGTCTGGTGGTGGCATTAGATAAAATAATTTTATGTTCAGTATATCACAAGTGTTCTATCACAAGTTTTAGCAATGTGAAATACCTTGATTTTCAGTAAATAAGCATATGGGCCAAGATTTCACTTTTTAGAAAATTATTTGATCATATGAGGGCATTTTTACTCTTTAAGAAGGAATTCATATGATCTAATTCCACCAGGTTTTAACCCATCATATACTCCATTATAAACATTTATAAAAATGTTTCCAATGCTAACAAATCTAGTTGGTGGACCAACATGGGTTGTAGTCCCTCCCCCCCCTTTTTTAAGGCAATGTAAAATGACCTAATGAAAAGTATCCCAACCCACTTTTTAAAAATATTACCAAGAGGGCACCTGGGTGGCTCAGATGGTTAAGCGTCTGCCTTCGGCTCAGGTCATGATCCCAGGGTCCTGGGATCGAGTCCCACATCGGGCTCCCTGCTCCTTGGGAGCCTGCTTCTCCCTCTGCCTCTCTCTCTCTCTCTGTCTCTCATGAATGAATAAATAAAATCTTTAAAAAAAAAAATATTACCAAGAAAAACTGAAATTTGTTTTTTAAAGTTGTTTTAGAAAAAACTTTATTATATAATATTGTGATTGTGGTTAGGGAGCTTGAGCCCTGGAAATCAGATTGAGTTGGGTTTAGCTCCCAGCTCCTGCCATTTGCTAAATGTGTAACCATCTGAAAATTTTAACTCTAATGCTCATTTTCCTCATCTGTAAAAATGGTGGTAACAGTTCCTACCTGATAGGGTTTTTTGGATTAAATGAGAAAATGAATAGCAAGTACTTAGGATAATGCCAGGCACATAGTAAATGTCAGTAAACGTTAGCTACAGTACTGTTATTATATAATTATTTCAAAGACGGTGTCCTAGGCAACCTTGATTTATGAAACGATACTAATGAACGGGCCATCCAGTTCTCTCTTCTGAGAGAATCTTCCTTCCCTCAGCTGCATAGGAACTAGTGCACTAAGAGCCATACCTTTGTCAGTGAATTTTATAGCCGGCTTTACAAAAATAAATGAATGAATTACATATGTAATACATGTTTGGGGAGAAGGGTGAATTCTCTCTCTTCAGAATTCACAGGAAACCTGTTGACTTTGTTTAGTCCAGTATTTTCCAGATTTATTTAACAGTGAAATCCCATTTTCTACAGAATACCAGTTAACATCCTGTAGAACTGACATTCTACCCATTGGGAGGTATTGCTCCATGATTTTTGAAGTGCACACACATACACACACACACATATCCTTTAGATGCGCTTAAAACTCTTTTGGGAATGATCTTTCCATTAGATTTTCTTGGGTATAAAATACATCACAGTCTTATTTTATATAAATTTGAATCATTCAAATTTGAAATAATGTAATACAGAAAAATTAATGAAATTTCACTTTTGTGTAAATTTTTAACTGTTAACAAAATTCAACTGAGTAAATTACACAGGTCTTATTGGCTGTATTCAGTGATTCATGAATTGGGTTGCATCCAATCTAAGCAGATAGAAAGGAGCTTGGAAGAGCTGTACAGAAGCAAGAGATTTTATAGGCAGAAGGGAGCAGGAACAAGGAAGTTATACTGGGCATTTGCTGATTGGTTAAAGCAAGGTCACTTTCTTTACATGGAACAGAGGCAAGTCTCAGAGCCGGGTCAGGTAACTTGTGCTGAGCAAGCAAGTACTGATTGGTTGACCTGGGCCTTGCTTTTCTGGGAGAGCCCAGCAAAGAAATGGAGTTCAGTTTGGGTTTGCTGAACTGGGGCTTATCGGCATGAGTCACTCCCTCTTGGACACAGTCTGGTTCCTTTAACAGAACTAATGTGAATATTCCCAAGTGAAACCTTTGTTAATAATTGCCTAATTTCAAAGCTGTCTGAATTATAAGGTGATTGACAAGACAGCTCTACTTTTAGCAGTTAAGAGAAATATCTGCTATCTTTTGAGAAGTTTAATCTTGAATTTTGCAGTTTTCAGAACCATGTCCCTTATACCATATGTGACTGACTGTAACATTGCAAAAATACCTGATTCATCCTATGAGGAGGATCCACTTAAACCTTAACTGAAGACCAGTCCCTATCCCAAAGAAATTGAACCCAACTAGGAATCATACTTTTGTTCTTAAAACAATGAGATCTTCAGGGAAGATGCTGCAGGATATGATACTCTGTGTGGCTTACCTTCTGTAAGTAAGAGAGATTTATAAATCAAACTGTTTCTAATTTGGGAATACATAATAGTGGTATCAGATTAAATGGGTTTCTTTCTTCACCATGCCAATAATTTGAAATGAATAGACTTTTCCGCCCATTTCTGACTTTTATAAGTGGTCCAACCCGCATATGGAATACAAATACAAGTATTTGTCTACAGTTGTGCCTGTGTATAGTCATTAAACCAACTAGGCATTCTTTGTGTTTTAATATTCTCTAGGGTTTAGAATCTGACATCCCAAAATACCTTTTCCCTTCTTTTTAACTTTTTATTTTGAAATAAACTTAGACTTACAGGAAAGTGGCAAAATTAGTGCAAAAAATTTCTGCATAATCCTTTACCTAACTTCCCCTAATGTCATTACCTTAGATACAGTACAGTTTTCAAAACCAGGCAGTAAAAAGTGTTACAATACTAGTAAGGCAAAATACAGACCTTATTCAAATTTTATCAGTTTTTCCACTAATGTCCTTTTTTCTGTTCTAAATTCAATTCAGGATCCCACATTGCAGTTAGTTGTCATGTCTCCTTATTCCAAAATATTTAATCATACTCAGCTTATATCTGGAGTAGTTCCAGTCTCTGAAGAACAGAGAAAGGAAAAAACTTTGTATTTATAGGCTTGCTGTTAGCTGAGAACCATGTCTCATTTTTGAGGTCTCTGCTTATTCTCCTGCAGACTTTTATGTGTGCATTGGCGAAGGGCTATAATGCAGGCTCTCCTTCTTGAGATACAGAGGTTATTTTGAAAGCAAGCAGTATTTGCCAAAGTGTTTTACACTTGTCAGCTCAAAACACACATAAGCTGTGTTGCATATGTACATACAGTATTATAAGGTTTTATCAAACATGAATTAGTTCCAGGTTACTTTTGAATATATCAGTCTAATTTTGCTTCCTCCAAGAATGCAGTAAATGGTTTTTGTGTTTGTGTGTTTTTAGGGCTATAAACCAATAAGAACAGGAGAATTAATAATTGTGGAAGCTAGAAAGCAGATGTCCCAGTTAGTGACAAGCTTAGCAGACCCACATGAGCTTATTTCTAAGCCAATTGTGGGAGAAATCTGAGAAAGAATTCCGTTTACACCACAAAAATTTTAGAAGTTGCAGAAACTGACAGCTCTAGATAGAAGATTGGAAAACTCTTCTCTGAGAGCCTGACTGACTCAAGAGGAAAGATTTGAAGATGGACATGTCGGGGTTCCCCCAACAAATTGCTTACCTAACAGACCTGGAATGAGTCAAAGTCCTCATGCCCCTCCACCCCACCCACTTAGAACTATCAGTTTTTTAGCTATCTTCCCCCACTCAATTCTTACTTCTAAGCAGACAACCAAAGATAGCTAGATTCCTGAGGGAACCCTACAACGTGCAAGATAGAGAACAAAAAGAAGCAAACAAAAAAGAAGTTGTGAATAAAAGGAAACTTTTACTTCCAAAAACAACCAAAGCAATAATCTATAGCTTTAGAAAGATAAAGAGAAGATACTGCATCTACTAAACAAGAATGAAGTTTAAAAGGGGTGTAGACTGCGGAATTCAGAGAAGAAAAACGAACCCTTGAAATTAAAAACACGGCAACAGGGGCACCTGGGTGGCTCAGTCTTTTAAGTGTCTGTCTACGTTTGGCTCAGGTCTTGATCCTGGGATCCTGGGATCAAGCCCCACATGGGGTTCCCTACTCAGTGGGGAGCCTGCTTCTCTCTCCCTCTCTCTCTGTGTCAAATAAATAAAATCTTTAAAAAAAAAAGGCAAAAAAATGTAAAAACTTTGTGGGAGGGCTGGAAGATGAGATTGAAGAAGTAGAGGTCTGTGGTCTTTTATCCACAGTTCTAAAATCCAAAAATGTTCTGAAAATCAGGTGATTTTTCATAAGTTAGCAGCAAAACTCACAACCTGTATATATCTTTGTTGCATTTGTATGAATGCACATAAAGAAATATCACTGTCCCAAGTCTGATTGAGTTACATTATGAGTTATATACCCATTATTACCTTTCTAAAATCCTAAAAATTCTGAATTCTGATATACATTGGCTCCAAAGTTTTCAGATAAGGAATTAAACACCTATTATCCCAAAAAATAGAGACAAAAGCCAGAGAGCAAATAAAGAGATAAGAAAATTAGAGGACCAATCCAAAACATCCAGTGTCCAAGAATACAAGTTCCAGAGAGAAAGACCAAATGTGTGTAGGGTGGGAATCATCAGCAAAATAATTCAGGAAAACTTTCCAGGACTGAAGGACATTAATTTTCAACTTAAAAGAGACTACAGAATTACCAGCAAAATAGATTAAAATAAAACAGACCCACATTAAGGCATAGTGCTACGAAATTTTAGAACACTAGACACACTGGACAGTCTCCAAACCAGAGAGAACGACGGAAAGGAATGCCTTCAGGCTTCTGAACAGCAGCAGGGGAACTAGACACACTTTAGAATTGCCTTCAAAATTCTAAAGGAATTCTTTTCAACCTAGAATTCTATACAAACGATCATTAAAATGGGTTAATTTAGTAGATGTTTTCGGACATGAACCAGATTCTCAAGAAATTTGCTGTGCTGAATTAAATTTCTTCTTCTTCCCCTTCAGCCTCACAGAGGTAAAATAAGAAATGATGTCGTCTCAGAAAACAAAAGGAAAAATAAATATTGAAGAAAACCCATAATTCATTAAACAAAATATATTATTTCTGAATTTATTAAGAGATTCCTTACTATCTCAGATTACGTGTTAAGTGTTACTATGATAGAGACTTGGAAAGTAATACTTCATTTCATATTGCCCAGAACTCTCTTTCAGACCATAACAGCACATTTGTTCACAGTACATAGTGAAAATATTTCCACTGTTTCATGGAGAAGTCAGAAAATTAATCCATTTCACAGTTACAGGAATTTTAGAAGTTTGAGTTCATCAAACCAAACAAAACATTTTTAGTCCTTGTTTCTAGAATGAGGCTTTGAGACTCTAAGTCTGATTTGCTTTTCAGTGTAAAAAGCCCTGGCCTTCTCTGCAGTTTGGACAGATAGCTAGACCTCACTGGGGCAGCGGGATTGTTTAAAGAGTAGATATATAGACAGTAGTCCCAGGATTGCATCAGTGGTGCCATGGCCAGCCCTCGCCATAAACTCTCAGTGCACAGACTCCAGCCTCTTCTGTTTCATCCCCTGCCCAGTGAATAAATTAGGTCAGAAAATGACCACAGAAGGGAAGAACAGAACCTTGGGAGGTTGTTTATGCAGTCAGTAAAGTGGCTCAGTAGCTAACAGTAGAAAATAAAGCAAACCGGTAGTGTACACTGAGATTTTTCTCAGAACAAACAGTTCTACTGTCCACTTTTCACAAAGATAACAGCCGAAAAACTTTTACTTTTTCTATCTGATCTAGTTCAGCAATTAGTAGTTGATATTGAGGTACACTTAAAGTTGGGGATGTCAGATAGGGAAGTATCTCGTTTAATTACATTCAGTGTATATTTCCTTTTGTTTTTAAGATTTTATTTATTTGAGAGAGAGAGAGACAGAGATAATGAGAGAGAGCACAAGTGGGGAGAAGAAGGAAGAGCTCAGCAGGGAGCCCGATGCAGGGCTCCATCCCAGCACCCTGGGATCATGACCTGAGCCGAAGGCAGACGCTCAACTGACTGAGCCACGCAGGCACCCCCAGTGGGTATTTCATGTTCCTATGTCCACTATGTACAGAAATCTGCTCCTCAGCCCCTTTGAATATCAGTTTAGTAGTTGTCTGGCTATTTTCCTGTGAGTACCAGTGTGCCTTTGCCAGTTATCTGACTCTTGCTTTTCCTCCCTTTGTGGCCTGACCTGCTTCTCTTCCCTCAAGGTATAGGATACATGTCATTCTTGTATAGCTTTCCCTCTCTTGCCCCCATGCCTGCCTCCAGCCCAGGGGGAGGTCTTGCTCCTCCCCGTGAGGGTCCTGAGAAAGAGTGGGATCCACACGTGTTCTCCCTTTTTTTTTTTTAAACATTTTTTTTTTTTAAGGTTTTATTTATTTGACAGAGAGAGACAAGGGGGGAGGGAACAGAAGCAGGGGGAGTGGGAGAGGGAGTAGCAAGCTTTCTGCCGAGCAGGGAGCCTGATGCGGGGCTCGATCCCAGGACCCTGGGATCATGACCTGAGCCAAAGGCAGACGCTTAACGACTGAGCCACCCAGGTGCCCCACATGTTCTCCCTTCTAATGAGAAGGAGGAAGTGTGGGTGCCATGCTGGACAGGAGGCCTAGCACATGAAATTCAGCCAACTGGTTTTCAGTTTCTGCTCTGCTACTTAATATGTGACCTTGGGCACCTAGTGTGCCTTACTTTCTGCCTCTGTCAATTGGGGTAATAATAGTGCCCCCTCGTAGATTATTGTGAGTATTAGAAAAGATGATACATGTGCATTACAACATGACACAACGATTAAGAGCATGTACTCTGGGGCCAAACTGCCTGTGTTTGAACAACCCTGATCCAGTACTTAGGCAGTATTTCTGGTTTTCAGATTCCTCATCTGAAAAGTGAGGTAAAAAATAATACCTCCTACAGTCTCATGTTTAAAAAAAAAAAAAAAAGTGCCTACTGTTAGGGTTTGTTGTAAGAATTACATTAATTAAAATACATAAAATGCATAGGCCAGTGTCTGGCAAATAGTAAACACTATATAAGTATTAACTGTTATTAGGCTTACGGAATGGTCCATGATATAGTAGGCACTCAAGAAATAGTTGCTATTTAACAAGGAGTTCCCACTTTCCAACAAAATTCTCTAAGTGGAAAGCAGAAAGGATCTGAGGTCTAAAGAGAAGAAAGCAAATTAAAGCCACAATATGGTGCCACTGCCTCCCGCCAGGATAGTTACAATGAAAATGACAATACTGAGAGCAAATAGAACTCACAGTTATCCATAGTTGGGTATAAGTTAGTACAGCCACTTGGGAAAACTGGTGGTATCTGTTAAGGCTGAACTTAATGCATGTTCTTAAGCCAGCAAATCCACTCCTACGTGCATATGTACCCAACAGAAATGGCTGTTTGCACCAAAAGACAAGAATGTAGCAAGAATATTCATAGGAACATTATCCTTAATAGCCAAAAACTGGAAGCAGCTCCAATAAGTCCTGTATGTTTATAAAATGAAAGAAGAATGGATGAATTACAACAATAGTGTGTGTATGTGTATTACACAGAATGTCTAAAAGAAGACAAACACAAAAGAGTACATACTGTATAATTCCTTTTCTTTCCTTTTTTTTTTTAGTTCAAAAACAGCCAAACCAACCTATGGAGTTAGAAGTTGGGGTAGTGGGGACCCTTTCACAAGGGGACAGTTTTACTAGAGTGCTCCTGAAGTTCTGTTGCTCCATCTAATTTGATAGTTACATGGGTGTATTTTCTTTGTGAAAATTCATTCATGCTTCTGATTTCTGCATTTGTATCTATGTATATTAAACTGCAGTTTTAAAATATAAAGTCAGAAGACTTGAGAATTTTGGAAATGATAATTTACTTTTTCAACTTGCCAAGTGTCCCTAGAATTAAAGACTTAGTACTTTTAAAGAATGTAGGTGTTCGGGGGCACCTGGCTGACTTGGTTGGAAGAGCATGCGACTCTTGATCTTGGGGTCGTAAGTTCGAGCTCCACTTTGGGTGTAGAGAAATAAATTTAAAAAACTTAAAAGAAAATGTAGGTTTTCACTACAAGGCAGAAAATGATCCAATCTGGCTTCTGTCCTTCTTAAATTGTGTCTTCAAGGCCGTAAAAATAATCATTAGTTTTCATTTATCCTGCCACCTCATTATAATATTACATATTACATGAACTATATGTGTAAGTTATATATAAAACTGGTTTGGAGCTAGAGTCAATCTTTTTAACTTCTTTCAGAGTGATGCACTGACATCCTACAGATCAGATCTGGTGGTTTTAAGTTTGGCTGAAGAAGTAGTTTTATGGGCTCCAGCTGTGAGATGTAAGGGGCAAGTTTGAAGGTGTTTGAGTGAGCATTAGTTGTAATCGACACTTAACGCTTATTGCTTATTGCTTTGGTGTCCATGATGCCGTCTTAGTAACTTAGTGAGTTTCATGTTTGAATGGAATTTGTTTTGTTTAGTCTGCATTGTGCCCAGATTGATGATTGAAAACCTTACACTTTCGCAGAACATTGCTTCGTAGCTCTTCCCTTTTCTACTATTTTTATATCATATGAATCATTGCACATTTAAGCCATCTGCAAGGCCTGAATGGAATGAGATAAAAGCTGCCATCACTTAGATTGACACTTGAAAAGCTAGCATTCATTCCAAGTTTATTCCTGATAATCCTTTATAATTTAAAGTCTCGAACTTCATTTCAAGATGGTTGGTAACGTCTCTGAGCCAAAAGTATCTGTGACTCACAGTTTCTTTTACTTGAACATTGGGTCAAAGGGAGGGGATCTGTTCTGCGTCACACAGAAGAATCTGTTAGGGACTCAGTTGTAACTCACTTGAGATACTTAGAACAGTGAGTTCCGCTCTTGGTTTAATCAGCTCCGTGAGCCCTCCAGTTTGGCATGCACTTCATAGGGAATAGTGAAAACATAAGGTTCCTAAATTGCCAGATGAATACTTCAAAATAAATGTGTTTTGAATACCTAGAATGTATCACACCTGTTAGATGTTTGTCAAAAGTATTTCTCTGTGTTGCAACTTTTTTGAGGATTTATCAGGGGGAAAAAAATGCCTGCAGCATTGCAAAATAGATTGAGGATTAAAAGTGCACCCCATGCTTACAGGTCCTATTTCACTGTGGGTGTACACAGACCTAGCATTTACATGTTGTCCAGTAGGCTATGCACAGTCCGTAAAGCCTCTCCCAGCAGATTTTGTAAATGGGGCTTTGCTCTGGGCTGCAGGAGCCTGGGGTCCCTGTAATGACGTCAGCTGGATTTGTCAGCTGGAATCCCATGGATTAGGAGGAGAGTGCCGATTGGTTTGAGTAGAGGCTCTTCAGGTTGAAGCCAAATGCCCATTGTCATTAGGTGTCTCCTCTTCAGGAATAATGTTACGATACTTTGGTGACCCGGTAGTCATAAACTCTGGAACTAATAGAGGGAATGAAACATGAAAATATTCCCTTATTTCCTAAAATGGTAGACCAAAAATGCAGTGATCTCTTCAACCACATACAACAGACTCTTCATTTTCAAAATAGAAAGATCTCAGAAATGGAAAATTCCACTAAGAATCTAAGAATAATGGTACAATTTTTATGTCTTAATTTTTATGTCTTTCATACCTAATGGATCTCCACGTGGTCTTAGGCAAGTCACTTAGTATTTTTGTTTTCTTCCATTTCACTAATGTACTGTAAATAGTCAAAAGGCCTAAACTTTCTTTGTAAATGATAGCAATTTGAACATAGGTAACATTTTTGGTTTTTTTTTTTTCCCTTTGAAGGGACAACTCTAATTTTTGCTTAAAGACGCTTTTGAGAACTGTTTGAAAACGGGGTGGGGGGGGTTAATTATTTTACATAATTCTTGTGAAGTAATCATATTTATTTTTCGCTCAATGTTGTCTGTTTCTTTGCTCAGCAGACAGAAGGGGGAGCACAGACAGATGGCCAGCAGTCACAGACACAAAGTAGTGAGAACTCAGAGAGCAAATCCACCCCTAAACGGCTGCATGTCTCTAATATTCCCTTTCGCTTCCGGGACCCCGACCTCCGACAGATGTTTGGGGTAAGTCTCTGGAGTCCTTTTGTGGGTTTTACAGTGAAAATGTAATTTAATCCCAATAATTTAAACCCAATGTATTTTAATAAGTCATTAGGACTTTATGATAAGACTGCACATAGACTGAGAGAGATCCTAAGGTAAATCAGTGTTTTCATCAGTCTTCAGGAACTTCTGTCACCTAGCACCGTCATTCCTGTCATTCTAGACATGGGCCTTGCAGGTTCTCACATAACAAGGTGACTATGCAATCTGGTTTGCCTGGGACCGAGGGTTCTCTTGGGACGTGAGCCTTTCAGTACTCAAATCAGGACAAAGGCAGTAATCCTTACTTTTCAGAGTGTTACGAGTTCAGTGACCTAATGTCTGTGAAGCAGATAGTACCTGTGTTTTATTTTTACTTCCCTGCTCATAACTCAGCAAGACCAGTATCTAAAATCAGGTGGAGGTGGTTAGTTTGCGACCTCTGATGTGTTCTTCCAGCTTCCACTTCCTCCCGAAATCACTGTCATGAAAACAGTATAACAGCAAAGATTTAAGTTATTGGAAAGTGAGTGATTGCTGGAAGTCGTACCTTTTTTCTGGGCTTATGTGTTGTTGCCAGATTTCATTTGAGCAAACTCTTAACTTGAACTAGGAACAAGAGATCATGGTTTAAAAAAACTTTGTTGCTGTTGCTGCATGGTGCTTTGTCAGGAAAGCAGGCGCCCCGCTTGAAGTCCTGGTCGTGGCCACTTCGTGATGACAAGACCCTGAAGCAAAGTTTTGTCACTAACAACTGAGTACCTGGAGTATTTTCTGTACCGAAGCCAAGGCCAGCATTGAGTTTTAATAATGTTCTTGAAGTACTTGAAGAGCCTTTACACAGAAAACGGTAGCCAGCTGTTCATCTCTCCAGAAGAGAAAACAACAAAATAATAAAGGGCAGCTTAAAGAATTGATATTATATTTAAGAAGAAATTTCCCAGGAGTATGAGTTATTGGGTTCTCTACTGAATTATCAGAGATTATATGGAATCCTAATCTCTGGAGATCGGTGAAAATGGAGTATATTCTCATCTGCCAGAAGTGTGTTTTCTCTCAGGTCAGAAAAGTTGTGTCCATTGAAGATCTGCCTAGGCCAGTTATCAGTGATTTTTGAAATGTATTATGCCCTTCCTATAAGGCTGCTAAGTGAAAAAAAAAAGAAAAGAAAATGTTCCTTGCAAGGGACACCTGGTAGGATTGCTCTGTCTTCTGCATGGTTAGTACCGATCCCTTGGAAGGACATCAGCAGTGGTAAAGAGCAAGGATTCCATGCTTCATTTTATTAGCTGTGTAAACTTGATGGATGGCTTCCTTCAGCCTCATTTTCCTTAACCATTAAAGGAAGGCAGTCCTTACCCTAGCAGGACGGTATAAGGACACATTAGAAAATGCAAAGGAAAACTCTAAAACACCATTCCAATTTTAGTTGTTTGGATGAGCATAGAAATAAAATTAAATCCCCTCCTACCTAAAATAAGACATTTTCGTCTCTTTTAATTTCCTAATGTTCTGTTAAATAATGAAACTGGAATCAAGCCCAGAAGTCTTACTCTAGAAAACATGGGCTCTTAGTACATGTTTTCTGAAAAAGATAGTAATGATTCAGCCCAGGGAGAAAGCATGATTTGTCTTGTTCTTTTCATTTTTTAGTGTTTTCCCGTTTCCCGAATTTTGATTTAAAATCCAAGTGAAAGAGATAATTGGGTCTATGAGGCCAGTACTCAGAGGGAAGTGGGGCCGAAAAGATTCCAGGAGATTTCCTGCACATCCCTTCAGTTCATTTCATCCAAGCATTGAATCAAATAGGTTGGCTGGTCCCCTTCTACACGCCTCCTCCAAATAACCACTGTGTTTTAAGTATGCCCCTCCACTCAGCTGTTGAGCTGCCTACCAATACAGTTATTTAGGCTTGGTGTCTTTAGCTTATTTCCCAAATGTTAAAATATTTAACTAATTACAAAACAAAGTTACTACTTAAAATGTTCTTGATGGTGTTCATTGCTGAAATATTAAATTGGCAAATAAATGAAATCATGTATAATGTCCGTGAATGTTTAATACGATGGAAAATAACATGTAATCTGTAGAAATGAGAACAGAGATATATATTTATTGACTTGGAAAGCTGTTTATAGCATATTAAGTTAAAAAAAAAAAAGTAATACTTGGAAATATGTCCTTAACGATATATGCCTGCGGAAAAGCAGAGAAGGCTGTGTACCAGAATGGTAAGATGGTGGGTGTGCAGAGGATCTTCATTTTCTGTTTCCTCTTTTCCTTTTTATTTATCTGTATTTCCTGACTTTTACAGTGAATATGGTTTACTTTTAGAAATTAAAAAAAAGAAGGAAAAGAAAAACAGCCTTCAGTAGTGTATCTTTCTCCGTAGAATTTGCTTCTTAAAAACTGAGACATTTAAGGCAGCCCGACACGCCGTGCGGCCCCCCATTCTCCCGCGGCCACCTCCCCCAGGCATGGCACCGGGCCTCGCCTCACCTTGGCAGCAGCACGGCACGGCACGCTCGACTTCAAGCTCGCGCCAAAGCTGATGGCGAGACCGTTCTAAAAGGCCTCCGGTCCATTTTCCAGGAGCAAGGGATGACGGAGTCGGTGCACGACTGGCAAGACCACGGTTATCTAGCGACTACATCAACAAAAACGGCAGCTTTGCCAGTTTGAGAATTTACCCACGTGGATTGGTGTTGTTGGATCTTCAGAGTTATGCTGGTGATTCGCAAGGCCAAGAAGTTGACATTCTTTTGAACAAAGTGGAAGAAAGAGTGAAAGAATTGAGTCAGGACAGTGCTGTGCGGGTGAAGCGATTACCACCCATAATTCGAGGAGGAGCTGTCGACAGATACTGGCCCAGTGCTGATGGTCGCCTGGTTGAGTGTGACATAGATGAAGTGGTGTATGAAGATTCACCTTATCAGAACATGAAAATTCTACACTCGAAGCAATTTGGAAATACTCTCATCCTTAGTGGGGACATTAATCTGGCAAAGAGTGATTTGGCGTATACCCAGGCCATCATGGGCAGTGGAAAAGAAGACTGCAGTGGCAAAGACATGCTGATTCTTGGGGGTGGAGACGGGGACATATTGTGTGAAATAGTCAAACTGAAACCAAAGATGGTCACTATGGTAGAGATTGACCAAATGGTGATTGATGGATGTAAGAAATAATGCGAAAAACATGTGGCAATGTCTTAGCCAGTGTTAAAGGAGACTGCTATCAGGTTCTAATAGAAGACTGTATTCCAGTACTGAAGAGGTACGCCAGAGAAGGGAGAGAGTTTGATTATGTGATTAATGATTTGACAGTCGTTCCAATCTCCACATCTCCAGAAGAAGATTCCACATGGGAGTTTCTCAAGACTGATTCTTGATCTCTCAGTGAAAGTACTGAAAACAGGATGGGAAATACTTTACACAGGGTAACTGTGTCAATTTGACAGAAGCCTTGTCGCTCTAGGAAGAACAGCTCAGGCGCCTGTATTGTCCTGTGGAATTCTCAAAGGAGATCGTCTGTGTTCCTTCATACTTGGAATTGTGGGTATTTTACACTGTTGGGAAGAAAGCTAAACCTTGAAGACCAATCTCTCCTAATCACATGTGCTGCAAATAGCCTTCCTGACCTTCATGTGCTATACATGACATCGAAATGAGTCAGGCAATTGATTGTGATTTCCTTCAAGTTTTCTTTTTTTAATTATTATTTTTAATTTAAACAAAGCAAATGGAAAATGTGTATTTTGATGCGCTAGGGTGTTAATTTTTTTGAAAGTCAGCTGAAGGATGATTAGACAGCACAGCGAAGGCTGCTAAATGCACTGAACCCCTAGAATGTGATTTTTGTTACTTTTGTGTGTGTGTGTGTGACTTGGTAGACTTCAAATTTGGTTGTTTGGAGGAATGAACATCATTGTTTTGTTCCGGAGGGAAGTTCTTTGATGGTGTTTCTTTCCCCCAAAATTGACTTAGCTATTAAAATTTGGTGCTTATAAGAAAGAGTTAAGAAAAAAATGAATAGCAATGCTTCGATTAAAATTATAAATGAGGAAAAAAAAACTGAGACATTTAAAACATTAAACACATAGTTAGGAAAAGCCCCACTTCTTGTCCATGAAGAAATATGCAGGAGGGTAACACTGTGAATATCTTCTGAGAACAGCTTCTACCATATAGAGGTGGATAATGCATGAGTGGGTGAATTGAAAAAGGAGTGAAAAAAGGATAAATTATCGGCTCATTGATGAGGGAAAACCAGAAACTGGTATTGGGACCTACCAACAAGTAGAAACATGGAAGTTGAATAAGCAGTTGAAAAAAAAAAAACAAAACTCTTTTTTCAGGAGAAAATAAATTATGTGGTTAAAAAGCTGACCATGAATAAATGTTTTTATTTTTGTCTCTGCAGCAGTTTGGCAAAATCCTAGATGTAGAAATAATCTTTAATGAACGTGGCTCTAAGGTAAGCTCCATCTCAGTATTAAGTGTGCCTGGTTTCTTTTTAATTTTGTTTTAAATAGTAAGTAATCAGAAAACTTAAAGCTGTTTTTCAAGCCTGCAAAAAGTATCCCAACTTACCTGGCTTGGATCAGATTATCTCTAAAAATAAGCTCCCACATGGCCAAACTTTATCCTAATAGTTCAGTTGGGGGAGTGAAGGGGTGGGGGTAGAAGCAAGAGAGTGTGAGGAGGGAGAGGATAAGGGAAATTGGGGGCAGGAGACACCTGCCCTTATTCGGACTGAAATTGCTCTCACGTGCTTACTTTAAAGGAAAAGAGAAAAGACTCAAGTGAAATTCTATGAGAATTCTATTGTGAATTCTAACAGAACAATTCAGCTTTTTAAGAATCAGACTTGAAATGACATACTTAGAACAAATTTAATATTTCAGTTCTTCAGTAGACTTGCTCTCTCTTTTGAATAAATTTGACAAGGCGTAAATACAGGGAGTAGTGACTCAGGAATTCACTGTAAGCTGATTTCCTCCTTTGAGTTCTGCCCAGAGAGGTAAGATGTAGAATCCCTTCAATTACAAATAGTGAGTTGGGTTTTTTTGCATCAGAATAAATGTAGTAACACTGCACAATTCGATATACATACTCTCTTCTAAGTGTGTTCTGTATGAGAACTGAACATTCTAATTAAAACTTATTTCCCCCTAATAATTTACTATTTTAAATTCCCAATCTATATGATTTAGAATTTCCATACACTAAAATAAGCAGCAGTGATTTTAGGAGTGAGGGAATGATGAAGTCTTACAGTGATGTGAAAAAATATTTAATGAACTGAATTTCAAAAAGTTTCATTTGACAGTTTTCTTCTTCCTCGACAAATGAAATACCCCCCCACAGACACAATCAGCTGTGGTCAAGCTTGGAAATATTTACCTTGCTCTGTTTTCTTCTACTTGCATTTTTTAGGTTAGAACAGTTTTTGAGTTAATTTTTCATTTGGTCATCTCTCCTGAACTTTGAAATAGCCCTTGGCTATGATTAAATCTCTAAGAATATAATTTGAGAAAAGCTAAGTAAAGCAAATAAATGAGATAATACTTACCTCTTCAGTTTCCTACTCCAAATTCACCATACCCTGGGAATTAATAGCATATATCCACAGAGTTATATATATACCTCCTGCCCCATCTAAACTAACACAAATGTATGTACTGTTCTAATGCTCCTGATTATTATTCCCTTCCTTTATAGAATGCACTGATAGTGTTTAATCCTGATTATAATAATTCTTTGTTAATTATTAAAGAGGTAATTATACTTTAAGCTTCCAGTTTTCAGTTAAACAAAAAAGATTAATATGCCTATACAGAACTTTCTCCAGCACTTAACTTGGTAAGTATTTTTAAAGTGAAATCTGCTCCGCCTGTAACCAGTAAAACTATTTATGCTTGTAGTTTCTTCACAGTGGATTTCTGGCCCTTTGCTTTTATCTTTTGTGACCATTTTAGATCCAAGGTGGAAAAATAACAGTGGTTTAGAGATGAGAAGTGCATGAACATATCATGTGACGATTCTGTGCTACACTGTTTATCCAAAGTCATAGTTTAAACGTTTTTAGTTTTAAGTGTATGCACTTAAAAACTTGTTAACTAGACCAACAACCCGAAGCCCAGTATGGTTTCATCAGGCACTGGGGCCTTGCTCCTTACCAAGAAAATAATTGGATTGAATTCTTGTGAAGCAAAGGAAATTGATCTTTCTTAAGGCTTCTTTCATTGACTTCAAAGATTTGCCTACTACCAAAAATTGTTTAATTTACCTGATTCAATTGCTTCTCCCTGTAATTTTCATGTTTAAATGACACATGCCTTCCTTTTCTCTTTGGGGAATCTAAAAGCCTATGCTGCTCCTCTCAGTAAAATGCTGTATCCTCACTGCCCCTTTCTCTGTGGGGCTGCTAAAGAATAGACAGACTGTGTACTCATTGGCCGTTGTTCTTAAAACAAAGCACAGAATTCAGAATGGCCTGGATCTGCCTTCAAGGACTGATAACAAAATCTGTCTTCATCCTTTGTCCTTCTTAACTGTCACTAAAGTTCTTTCTTGGAATGGGTTCTCCCGAAACTGTTCTGTAGACTTGTTAACAGAGGTTTATTTTGGAGTCAAAACCTGGGTACCTCTTCTGGGATCCACCTCACATAAATTAAAGAGTACTTTTCTTTTTGTAAATTAAGTTTATTTTCTCATTTCTTTTATGTTTATGGTTGACTATAAAATTACAACATGTCTTGAAAGGAACCAGAGATAAGGAGACCTAAGTGGTCCTGTTGTTCACTTTAGAGTTGCTCAGTCTTTTAACTGAATGTACAGAAATTAGTTTGAATTTTTTTTTTTTGAAGCAGTAATGGAAAAACGAGTCACAAAATAAATCCGAGATAAGTGATACTTACATGTAAAACAATTATCAGTGAAACAGTTAAATAACTACATGACTCCAAAACAAAAAGCAACTCTTTACCATGTCTTCTTTTTTATAATGAGACTGTCAGCGTACGGTTTTAGAACATACCCACTTAAAAACATAGATGAACACTGTCGTGCTCCCTTGCCCGTCCCCATCCCCCCCTCCAACGCCCGGCTTGCCGGCATTCTGCTTTCTCAGCTTGCCTGAAAAAGTTGTTGAGTATCTTCCTTTTTTTGTCTTTGACCTTCATATTCTAGATTTGATTTTCCTAGATTATGGAATGAATGTATATCATTTACATTCATACACAAGCAAAAATATATACTTAGATTATTTCGTGGGATTTTTTAAAAATCTTTTTTTTTTTTTTTACTCCATACTCCTTTGTAAAAGCATAAAGTCAGTCATATCTAATTTTCTGTGATTAACTAAAACAAAGGTAGACTATCCTTTTGAAAATGTTCAATTAGGATGTATGATGAAAAATGCTACCCCTGGAAAAAATGGAAGTAATAAACTCAAATAGAATCTAGAAAGGAGTATACTGATATGTATAACTTTATGATTCCCCAGATGTCACCAGTCACAACAAATATTACTGTAAACAATAGAAAGATAATATATTGGTAGAGTGGCTATATGTCCTGGTTTATCCAAAATAGTCCCAGTCTGTAGCCATCGTCTTAGCATGATGATTAGTGTCCCCTTCCTCCCTCAAAGTGCTCCAGTTTGAACGATGAATTGTATTGCCCCTCTCCTTATAGATTCTTTGAATAACAACTTTTAAAAAGCACCCTTTTCAAAACAATTATAAAAGAAAAATGTGATTTTTAATGTCCAGACCAAATAGTTCATTAAAAGAACACATTCACTAATAATCTCCTGTATTTCCTTCCAGTCTTTTTTCTCACATAGAATCTTAAACAGAACTCTAAATAATGGTTACCTAGTTCAACTTGACTTTGCATTCTGTGCTAGATACTTTTCGTGACTGAGAACTCATTGCTTTTCAAAACTTTTAAGTTTTACTTAAATTCCAATTGGTTAACATGCAGTGTAGTATTAGTTTCAGGTGTACCATATAGTGATTGAACACTTCATACATCACCTGGTGCTCATCACAACAAGTACACTCCTGAACCCCCATCACCTGTTTCACCCATCCCCCACCCACCTCCCCTCTGGTAACCATCAGTTTGTTCTCTGTAGTTAAGTCTCTGTTTTTTTATTTGCCTCTCTCTCTCTTTTTCCCTTTTGCTCATCTGTTTTATTCCTTAAATTTCACATACGAGTGAAATCATACAGTATGTGTTTCTCTGACTGACTTATTCAGACTTTCCACCATTCTGTACACTATCACCCAGCCCCGTAACAATTTGTTTGTGATAATTATCACATATAATTATCTTATTAAGTAAAGAAATGTACACATTCTAATGTTTATATTTTCCATAAAGTTTTGTCAACCTACTTCTGGTGTGGTTGTTGCTCAAAGGGACACGTATCATAAATACTGAATGTGTAGGAGCTCTTCACATCTTCAGACAGTGCCAACTGTTAAGTTCACTAAAGGACCACAGACCAGATCACAGCAACCATTATTGAGATTTCTAGCAAGTTTCTAGCATGTGTTCTCATTACTTCTCACAGGTGGATATCTGGAATGAGGGGGATCTGAATTTGGGTTAGACTTCAGTTTAGGCTGGAGTTAGGGAAGATAAAGGCTCTAATCCCATCCTCAGGCACAAGTAATGTGCTATAATTTCTTGCCTTTTTCCCTGGATTTTGATTTCATGCAAAGGGAAATTATTTATTTCTTTCAAAATATTGTCAAAAGACTGTCTTCGAAATTGCACTAACTAGGCCTTTACTTTTTAGTAAAATTTGATAGGTAATGCTGAGTTGAAATGTTTTTCATTATACTTAAAACTGAATTAACAGTGCATGTGTTTCCAAAGGGCTTAGTTTATTTTCTTTTGTTACCATCTTATGGGTTTTAGTTTTCTTTTTCTTTTATTTATTTTTAAATTTCTGTGTTCCGGCCATACCCAGGAGAATGTCTGCTTTTGATTTCTCCCTTAAAAGTTACATGGTAAATTTTCTTTCTCATTCTTCTGAGATGGAAAAACTCAAGGATTATACAAATTTAAGAATATTTTTACAATGCTCATCCTATTGCTTGTTATTTATTGCAGTCTGAGGCCAGACTAAAAAGATGGCAGTTATTCGGTTCCTATAGGCCCTTGATGATAAATGAATGTCAAGACAGGTGATAAAATGTTTGTCACATTCGGTAGAAATTTTGACCACAACCATAATCCCGATAGACACACCATTCCTCAGTTTTCACAAGACAGCTAAGATAGGGGTAAATCACTAATGGAACACTGGTAACACAGAAAAAGTTTGGGAACTGAGAGCTGTAGGTTATAGTATAAAGCATAGAGACCTGCATTGTCCAATACAGTGTCCATATTGAGCACTTGAAATGTGGCAAGTCTAAATTCATATGTGCTTTCAGTATGAAATACACATGATTTCAAAGACTTAGCAGAAAAAAGGAATATCTCATTAATGTTTTTTATTTTGATGCCATGTTGAAATGATAGTATGTTGCATATATTTTATTTTAAATAAAATACATTATTGAAATTACTTTCATGTATTTTTACTTTTTTAATATGGCTAGTAGAATATTTAAAATTATATATGTGGCTTGTGTTTTATTTCTGTCAGATAGCACTGGTATAGACAAACATATCAACATCAGGTTTTTTTATTAAAAAATAAAAGTTTACTTTTTGTTTATCTGTTTTTTATCTTCTTAAATACCTGAAATGTTTACTCTTCTTAAGAATTTGAGATTCAGTCTTTGACTTTGTAGCGCTTCCAACTGGTTATTTTGTTTTCCTGATATATTATGTAATCATTTTGGAGTTCTTCTAAGGAAAAAGTGTTAAGTTTAGACATAACTTTATTAAATTTTTTTCAAAGCAAGAGATCCAAATGACCAAACTTAATGTGAATTAGATTTCCAAGAATGAAGGGACATTAAAACATAATTTCACGTAAGCATATTTTCCTGTTAGTAACTTTTTAAGCCTGGATAATCTGTGAATATCCTTAGCTCAGTTCCTGGCACATTTTCAGAAATGCTAAATTCTATTGAAGGAATGGTACATTAAACTTTTTTTCAGGGGCGCCTGGGTGGCTCAGTTGGTTAAGCGACTGCCTTCGGCTCAGGTCATGATCCTGGAGTCCCCGGATCGAGTCCCGCATCAGGCCCCCTGCTCGGCAGGGAGTCTGCTTCTCCCTCTGACCCTCCCCCCTCTCATGTGCTCTCTCTCTCTCATTCTCTCTCTGTCAAATAATAAATAAAATCTTTGGGAAAAAAAAAAAAACTTTTTTTCAAGTTTTATTTAATCTATTTTTTTAAGATTTTATTTATTTGACATAGAACACAAGCAGGGGGAGTGGCAGGGAGAGGGAGAAGCAGGCTCCCCACAGAGCAGGGGGAGCCCGATGTGGGATTCGATCCCAGGACCGCGGATCATGACCTGAGCCAGAGGCAGTAGCTTAACCAACTGAGCCACCCAGGCACCCTTGAGTTAATATTCTTGAAACCAAATTGTAGTTAAGTTGATGGAAAAGCTAAAGTTTCAACATAAGAGGAAAGTATTAAAGAACAGTACTCTAAAATTGCTGGCTATACTTCTCACCTTTCTAATCACAGACTTCTGAGAGATATATGTTAATTTCCTATTGTTTCTGAACAAATTATCTTCCAAGTTGGTGGCTTAAAAGCACAGATTTATTATCGTACAGTTCTGGAGGTCAGAAGTCCAAAATGGGTCTCACCAAGCTAAAACCAAAGTGTTGCAGGGCTGCATTCTTTCAGATGGCTCTGAGGGATAATCCAGTCCTTGCCTTTTCCAGCTTCTAGAGGCAGCCCACATTCTTTGACCTATAGCCCCCTTCCCTCTTCAAAGCCAAAAATGGCCAGTTCAGTCTTTCTCAGGCTGGTGCACTCTGATTTGGACTCTCCCGTTTCCCTCTTTAACTTATAAGCACCCTTGTGATTACATTGGGCTCACCTGGATAATCCAGGATAATCTCCCTATCTCAAGATCATTAATTTAATCACATCTGCAGAATCCCTTTTGCCAGGTGAGGTAGTAACATTCACAGGTTCCAGGGATTAGGATGTGGACAACTTTGGGGGGCCGTTATTTGGCCTGCCACAAAGTCTATTTATCTTCAAAGGAAAGAAGGAAATCTGCTTACCTCTGTATCATATCAGGAAGTCCCAAAGTATCAGCAAGACCTTCTTCGTCCTTTACACTAGGTGAAGATTGCTTCATTTTGTATCTTGGGTGTCTTGATTAGCATTTCCTTTGGAATATAAGCACTTCTGCTGGCTGTAAAATGTCAGTGCTTATGAATTCTTCTGGCTGCAGTTAGTACGTCCCAGATGCTCTGTCAGCACATTACAGAGCGGAGGCTCACAGAACACATTTAGCAATTAGATTTGAAAAAGAAGACTAGAAGGATTTTAGGATGAATGCAGTTTAGTTAATAGAATACTGAACTTAGGTTTCAAAGCTTAATTTCTAATTTTCTCACCATTAGCTGTAGAAGGAAGCCACCTGGAGGGAAGAAGGCCTTGTTGGTGCTTGGGTGTTTAACCTCCGTTTGATTTACTTTCTTCATCTTAAAAATGAAAACAGATTTATCCTTTCTCTACCCCATGGTTGTATTTAAAAGACAAACAAGCATGTGAGTGTATGGGTGTGTAGATCTAGATAGTCATAATGCCAGTACTAAAAACCTCTGGTACTAGTCTCCACATCATCTGTTATCCAGTTGCTAACTTATTGTTTATTAATTTAACCCAAGGCATATAAGTATGAGGCTGTGAGAATCAGTTGAAATACAGTTTATAATACTTCTACAATGTGATATAAAAACTCATCTCTACATGTGACCTTTCCTGAAAGGTTCATTTAACTTTTCTATTGGAGGATTCTCCAGGATTGGAGAGCTGGTTTACTGTCTTCAGCAGATGGCTAATGTAGATGACAAACGAACGATGTCATTAATTAGTAACTTGAGATCATATACCTCAAGTTGTCGATGTGTCTGTAACATGTTGGTATCAAAATTTGTTTCTGAAAATGTTTGATATTTTCAACATTTTTTTTTTTTTTTTTTTTTTGCGAGAGAGAGAATGAGAGAGAGCACGAGAGGGAGGAGGGTCAGAGGGAGAAGCAGACTCCCCGCTGAGCACGGAGCCCGATGTGGGACTCGATCCCGGGACTCCAGGATCATGACCTGAGCCGAAGGCAGTCGCCTACCCAACTGAGCCACCCAGGCGCCCTCAACATATATTTTTAAAGAAAATATTAGCTAAAATTACCTGTAGTAGTCCACCTCAAGCAGCATACATTTAGAATTTTCTGTCAGCTCAGCATTGCACTTTCTAGGGTATTTGTGGTGATATCCAGATTACAGGTAGAGATAATTCATTGGGATCCTCCATGGATCGCCACTCAACCATATAGTCATGTAGAATGCAAAGTAATGAGATCCTTCAAAATGATGGAATTGCTTTTCTAAAATCTTATTGAGCAATGCACACTATTGACCATCTCAGTTAAGAACATGTTTTATATATATATATGGAAGGACTCACGGAGGACAGCAAAGCAGAGCAGAACTTAAATAAAAATAACAAAGGGTTCCAGGTTATCCTACAGTGGAATGTTCAAAGAATGCTAGAGGGACAATGCAGCTATTGAGAGATAGGTCTTTTCCAGAAAATCTTAAGAATTTACTACTCTATACATGTAAATGGCTTGAGAAAGTGTTAACAGTTGCAAAGTAGAAAGAGAAGGACAAAGCACCTAGGATGAAACTGATACAATGCTTGATAAAATAGTTATATAAATATATAGTAAATCCTGCTGCTTTTGGCATTGATGGTATGATTGTGACCAAGACAGTCTTTTCAGATAAATGTGAATATAGGAGTAAGTGGGTTAACTCCCTGGTTCCTGCTTTATCCACTTAGTGAATTAAAGCTCCATACAATTAATTTGTGTACAGAGCACAAATAAATTAATTCTAACTCAGAGGAGCAACTGTATTGCTGTTTTATGGTATTCTTTTCCTGTTGAACAGTATACAGCTGATGTCACTAACAGATCTCATTCGCACTGCCTTTTGATTATTCCTTTTTTCTCTCTACATGGAAAATTACTAATACATTTAATAGCAGATGTAGGCTTCAACAAATGTGTAATTTAGGCAAATTTGGATAAGCTATTTTCTGGAATTCAGCTGAACCTATTTTTGCTCAGAGTGCCAGTCTGGCTGTTTAAAATTCATTGAAGAAAAGGCGTAATTGGCCACTACTTAGTGATATTTTCATTAGCTTAGATGAACATGGTGCTCTTCTTCTTCTGCACCCAGTACCTAGAGAATTGTAGATCGAGGCTATGTTTTAAATTACTCTGTTCCCAGAAGAATTATGGTGATACAAGCAAACAGGCAGAGTGGAGCTAAAATGATGAGATCTCCTAAAAACCCCATTATACAGTGATTACTCCTAAAGGGAAGGCTTCATGTGGAAGTTACTGGGCAATGATGGATTTAATTAAGTATTTTTAGCATTACATAAAGGCACATGTAAATTAACAGCATGAATTGAAAGAGAAAGAACATCTAAAAAAATATTCAGATTCTTGGTGGAAGAGTTTGACCCGAGTAGCTCTATACCTTAATTTTGGTCTGGCCTCACATGCTTTATGTTTTATTTTATTATTGTTCTTGTTGTTAATTACATTATCATTATTATTGTTGTTGCTGTTATTGTTATTATTATTATTACTACTACTACAGTTTTGTATTCTGTTATTGGATTTAATTTCCCTTTACCAAATATGCATGGACCAAAAATGTGACTTTGGGAGAGTATTGCTGAGTCGATGCTGCTGTCAGTTTCATACTGTGATATTTTTTCTCTGTTTACCAAGAGATCAGTATTTCAATATAACGATGTGCATGTTTTCCCCCCTTCTCCCGCTGCATGCAGGGATTCGGGTTCGTAACTTTCGAGAATAGTGCTGATGCAGACAGGGCCAGGGAGAAATTACACGGCACCGTGGTAGAGGGCCGTAAAATCGAGGTGCATGTCTTCAATAATTCAATTTCTGGTTTATATTTTTATTTCTCTTTTTGTGTATTCCCTCACTTATTTCACATTTGGAGCCCTGTCTTGTGTGTGTGTCTGCACACATGCGTGTGTGTGTGTGTCTGTGTCATTCACCTTCTTGCACTAAAATGTGTAAAAGTAACACTTCTGTCTCCTTTCCCCATTTTTTGGTTGTTGCGGGGGGTTTCATTTTGATTTACTCGTGTGCGTGTACATGTATATTTGTTTCTCATTTACTTTTTTCCTCCAAAATGTTCATCCTTCTGCTCTCTTGATTTTTTTCCTTTGCTTCAGTTTGCGAGACTCCATATGAATACCTGGGATCAGGCCAAAATAAAACTAACTTTATAAATGTCTAGAAACTATCCAATTTGTGACATTGTGTCCTGTAATTAATCAAGGAGCCAGCCAATATCCTCTCTCTCGGGCGGCCAGTTCGCCTCCATGTGCGTGTGATAAGCAAGGAGTACAAGACTGCTGAGATGGTGGGGAGGGAAGAAAGAACCCACAACTCGTGGAGTTTTTAAGTATATTTAATATCAAGAATTTCTACAGTTAATGGATAAAATCCTCAGACCGAGGGTTTGACAGCTGCCTGGCAAATGTGCTGAGACTGTGTTCACGGCAGCCACGTGGTGTTCGCCAACCCTTTTGAAGAACGCAGTGAAGGTTAACTGGCTCCTTTCCCCTTTCCCAGTTTTTAAAAGTATAAACTATAAAAGCCACCATTTTGAGTAAGATGTCTGCATATTTTGCTTTTTCCCTCCCTTTCCGATGGTTTAGCATTTAGGGCCCTTCACTTGACTCACTCTTTCCATGGTAACTATACACAATGCTGGCGATGGTGCCCGTTGGCGGTAAGTGAAACAAAGCGCTAGAGAAGAAGCTTTTTCAATTGTTAATTACAAAACAATTAAATAAGAAAGAAAAAGTCCATCTGCCATCTCACATTAACACTACAAAATGTGATTTGACTTGTTCCTCTTCCTTTTCCTTTCCCCCTTTTATTTTCAATGCTCTTGAGTAATGCCGCCTGGACTTTGGATGTACATATTGTTTGTAGCAGTCTGAGCTGTTTGATTACTGACATCATGGTGATTTTTTTCCCCTTGCACATCTTACTCAGAGTTACTGAACTCCAAGTTTGGCTGGTTTTATTAATGCACTTCCTGCCCCTACTTCCTTTCCCCTTCCCCAAACCTCTGTTTGTAGCTCTGACTGTTCTTTCCTTGCCCGCGCGACACCCCTCCTGACATTCTCTTTTCTTTTCCCCTGCCTTCTTGCTCTCTCTCCCCAAGTTCTGTCCCCATCCTTTTCCCTCTGTCTCTCCTACCCCTTCTCTCTGTTACCTGCGGCTATTGGTCTCTTGCTGACTGGTGGTTTCTGACTGGTTCTGGCCATTTTCCTTTTAGCGCTTGGGTGCATTCTGCTCTAGTGGCTAGTGTAAGCTCTGACCCCATTCTAATCCTTGTCTGTGAGAACCTCGCTCTTCACTCTCTCCCTTCTTTCCAAAACTGATTGTTTTTTCTTTCTTTTATTTGTGTGTGTGTGTTTTAACTGCATGCTCTCAGTCTCATCATTGTTGTATCCCATTCTTTCTTTTTAAATGTGAAATGTTTCTATTATTTGGTGGGTTGAACTAGAGTAAATGGAGTTTCTTTTCCTCACAAAGGAAGATTTCCCCTCTACCAATCCTAAAAGACCTATTAAGACATTTTTTGGTTCCAGTTCCACCTAAAATTGGTCTTTCCATAACACAAATTTATAACCATACAAATTTAACTTTAATGTAAATCCCCAGAGGCAAAATAAGACATTTATATTTGGTGTGTTTTATAATTCTTTTAAAAGCTGGCGTGTTCTCTGACTTGACCACACGGTACACAGCCAGGTTCTATGGTGATGCTGCACCCTCCTTGCAAGAGCTTTAGGCTGGTTCTCACCCTGGGCTGCAGTCTTCCGGCTTTGAGGCTCCATTCATCTTTTTGTCATCAGCGCCATCTTTGTAACATCTACTTACCCTAGCACTGAGAATGCTCTAAATTCTGCACTTCTGTAATGAGGGTGGAGAGAACCATAAAACAAAAGAAACCGAAGCTTTATTTTTTCAGTTAAGTGCCTCATGTAAAGGCCTTCTGAAAACATTATTCTTAAATGGATAGACCACATAGTCTAGAAAATTCAGCCCGGTCCTAAAGATGGTCAACATGGGATTCTAAGTTTTGAGATTTTTTTTTTTAACTCCTCAAACAGTAAAATCTTACACAGTCATCAAAAATGCTGAACATTAGAACAGGTGAAATCCATAGATTTATTTTCTTATCTTCCTGTAAATCTATTCCCTGACCCGTATGGCAAGCCTCTGTTTTATCAATGAACTTCAAAGTTCATGCACAGAGTTGTACCCAATTTACTTTTTCCCATATTTTCCATAATGCAGAGACTTCTCTGTTTAAGAGATCTCCAAAGAACTTGCAAATGTATCTTTCCTTTTGATACCTTTAGCCCAAGTTTTCCATTTGGAGACCAAGAAACTGCATTTTACTCTTGTTAGCCTCATTTTATAAACACTTTAATTAAAATACTATATATTAATATTTTATATTGCTATATTATTTAAAATCAATGTTCTCTGAAATTTACATTTTATTAAACTGAGTGCTGTGTTATCGGATGAGCAACTTCATGTTCCCTAATATGGTCTACTTTCTCCCTGTCCCTTCTTTTTCCTTTATATTTTTAGGTGAATAATGCTACAGCACGTGTAATGACCAATAAGAAGATGGTCACACCATATGCAAATGGTAAGAGATGACAAATCTTCAGAAGGATGTCGTTTATTCTTGTATTAATATATGAACTTTGGGTAATCATCAAAGAATCTCTTGATTTCAGTCCTATGGCAGTTTGTTTCATTTACATTGAACTATTTTACTAGGAGAGTATTTTTACAGTTTTGTTTTTTTTACAGTTAACTTTTTTCTTAGAATTAAGCTTAGTTTTTCAGTTACTAAGCTATAATGGTCTCAGTAAAGTTCATCATACACACAGTGTAAACACGTCTTTTGAGGTTACCTGTTAACCCAGTGGGGTCCCACTAAGGCACCCTCATTTTTAGCTGCTGTTGTTCTGTGATATGATAGGCTTGTCCGTAATATGTGCCCACCAACGCTCACTTTTACTACTGATCCCTACCCGCACCTGAGCTTGAGTGGAATAATTCTTGACCCCTGCTCTCCTTTTAAAGGTATGCTCTAGAGATAACAGCAATGGTGCACATGGGTGCATGTGTTTTCCATCTTCCATCCCAGGACTACATGCTCTAGAGTGGGTTTCATACATGTTTCTCATTAAGAAAGAAACCCTGTGAATATTTTGCCTAACAAAAGCAGAACCTTTACATCATTTGTCAGTTTAGTCTAGACTTATGTTATCTAAATGATAGAATTTATTTTGAATCAGGGGCACCTGGGTGGCTCAGTCGGTTAAGCCGCTGCCTTCGGCTCAGGTCATGGTCCCAGGGTCCTGGGATCGAGCCCCGCCTTGGGCTCCCTGCTCAGCGGGGAGTCTGCTTCTCCCTCTCCCTCTGCCTGCCGCTCTGCCTACTTGTGCTCTCTCTCTATCTCTCTGTCAAATAAATAAATAAAATCTTTTTTTAAAAAAAGAATTTATTTTGAATCTGCAGTGCAACAGTGGTTTTGCCAGCTGGGCTCTACAGGGCCTGTTGGGGAGGGGTGGAGCGGAAACCCATGGGCTGGGTCTTGAGGCCTGCAGCAACTCCTTCTCTGTCATATATTTTAGCATTCTGCATGAAATTTTATCTAGAATCGAATGGGATGTTTTCTGCTGCTTTTTAAAAGTTTGAATCTACTGCTAGAGTATGATAGTATGTGCTGGTAATGTCTTAAAACAAACATAAGTATCTTAGTATATTCTGTGATGTCTTCAGTAGATACATTTAGCCCAGTTTTTCAAACAGATGGTATAAATCAGCATAATTTGCATTTATCAGCATAATTTACATTTTCCCTACCCATTTTATCAATGGTATATCATGTGACCTCCACCTTCCCCTTTACCTCTTGTTTTTTTTGTTTTGTTTTGTTTTGTTTTGTTTACACTACTATCACAAAAACAAGTTTCTGGGATGCCTGAGTGGCTCGGTTGAGCGTGTGCCTTCGGCTTGGGTCATGATCCCAGGGCCCTGGGATCCAGTCCCGCATCCTGCTCCTTGCTCAGTGGGAAGGCTGCTTCTCCCTCGTCCTGTTGCTCTCCCTGCTTGTGCTCACTGTCTCTCTGACAAATAAGTAAAATCTTTAAAAAAAAAAAAAAAAGTTTGCAATTTTGATAATAATCCAATGTAAACAAAATAGGAAGGAGAAGCAAAGTATGTCAAATTTCCTTTAGATTCAGGGAGAATGGTGTCGTAGAAAGAGTCACTGACTGGAATTTAGAAGACAGAAATTCTACTTCTAGATTTGATTCTTCATTTTGCTCTGTGTCATTGGGCCAACTTTTTTTTTAAAGATTTTATTTATTTGTTTATTTGACAGAGAGACGGGGCCAGGGAGAGGGAGAAGTAGGCCTCCTGGCGAGCAGGGAGCCTGATGCAGGGCTCGATCCCAGGACTCAGGACTCAGGACTTGGAGATCATGACCCAAGCCGAAGGCAGTCGCTTAACCGACTGAGCCACCGAAGCGCCCCTGGGCCAATTTTTTTAACCTGATTCTGTTTTTGTCTCTATTAATTGGCAGTCACAGAATTTTAGCACCTGAAGGCACTGTGGAAGTCATCAAAACCCAGCCCTCTTAGCTTATTATTTAGGAAATTAAGCCCAGAGAAGTACAGTATTTACTTGTTGTCCCAGCTGTGGTACCTTTCTTTTAACTCACCCTTTGGGTTTTGTAAGGGTCAAAATACATTGTAAATTGTACAAAACTAAACATATTCCAAGAATTTTTTTTTTTTTAAGATCTTATTTATTTGACAGAGAGCAAGAGCAGGAACATAAGCAGGGGGAGTGGGAGAGGGAGAAGCAGGTTTCCTGCTGAGCAAGGAGCCCGACACGGGGCTCGATCCCAGGACTCTGGGATCATGACCTGAGCTGAAGGCAGATGCTTAACAACTGAACCACCCAAGCACCCCTATTCCAAGTATTATTGACAGCATACCATTATATACCATTATTAAAATGTGTGTTATTACTTAAGGGAATGCTTAAGTAATAATGCCATTGGCAGGAAGGAAAAAAGTCATTTTTTGAATATTATTCTAAATTAATATTCAAGCCTAACAGCCAAACTTTAGAGACCTATAGCTTCTTGTGGTTAAGGCTTCTGAGAAGAGTGTGCTAGGTGCCTTCTGGTGAACTCTCAGCCAGCAGTTTAGTTTACGTTGGTTAGAATCACTTGATTTGTCTGACATTGCAGAACATTGTGTTCTTACAACTCCAGTAGGATTTGAACTGAGATATTTGCTCAACTTTTATGTAAAATAATGTGCTCACCATCTATGAGCACATAAAATAATGAATGGGGGATTGGATTGGTTCAGAATGAATGACTTTTCTCTTGAATACTGTCTCCATTCTTTCAGAAAAATAATGGAGCATGTTTGCTAACTTATGTGTAAAATTCTATAAATGTCTGTTGATTAAAGTTTTCATCTGGAATTCTCCTTAACTATCAGTGGGCAGTAGTACATTTTTCTTTTGTAACTCCTGCTACATTCCTATAAATATAAAAAGGGGGAATGAAGAAATAAAGTTGACATCAAACCTAATGTCTGGGAATACTTAAAGTATATAAATGCTTAGGCTGATGTTCAACAGCAGTCTGTTATCCTTTAGCTAAAACGACTGATTAACTTAAGTATGTATATTACCAGTAAAATCCCAAGACATGCATGAAGTTGGGGATGTACCTTGAATTTTATTACTGCGTGTCTCTTCTTGTTCACCTGCCTGAGGTCAACCAACCAAATTCCAACGGTAAATCCCAAAGAAAGGGGATTTTGGCTTACCCAGATTTCCATCAGCATAGTATGATTGAACACAGAGTCGAAGATCAGCTCAAACTTGAATTCAGAGGATACCTTTATAAAGCAGCGAGAGTAGCAAATAGTGTGAAGATAATGTATAAGAAAATGCATCACAGTGTGGTGTAGAATGACATATTCTGCCTTTCTCCTTTTTCTAAAAATAAATAATACATTCTGAGCAGTTCTATGAGAGAGACTATGCCAGAGCCCAGGATTTATTTATATTTCTGATATTTCTTTGTCCTTCTCTCATTCCTTTTCTGTCTTCCTACTTCCCTCCCAGTTTTTCTCTCCCTCCAGTTTGCACCTCTACTTGCCCCC
>NC_138373.1:148937660-148996032 GCF_054177405.1 Leptonychotes weddellii | reverse complement strand
TATATGGCCCTGAGTTATATGCAGGTAGTATTTCGTTTATTTTTCCATTTGTGAGCACGTTAACTGTAACACATCTGTTGTTTTTCAATTTACTATTCTTTGTAATCTTTTTGCATTTTTTAATCTTTTTTTACATGCAATCAGCATCCAGCTTTCAAGCAGACGTGTCCCTAGGCAATGATGCAGCAGTGCCCCTATCAGGAAGAGGGGGTATTAACACTTACATTCCTTTAATCAGTAAGTAGCCTATGTTGGCCTGGCATGGATTTTGACTGTTGTGAGTAAACAGTGATGTGTGCTAGTCTTTTTTTCCTTCCTCGAGTATAATATGTAACTGAAGAGGAGGCCTTCTCGAGAGAGTTAAATGCTGTCACAGTGCCCTGTCCTGCTTAACTTAACTGTGTTAGAATCTTTCTGACCAGATACTAAGATTGCCACGAAGCATAAATAGTTGGAAAAGGTCGAGGGGGGTGAGGACATGTGTAGAACATTTTAGTCTGCACTTGATATTAAAGAAAACCAAAGAAATAGGTACTTGTGGAATATATTATGTTCTCTGCAAGTCAGCTTTGGGCCCTCTAGTAGACTATCATTTAGAAGTACCTCCGGTATTAATGATTATTCTCCGCTCTGTTGATACTTCTAAAGTCATTCTGACCTGAGCCGTTTTGCTCCAGCAAAAGGTATAATTAAAAAGAGTTCAGTGAACATGAAATAAATGTTTCTGTGTGCTTTCCAAAGGATAGCACATTTAAAATAGACCTTTAGAAACTGCCTGCCTCCCTAAAGGCCACAAGATTACAGGGGAGAAGTCATTTCCCTCTCCCCTTACATTTCTGGATTAAAACATTTTAGATAAAAGAATAAAGTGGACTAATGAAATGTCTAAAGATTATTGTGTGCCTTGGAGATTGGCACCATGTACAAACACAAAAGACTATTCTTATGAAGAATAATTATTATATGTGCATAATAACATGGGAAAACAAGACTAATAATTGGCCAGTTAAAGAGTTTATATCAATCCCTGTAAACTGCCCGCAGAAATGAGAAGTCTCATCTCTTATTATGGCAGTAGTTCTCAGAGCTTCTTGACCTGTTTCTCATCAAGCGTGCGTTGTAAATGCCAGAATTGAGAAGGAGCAGAGTAAACTCACTCAAGATGGGTGACGAACAGAGCATGCATCGTTAGCTTTGCATATTGGGTCTCTCCATTTCTTTCTCAGAAAAGGTGGGGTACATATCTTTCCACCTTTCCTGGAATTGGTTCAAAGCAAGTTGGGATTGTACCCCCTGCTATTGAATGCAAGTTGACATTCCTGTCATATTTTGGGTCTCCCTTTAGTTCCTGGCTTCCCTTACCCGACTGCAGCCACCACGGCAGCCGCTTTCAGAGGAGCCCATCTGAGGGGCAGAGGGCGGACGGTATATGGTGCGGTCCGAGCGGTACCTCCAACAGCCATTCCCGCCTATCCAGGGTAAGCACGAGATTCCAAAATAAGCAGCTGGACGGAAAAGAATACCATGGCCCTCTCACAACTTCTGGGACGTTGCTGTGCCACATCGTAGAGATTCTATTAATATTTGTAAATTAATGGATTAGATGGCAAGAACCAAAATAGACCATCATCAGAATGTAACAAAATAACAATTCGTTATATAAATCTTTATTTTGGCCACCTTAAGCCCTCATGGTAGTGGCTTAAGACAGCAGCCAGAACGGTCTTGTGTTGACTGGCAGTGTGTTGGCATGGAGTTCACTCAGCATCGCACGAATATGGATTAACACTACTGCAGAGAACCAAAATAGGAGCTCAAGACTGTAGTCCAAGACCGCATCTGCTGTGCTTACCCCCTTATCACCACCCTGTGTTGGGGCTGAGGCTACCACATCGCCCTCCCTTTTGGTTTCACTGCCTGGGTGGTGAGCAGCAGAGCTAGCTACCCACAATGGATTTGCTTTCTTTGTAGGAAACGGATTAAAAGAGGTTAATTCAAAGATGAACCAAGTCCAATTGAATCCAGGGAGAAAGGGAGAAGTAGGAAGAATTAAACTACAGTTGGCTTCTGAATGATGGTAAAACAACTAATGTAGCTGAGCATCCCTCACCCTTTGATTTTTGTATGGAGGGTGTCTCACGCAGTGGAATGATTCCATAGCAACAAATCAATCCTTTGCTGTTGAACGGGGGAGAAGGAGTGAAGGTGGCAGGTTTTGTTTTTCGTTGTTTCTCAGTGTCAGCCTAAAATGTATCTTTTTATGAAGAGTGGACTTCAATAAGTTAGCTGTACTAAGGACATTCTTTCTTCAAAGAGGCGACATTTGTGTTCTGCATCTTTTCTCTGCCTATGAAGGGTTTTTCCCATACTCTCTCGGAGGAAGAAACGCACTGGCAGAGGAGCCTGTTCACTGCTACTTAGTTAAAACCCAAAGGGAAAGAGCCTCCTCTGTAGGTCCTTTTCTGACAGCAGAATTGGCTTTGAGGTGTACTAACTTAGCATTCATTCATAGACCAAATGGACATGCCATTAGGGGTCCTCCGTTGCACAGAATTAAAGCATTTTTATTAGACAAGTATGCATGTTGAACTGGACAGGCTCCAAAAGCTGCCGGAAGGTAACTGCTTTAGAAATAAACTTTTGTTTGCAGTTTATGGATGTTTAAATCCCATGCATTCCATCATCTCCATCTTCTGCCATTACTTGCTTTTAATTTTATTCTTTCTGCTCTCAACTTGACCTTTGACCTTCAACCTCTGACATCTCTTTAAAGAAGTGAATAAAGATGCAGTATTATTTCATCAAGAAATAAGTAAAATATAAAAACAAACCTTTTGGAAGTTCTGCACACCAGGAAAATTGTTCATGAAGCACCTTCCATTTCAATCCAAGAGTTTACCGTCATGCTGGCAAAGCGATACCACTTACCAGAAACATGGGACTTTTTTATTTTGTAGTCTTCCTGAGTTACTTTATAAAAATGGTTGGATTCGTTCCTATTCTTTGTAGCTCATTTCAGTATATTGGCCAAACTTGAGAATCCATTCTCTGCCAAGTCTGTGTCAGGATTGTGTTCCCTCAAAGATATTTTATCTTTATGTCTAATCATACCAATCTCTGTGCATTACATTGAACACTGATTTCCCATGTTTTCTTTTTTATTAACCACCGGTTTACAAGGAAGATGGCAAGGAATAAGTCCAGTATTATATGGGGAATGGCCTAAAATTGCTTTTCAGCTTAGTAAACTAATTTCATCATTAATCATTATGTTCTAGCTTCCTTGTGGCATTTGATACAGGGAATATTAGAATTCTTACAGAATTTAGGTGAATATTCCCAGTGAGTGATGCAACTTAGGGTAAACTTAATTCGTGTTTTTAATGCCACCACTCTTCTCTGTAGAAGAGATGTTTGTCATCTTTGCCTGTGTCCCCTACTGAAATAGTTGAAGGTTAATCAATCACCACTTGGCTTCAGTGCTTTCCATTCGGTCAGCCTTCTCCTTATGAACAAGTGTCTTAGTTGAGAGGCAGATTACTTTCTAATATCAATCTCTAACTACAGTTGGAAACTATGAAAATGGATAGAACGTAGTAGCTAAATGAGCATCACAGATGAATTCATTCTGCCTGTTGTGTAATACAAAGGCGCAACGTATTGGGGACATTGCAAAGTGTGACCATACTATCCTGTAAACCCAACAAAATACCATTGTAAATAGAATTCAGAAACTTTCCAGCTACCTGCAAAAAATAAATTATTTCATATTCAAGTAAAAAAATAGGATTTAAAGACCTCACTAGTTTATTTATTACAACAGAGAAGATAGTGGTGAAAATTTCCAGCTTGCTTAGTTGAATAAACAATAAACAGATCTTCTCATTTAAAATATCCAAATCTTGATTTAACAAATGTGAAGAAGAAAGTCTTATCTTGTATCTCTACTGCTGTTTCATGTCTTTTGATCCCAAAGTAATGTTTTGGGGGAAGTCTATATGCACAGAAATAGCTCAAAAGGTTTGAAATCTATGATTATAATAGTTTAGTGTCGCCCAGGATTAAAAAAAAAAAAATCCTTGTATTTTGTTTGATACAAATTCATTTTTCTAAACAGGAAAATAAACCCTTCTATTCCTAATCAGCTACTTTCTCAGTTTTATCCTTTTAAATAAAACAGGATGATCCTTGGTCATGCCCAGAACATCAGTTATCAATTCTATTTTTCAGAGTTCCATGAATATGCTTATGGTCAAAAAAGAACCCTTAAAATATTCCAGTTCCTCCTTCCCGCTCTGGATTATATTGTTACTATCTGGGATCCCCACTGCACCTTTCAATTCTTGGACCTTGGACCAATCACCTTAACCTTTAGCTCATTATCTCTGCTTGTGAAAGCAATGCATTGTGGGTATTTTTGGTTGTGTTTTTTTTTTTTTTTTAATTACATTTCTCTGTTTACTTTGGTCAGAATTGATTGACTTGTTTTTCTGAGGTGTTGCATTGGTTCTTAAAATGCTGAATAATAATACTTTGCATGCTTGTGTGATCAGCCAAATCTTATCGCATGTCTAATGTGCAGGGTAAAAAAGCAGGTGATGTATGGATATCAGGAAAAAAAAATGTACATACTTCTAGGAAACTGAAAACAAAATACTAAACATAATTTTGAAACATACTCTACATACAGGTCCTGCCCTGATGGAATTCTTTGGGTTCATTTATTTTTCACGTTAGATCCCTCTTTGCGTGCCTCTCCCCCCCCACCCCATACACACGCAGTCATTTTCAGACTCTTGCCCTCCTAGGGCAAGCTTTTAAAAAAAAAAAAAAACAAAACAAAACCAAAAAAAACCCCAAGAATGAAAACTTGATGTTTCTCATCCAGCAGATTTCCGATAGTTCTGTTAGGCCCTCTGGGAATGCTTTTTATTGTAATCTTCCTGTAATGACCCATGTATCCAGGTGTCCCTTCCAGTTTGGCGCTCCTCCCCCTCCTCGCATGCCCTGGAGCTGTATAACGTGCGTGCGCACCTGCACGGTCCTCTCACGCGCTGCGGCCCCCAGCCCCCGTTATGTATTCATACATCACCTGCCTGTGTAGAGCGCATGTGCATGCTGCCGTCCTCAATAACCGGAATGTGTTTCTGTTCTTTTGTTTTTTTGTTTTTGTTTTTGTGTGGATTTTCTGCAGTGTGGTTTACCAGGACGGATTTTACGGTGCTGACCTCTATGTAAGTACACACACCGGGGCCTTCTCGACCCCATTCCCTGACAAGCCAGCCTTTTTTTTTCTGTTTCTTTGGTTTGGTTTGGTTTTTTGTTTTGTTTTGTTTTACATATAATTTGTTTAATTTTTATTTTCTTTTTCCTTGTGGATATATATATATATATTTATATATTTAAGAATGCAAGCATGCTTCTCTGCCACTGCGCTTGCCCCTGGGTGCAAAAACTAAGCCTTTGGGTTTCCTGATCATTGCTAGAGTCAGTCTACTGGACATATTCTTTTCCCTTCCCTCTACCCACAGATGTTCTGTGTATCAGTGATTTATTGGCGAGATGATCAGCAGGTTTAAAGTCTTTTATTACTGTCGTGTCATGTGCATACATAAATAACAGGATAGTTAACATTAGCTTAAACCAACTCTCTCTCTTTTCTGCTTTTCTTCTCATTTCATATCCCTCTTTAGATCATTGGAGCTTTGATTTAAGATGGCAATAAGCTTTCTGAACTATGTGTTTTCCTATTTTATATACTTTTGAGAGAGCATTACCCTGTGAAAGGGGAGGAAGGAGCTGATGCCAGTGAAGAGTGGGGATAAAGAGAAGAAACCAGACACTCAGTGCTTCCGGCCTTGCTTTATCAAAAAGGTCCACAACTGGTGGGTCTCTTTTCTTAAGAGCCATCTAGAGGGAAATGAGTGGCATAATTAGCAACCTAGACTCTTACAAACGTTTGACTTTCATATAGGATCTGTTGATTCTCCCAGCCATGTTAACATCATTATTATTATCCATTATTGAAACTGTCTTGTTATATCGTGATTGGTTTGTCACATATTATTTAAAATGTGGACAAAGTGATCTAACTGACAAAGAATCCAAAAGTTTTTGAACTTTGAAATCTTTTATTAAGACCTCTCCAGATGATCTGTTTCTGAATGCAAGCTTAGTCTAACCACCCAAATCATTAAGAAATTTCTTAAGAAAAACTTGTCAGCCTGAAATTATTCCTTGGGCAAAGGTTAGACTTGTCCAGAAATGCTTTCTCCACCCTTACCTCCACAAATCAATAAGGGTATACCTTTGCAGTGAACTGTTTCCACAGATTTCTGCCAGAGATTCTCTGGCAGTCAGAAAACTGTAGTGTACTTTCAGAATGTACTTAGAGGTTCTGTGTGTTGTAGGAGGTAAAGATAGGATAAAGCAGTCTTCTGGGATACTGTAGGTACCTGGACACACCTGTCCTATTAGAGTAGACTTCTAAAAAGTTTGCCTTAGTTTAACAAATGCTGAAAGAAATCTTAGCCATGAATTGGTCCAACCCTCTCACTTCATTATATACATTTCTTAGAGAGATTGTGACTTACCCAGATTACATCAATTATTTACATAGCCAAGCACAAAACTCAATCCATATTTCATTACCTCTCGCAGTGCCTTAATTAAAATCCACATCTTTCCTCAGATGGTTTTCAAGAGGTAATGAAAGATACCTTTTTTTCCTGTGCTCACAGTGAAACTTGAGGGTTGGGGGAATATTTCTGCTTTTATACCAAATGACACTTTTCTAAATATACGTATTTGCATATGATCTTAGCATGTACATTCTCCCATACACATTAGTATCCATATTCTCATGAAACTCATCTTTATGTTATGTAAATTGTTTTCCTGAAATTTGATTTATTAGAGCATGCCTTTCCACTGGAATTATTTCTTAAAGGTGTTTTTTTTCCTCTCTCTCTCTCTAATATCTTCTTTATTTGGGGATTTTTTTTTAAGTATGGCTTACCTTATTAAGATTTGCCTACTTCCACCTTGTTTAAGTGAACCAACCAAATATTTGCTTACAGTTCTCTTATTTCTTTAGTTCACAATATACGATTTTATTAAGAGAGAGATGATTTTTCTGTACTTAGAAAATACTCTTGAAAAAAAATTTTTTTAATCTAACTGGATCACCTTATGAAGCTATATAGAAATAATTTAGAGACCTTGCTGAAATACTTGTTTGATCAGTGGTGCTTTCTTAACAAAAAGAATTAATCATAATGTTATCATTTCTTAGTTCCTATCTTAAAGGAGGGAAAAGTTGGTCACCAGTGCTTGCAATAATATCTGACCCCGCTAAGGAAAAACAAGACTACATAATGAGGTGTAGCCGTTGAGTGAAGGCTCATGTAACTACAGCTTGGAGAACTTAATATTCCCACTTCCAGATGTGAGGGAGCCGGGGATGCTTCTTTTAAACACACACATACACACACGCACAGCGCCCCTCTTTGTTTCCTTGAGTTTGTTTCCTTCTCTCTGTACATTTTCCCGCCTGTGGAAATCTATCCCATATACACAGAGTCCTTGTTTCCTCAGAAATACAGACGAGCAGTAAGGACGAGTGGAGGGTCTGTCCACCACACGAAGTGCACCAAACCAGAGCTTGAAGAAACATCACGAGGAAAAAGAGTTTAAGCTGCCTGTTTTATCTTAAGTTGTACTAATGTAGGCTGTTAATTGTGGAGATTTTTTTTTTTTTTTAATCTCTCCCTGTTCTGTTGTTAGTCCGTAATCCCTGCTAGCCATTTGCTTCTTTTCTCTTTCTTTTGTGGCTCTTGCCTCTCTGGGGAACTGATCTAGCCGTTGTGCCCGCAGTGTGTAAAGAGACCACAGTGAGAAGCCTTGAGTGTAGCAGATAGATCGTGTGCCCTCCCCACCCCTCTTTTTCTTGACCAGTAGAAAAGGCATGGTTCACCCTAATTCACTTTTTAAAGGGATAACAAACTGCTCCTAATTCTTACCCTGTGAAAAGCATGCTTGCATCCAAAGGAAAGAAAAGGCTGGTGGGCCCCTTAGCGGGCTTTTTGTATGATTGTTTTCCTTCCACAGCTGTGTTTTTTGAACTGCTCTTCCTGTGTTCTGTTATAGAATAGTCTTACAGGAACCAATCATTAGCGCTAAAATACCTCAGGTAGGAGTGCCAGTGTGACCTGCCAATCAATCAGATTGTGGATTGCAGTGAAAAAATTGAATTATACTAACCATTCCAGCTCCACGTTAGAGATGGGAACAGAGGCTTTTTTGGACAACCGAGACTTGTGAGCGTGTGATCTAAGCCCTGCTACCTCAGCAGCGTGCAGTCCAGTTCTATGCGTGATGGCACCTCCTCCAAAATTAAGTGCTCGCGTCCCATTGCTGCTGTCCACGCCAGGCGTGTGCTGTGCACTGTCCCATCACGGCCGCCTCTCTTAGTTTGTCAATCACATTTCTCCATGGCGTTCAAACTGGGCTTTTATACTTGGAGATCTTAGCAGGTGGAGACATCTTCTCTCCACCGTGAAAGAAATGAGGAAAGGGAGGAAGTCGAGTCTCTGCGGACAGGACTCCTGAATCCCTGATTGGGCCCCCCAGTAAGACCATAGTAGTGATTGGACCGTGCTGTTACCTAAGTTTGAAGTTGCCTAAAAATCTAGATCCACTGGGACTCTAAAACTTGAAACATGTATTCCCTTTGCCCTCTTTGCCTTTCTCCTTAAAATAAGGTCAGTGAGTTCATTTGGATAATAATGCACTGTTCAGTTTGCTGATAGCTGGATGCTCAGGGGAAGGACAGCAGACAGCCTGTCACAGTTCAGCTAGTTTCTTTTTGTGCCTACCCAGCGAGATTTGGGAAATGAACTAATTTGGGGAGAAGTGAAATAGTGGAGTGTTTGAGAGGTTTGATTCATTAAAGATCATCTCTCATCTACCATTGAAGTCGCAAGTGGAAGATAAGTTGATCATGACAGTTTCTTCCCCTCGCCCCAATTTTAAATAATAATAAAATAATATGTAAATACTTAATCTTTAAGACCTTTTCATATCTACTTTTCAAAGTAGATAGGTCACTGTCAAGAATAGTAACAATATTCTCATTATTACAAGCGTTTGTGTTCACATCTGTATTTACTCACATTTAATCAGGGGTGCCATATTGCCACAGAAGAACGGTCTCCTACGAGCCGCTCCTGCAGGGTCCATCTAGGGCGATGGCTCTCGGCTGGAGTGGGAAGGAGGCGAGAGAAGGGAGGGGGTTAGAACCGGGCAGGGACAAATAAAGTGATGCCCAGAGGCACAACATTCAACCCAAGCTCCTTGGGCTAGATCCTGCTCCCTATAGTGATTTTAAGCACCACACCTGCCTTTCTCTCCACCCACCCACCCCTACTCCCCTCGCTCTATAAATCTGTACACCATGTTCAGGGAACAAGCTCTCATTTTGTCTGCTGGTCTTGAAATACACACTCTTCTCAGTGTCATATAATGTAACTGTCTTCCAGGTAGAAAGAAGGTGTCTTGACATCACATGCTCACCAAAGTCCTGTTTTAATGTAAATCTAAAACAAAAATATAATAAAATTAATGGCTAGGTTAAAATCAAGACAAGGGGAATGTCTACCCGTGTGGGATCATGCTAATAGATAATGCAGATAAAGGTCAGATACGGGAGAGGTGGATATGTAGAGCCCTTCCATCTTGTTCTGGTTAAAACAACTGTTTTAGAAAAGTCCTGTGGTCAATGTGGCAACATTATAAAGTTAATTAAATGATAAAATCGATTCAGAGTGGAGTAGAGAATCCCTAGCAGGTGTTGATGGATCCTGGACAGCTGAGACTTGAACAACAAAAGGATCTTAAAGGTAACCACGCTTTCCTGGGAAAGAGCTGAAAGTTGAAGGCAGGGATGTGTCATGGATATGTGAAAAGATAGACCACTTAAGCCCGGGAACTACGTCCAAAGAACCCTGGGTCAGAATGGATGGGTGCTGCCCAAAGGCCAGCACCCAAGCTCGCTCCGCGGGTCAGGACTGAACCTCACTAGCAGGGTCAGGAAGGGTGCATAGGGCAGTGATGGAGTGTTGGGCTGCCCCTGTTGGGGACACTCCGGAGGCATTCACAGTGAGTTACAAAGGAATAAGAGAGTAATCCTTTTAAAGGGGCACGCGTGTATTTGGACCAGGCTCAACCATGCCAAATGTGTCCAGCCATCAGGGTTCCAGAAGGCAGTCCGTGTGTGCCCTCCTACACTAGGGTGTGCTGTGGCCATGCTAATCCCCATTTTTTGTTTTATTTCAAATCACACACAGATAGAGTCTGCAAACTGCTTCAGATCCAACAGGTCTGATTGTGTGTAAATACATATGTCCTTTTTAATTTTTATTCTTAATGGTTGCTTCAGTTTTGCATCAGTGCATGGTTAAAAGCAATACACATCAGCTATTTCATGACTTCATATCTCCAAATGAATTATTTCTCCTCTTTTTTTTTTTTTTTGTTTGTTTGTTTGTGCAGTCAGCTGAAGACACGTTAACATCTCACTCTAAATCTCTCAGTGGAGTCTCTGTTCCCTTCTCTGATATAACAGATGGGTTACTGCTTGTTATAATTATTAACATTGTGGTGTGGGCCAGGGCGAGGGGGGGCGACCTTGACTATTTCCTTGGGCTGGGGAGGGCCAGTTGTTAGGGTCTGGAATGTTAACTCGAGTGGTGACTGACTGTCTCCGTAATAGCAGGGTTGTCGTGGCTGCACGCTCTAGTAATTGAGGCTGTGTACTTCACCGAGCTTGTGGTAGAGCCGAGGGCGAACCGCTGTCCCAAGAGAATGCTGGGATAGATAGAGTTAGCCAATACGAGTCTGAACGTGGTGATTTTGCTGGTTGTTTTAGCTCCAGATGTTGGCATGCTTAGTTTTTAATGTGATTAATCAATGTGGCGCCATTACCCCCCCCCCCACGCCTGAACCCTGTCTCTCCTACTCCCTTCCCCACCCTTGTTCTTTTTGAAAAACTTAAGAAACAGTAATGAAAACCTTGGTGTTTCAAACTGCGCTTTGTTCTCATGTTCTAGAAAAGATTTCAGACTTGCTAGTCGAGGTGAAAGTTGAGAAAACAATTTCTCGGCCTGGAAGCTTGATGCACTCCGAATTCGGAGTAGATTAATGAATACGTCTGAATTTTCTTTGTCTTACAGTTTTTGATATATTTTGTTTGAAGCAGCAGCAGAAATGCTTTGGTAAGACTCCATCTGAGAGAAGTAAATCCATGATATACAATTTAACTTTTCTAATTGGGGGATAGTCACCGATGAATGACCAGATTAGTTTATTGGAATATTATCTGTCCATCCTAAACACAGCCTCCCCCCACCTTAACGGGCCTCTCTGTAGCACCACTGTAAAGTAATTAGGAGGGTGGTCGTTGAAATATTATCAGCTTAAAAAAAATTAGTGTAGTTTTTCTTAATGCTGATATTCTTCTCAAGCCTTTTGTTGGCAACAAAATATTTGTATCCCTGTCCCATTTTCCTGAATTTAAATAGCAAAGAACCTCATCAAATTCAAACTCCAAAGTCTGAGTCCACTTATAACAGAAGGAAACTACTACAGATAAGAGTCTTCTCGTCTCCTTCTGGCTTGGAAGGAAACTTCTTTCGCACAGTCTGATCCATTTTGAATTGTTTTGGTTAACAGTAACATTACCCCAGAACCATTGCAGTTCTGCTGGCTTCTTACAGGCTGAGGAAGGGGAGGGGCAGTGGTCCTATCGGTAACCTCATTCAGAACCTCTTTTTACAGCATTAGTGCACTACCGCTCAAAGCTATGATGTGATAGAATCCCCAGTATCTCTGACTTTACTGAGACTTTCTGAGAGTCAGGTTAGTACTTTGGAGCCTCAGAATCCCTTAATGGGAATGTATACTCTGCCCTATGGCATAGAACTTCAGTTTTTAAATGTTTTGCTCAGGTAAACATAAATTGGGCTTTTTTAACTGCTTTTATTACCTTTTTAATTTTTAAAGATTCTTTTGGTGTTTGAAGGAATGCTAAGGAGACACACCACATACTGCTTGTTTACCACATTATCCTTGTTTACAAAGAAGTTTTACTAAAACCAGCCCTGCTATAAAACACCAGCAAACTTCAGTTCTAAACTTAATGGAATCATCTGTAGTTACAATGAAAAATTGAGCCTTTAAAGGTTCATTTAAAGCTTAAAATTTCAACTATAAAGATTAACCTGTTGCTTTAACAAATGTTTTTCCTAAAAAGGAGTAAGGTAAAGAGACCCTTTAGTTTATGTATAATGCGTATATGTGTAGGTAGATGCAGTTACACACACAGATACGGCAGGGTATGGGATGCAGCCTGCGATGTGTAGCTTTGCCCAGACCAGCCTGGCCTGCCCGTTCCTGTAGACCTGGCCAGATGTCAAAGCGAACGTGTTGATCACACACAGCCCCGAGGGTGCTTCCTGCCATGTTTCTGTCCTCTACCATTTCACTGTCAGTGTTGGGTGATATTAATTAGAATCTTCTGATGTGTATAGATATCTGTGGAAGAATTTGTAATTAAGAAAGAAATGTTTGCTTTTCTGAGTGATTCACTTGAAGAACAAAGAGGAATAATGCATGACTACTGAAATTCAATCAGGGATACTTTCAGTGTACATTTGAAGCTACTTTGGATGGCTTCAAGCAGCATACATTTAGAGAGCAGGAGTAAATGTTCCTCCATAATGCAGTGTGTTCACTTGGAGAAAGAATAAATGAAATGGTGCCTGAGTGCACCAGCTGAACATAGTTATATCTGATAGGGAGAAGATAGTAATAAAAATTCACTCCTGAATTAGGTTTAGGTGAAATAGATGAATTCTTGAAGGTTAAAGAAGAGGAAAACATAGGGCTCGCCACTTTTTAAAATAGCCTGTCTCCTGTGGCACTTACTGTTGTGTTTATCTTCGAAATGCTTAATGGGAAGTACATATGGTTCACCCTGACAGTGAAAACCTTTGGGGTATTTGGTTCCCCTAAACTGAGGGGAAGAAACAGGATGTGGGAGTCTGAAAGTCTCCAGGACTGAGAGGATATTGGGCCCATTGGCAGAAGAGCTCCAGAGCCTGCTACGAGATTGGAGTGGAAGAATCTCCGAATCTTTTGGGAGAGGAGAATAAATGCAGTTAAATGCCCGGGGCATGGAGGGAGGGCTTCCTCACCTAGGTGAGTCCCACCGCAGGGTCCTGGGCCGTTTGTAATGTGATTTGTCTGAGTCTGAAATGTAGATCAGAACTGGCAGGTTTTTGCTCTGAAGGGCCAAGTGGTAAATATTTTCGGCTTTGGAGGCCAGACGGTCTCTTCACACCTGCTTCCAAAAGCAGGTGGCAAGCTGCGTCGGCTCACAGATCGAAGTTTGCCAACCGCTGATCTACACTGGGTTTTCCTTCTAAATGTTGCCTGGTTATCTTAGCCTCTGGGCAAACGTGCGAGGCCTGATGGAGCACAGCACTATAGAGGACCTTTCCATTACATACCGTCCGTAGTCTCAGCAGTAAATCCATCTGAGAATCTGAAGTTAACACACACAAATTTAGTATGTTCTAGTTCTATAATTTACATTCCCCGTCAGGTAAAGTTCTCCCAACTCCCTGCAGATATTTGCCCTGTGAAGACTGTGAAGTAAGACAGATCTGAAATCCTATCTTCGTTTCTTAAATCTGAGAACAGGTCCTACCGAGAGAGTTTTACTTTTGTTACCGTCCCACACTGGAGAGCACGTCCCTGCACTGGGTGGAGCTTCATTCTGTGCCAGAGGAACGATAACATGCCGACCGAGGCAGTTTGAAACATTCTTCCCCCACGTGTGTGTCTGTGTTTGTGTCTGTCCCCGTGTCATCGTGCGCGTACGTCTGCGTGTGGGTGGGTGTGTGTGCGGCCGGCCCTGGGGGGAGGTATCCGTAAAGTCAGTTCTCCTCTCTCCTGTAGGGCGGATACGCAGCCTACAGATACGCACAGCCCGCTACTGCAACCGCGGCCACAGCTGCCGCCGCCGCCGCCGCGGCCTACAGCGACGGGTAGGTGCCGCCCGCCGCCCTCCTGTCAGCGCCGCGCTGGCCCCCGGCCCGCTCCCGCTTGGTCTCCTTGTCCCTTTCTGGCCGTGACCCCGCTCTCCCTCTTCCTCACGCCCGGCTCCTTTCTCTCCCGCTGTAGAGAGGTACTTGAGAATTGTTCGGCGTTACTGCATTTGGGAGTAGAGAGAGAAAGTTCCCCAGTAACGTTCCGAGACCAAGTTACCCCCGAGTCTTGAGCACAGTAAACCCTGTCATTCTGGGAGCGCACAGCCTTGGCCTGATCTCCCTGATTGCATTTCCTCTTGCAGTTACGGCAGGGTGTACACAGCCGACCCGTACCACGCCCTTGCCCCTGCCGCTAGCTACGGAGTTGGCGCTGTGGTGAGTATGGCGTGTGCCCTTTTTCTTCTTAACCACTTTACTCCGTTGAACTTTTGCCTACAGATTCCAAAAGATCTAGAGACGTAACAGATTCAGTCCCTCCTCCATCGCCAAAGTCCTGAAGCCACAGAAGACTGTCTGGAAAGTTCACATCAGCTTCTTTATCTGTGTGTTGTAGTGTGAGCCATTTGACCTGCTTAAGGGCAGGGAGGAATGAGCAGTGACAGTCTGCCCTGAGTAACGGCATCATGTGGGAGAGAAAGAAGGGAGCAGGTCAACGTTTTATATTGGCTCAGCTGTTGGGTGCATGCCTGTGGCTTGGTTTAATCGATAGGTGTTAGCGAAGACGTAGGGGCATGAGACTCTCCAGCTTTCACAGTAAGCTTTTCAAAAAACGGACATCAGTGTCAGATGCAGATACCAAAGGCTGTCCCTGCCATTCCCGAGCCTTCTGGCAGGTAGTGCTGGAAATCACCACGCGAATGCCTTACAGTAACATTTATGGCAAAATAGGGTATTTTCCTGGAAGTGTAGGAAAGGTCCATTGAGCTCATCTAGAAGAACTCCCCACCCCCAGCCCCAGCCCCCTCCAACCAAACTGGAATCCTCACGGCAGTATTTCTTTGTTGGCCTGGATGCCTCCGGGCTGCAGCAGAGACGGGCTGTTCCACAGCAACATCCCTAATATTCTCAGCCAGGCAGCAGCCTGGGAATGTGGACAGAGGTGTTGGACGGGGAGGCAGAGTGATAAATGAAATTTGACTGAGAGGAATATGAGAGAGCCCGTCATTTCTCACACTTAGTCTCTCCTGATATGAAGATTTGTGGGAGGAAGTAGCAGGGTCCTAAGGGAATGTAGGTGTGGAATTGAGGTAGAGACAGACAAAATAAAGACAGTGATGGAAATTCCTGAGATTTTATGTGCCCAAAAGATACAAGTCCAATCCTGAAGAAGCAAAGAAAGAACAAAGCCCGGTTAAAACTCCAGAGAGAGAGAGAGAAATAAATTTGTGTATGTCCACAAGCAGCCTAGTTGGCATATATTCTAGATTATAGAGGAGCTAGACTTGAGTTGAAAGGTTGACTCCGGTTTAAATCCAGCACCATCTCAGACATGGTACGTGGCAGCTAGTGGTGAGAGGAGCCTGTTCTCCATGGACAGGTGACGTGTACAAAGGTAAAATCAGCTAGCTACTTCAGGTCACAATTGTGATGATGTGATCAAGGTAAACAAAAACTCATGCTTTTAAACGTCAGATTATTTACAGATCTGGTTTTAGACTGTATTGAGTTTCCCTTCTGTGCTGATTGATGTAAATAATGAAACGAAGCAGGGACAGGAGAATATCAGGTCCTCAGTAAGTGTTCTGGGCTCTGGTTTGAGCATCTTAGAGGCAGAAGTCGGTTTCCTGACTTCACTGCACTAGGTAACATCTTACCAGTTGCTTTACAGCTTCTAAAGCTGTTTTCCAAATCCTTTTTTTCAGGACATTTTCCTTCATTTTCAGTGCTTCTCTCATCAACCTTTTAATTATTTTTATGTCTTTAATTACTGCAGGCGAGTTTATACCGAGGTGGCTACAGCCGATTTGCCCCCTACTGAAGTGACGTGAGACCCTGCAAATGGGACAGCCCCCCAGTTCATGAGGCCTGGCTATTGCAATATTTACTAGTAGAGGAACTCTATAGCAAGATGAAGAGGAAAAACAAACAAACAAACAAAAAACACAAAAAAAGAGAGAATACTTTTTTATACCTCACTATGTTCTTTGAATATGTATTTTTTCCTTTACATTTCTGCCTTTAATTCTTTTGTTCCAAAGATTGTGCATTTTTTTCTTTTTTTTCTTTTTTTTTTTTAACTGTGGTAAAAAAAAAAAAAATAATGCATTTCCATGTCTGTATGTCCGTGCTTAGCTTATTCTGTCAATCACGGAAGAGGCAGTTAATGAGGAAGGGGAGACCTTAGGAGCTGATGAATGCATGTGATCAGAAATCAGCAGACAGAGCTACCAAAGTGTATCCGGTGCTGAATGGCTGGGGGACGAGCAGAAGTGGAGGAGATCTGTCTGCAACAGGATATTCTTCTAGTCTTCTGAGTTTCTGGTCTTCGGCAGGCAATTCTGCTTGGCTGTGGCTGGAATCCACATGCTGATAGATGACAGGAATTTGTGCTTGCAAAGCAGGAGGATTAAAAAGACACTTTCCTCTCCTCTTCCCTCCTGTCTTCTCCATTCTTTTTACAATCATCTTACCTGCACAGCCTGAGACAGTTGGCATCGTTTTTGGAATTATAATATTAATATTTCCAAACATGCTCTCAGACTGTGGATAATAAACACCTCATTAGGAAACCGATCTCAGAATGAACTCTGGAGTGTGAAAAAGATCATTCTTTTCTTTCCTGAGATCCTAGCATTCCTGCTGGGCTGCTTCCCTTTTCTCTGAACCACAGCTTAGCTCATCTGTCCTTCTATGAACTCCCTGCTCCCAAGTCCTCAAGAGTCAGGAATTTAGGACCCAGGGACAGGAGAATAAATAGCCAGCAACCAGATCTCCCGGCTTGAGGGTTTAGAAGTACCAAGTGTTGGGAGCCAGTAAAGAGGGTAAGGAAGAGAAAAGGGATATCAGATGATGTCTGGCAGGGCTCTGATATTCCTGTGCTTTTCTCTTGCATCAGGAGGTCAGTACAAGGTATGAAACATATGGAGAGTGTTGGCAAAAGATAAAGCTCCGAGTCCCGGGGCAGCTGTCCCTGGAAGTTTGTGGTGATCGGGGCATGTGAGGGCAGGCAAAGGCACTTTGTACTAACTAGCTCCAAAGCCATAGGAATTCCCATTTTCCAGAGCATTCTGTGAGCCACTTCTCTGTCCATGGTCTTGAGCTCTCGTGGCCACTCCGCCCGGCTTCTCATTTTCCTCCAAAGACACCCAGCGGAGCACTCGACCGCTTGGCATACATGAACACTACAGGAGATAAAACCCAGAGCCCCTGAGGCTCCTCCCCTCCCCTGGTGGAAGGAGGGTGTGTCCTGGCAAGGATCTCCTCTCACGTGTTGCCAGGAAGTTGTGTGGTGACCACAGCGGTGAGTCACTGCTATGGCTCCCTGGCTTTGATTTTATACATATTGACAAGGTAGGGGAGAAGGTGTTTCTCTTCTAGCTATTAGCTGTTAATGATAAAGGCAAGGGTCCTGCAGCATTTCCAAAATGAAAGCATTAGAAAACAGAAAAGCACGGTCTGTTTGGCTCCCTGGTCTATTCACATTGGTACTAGGGTGACCTCTCACCCAAGGGATAGCTGCTAAAGGGAGTAATTCAGAGACATGGAGCTTCTGGTTTGTTATAGGTTTGTTTTCCATTTGTTTTGTTGTTGTTTTTTCTTTTTTTTTTACTCCTGCCTCCGCACGTGTTCTTGACTGATAACTGATTCATGTCCCTGAATTAAAATGACTGACATATGACAGCATCAAGCATTCTTTGTAAGCAGAGTGATCTATCCGGGAGGGACTGGCCTGTTGTGTAAAATACCTATCTTCTCCCCCTGTGAAACCCTCTCTCTCCTGATGACTGGGAGGAGAGGCTGTGCCTGAAACGAGGGGAGACATCAACGGAGCTAGAGGCCTCGATGCAGTCTTACTGATTCTGGGGAGGAATGCATGGAATAGGGGACGCCATACTGCCCGAGGCCATTGGCCATTTGTAAGGGTTCCCCTCCCCAAGCCAAAGTTTGGTTTGTTGCTGTTAAGACAATTTTTGTTGTATGTATATAAATATTTTAGTTAGAGGAAGGGGTATAGGATGTGGGGCTTTCACAGTTCTAGAGAATGGGGGCAGGGAGGATTTTTTTTCTTTTTTCTTTTGCTTTTGTTTTGAGGGAGAGCTTTTACTCACTAAAGAAACAGAAATTTCATGTCATGTTCAAATAGGGGCCATTCACAGAAATGGCAAGCCACTGCTCAGTGGAGATAAGGCCAAATTTTAAATGGTTGTGTCTGTAGCAAGGGAGGAGAATCGGGGAATGAGTTTAGTAATTTTCTCTTCTTTTTTCCAAGAAAGAGACAAGGATGGTGGGCAAGGTAGAGAAGGCAGCTCCCACTGCCCTTTTAAAAAGAGGCAGAAGCTCGAGCTTGGGCTACCTTTACTGCAGTTCAGTTCAGCTGGTTCTGGCTGAGGACTCCATAGGCAAGCTCTGTACGTTCTGCTGCATTTCCAGGGATGGTTGTAATCCGGCTTCCTCCAGCTCCCTTTTCTAAGGAAGGCTAAGCAGACTTCCGCTTTCGCTCAAGGGCCTCTGCTCTTCGGTGTCAGCACCGAGAATTGGAGCTCTTGTGAGCACCTAGGTGAGATCGTAGCGGCCTCCCCATCCCCTTTTGAACTCTGAGACTCCGTACAGCCTGCTTCATCCTCAAAGCACCAGTGCTTGTCTGCTCCTGGCTCTGGTTCCCACTGGACTAAGAAACAGAGTTGGAAGAGAGTTTGGCATCTGTGGGTTCGTTAGAGGATGCTGGTTGATGATTCCAAAAAACACTGATGCTGAATCCCAGCACGTGAATGCTTTCAACAGCTTTACTATAGCTCATGACGTGGACTTCTGTACTTAGCGTCTTACTCCTAGAAGCCGGGCTCCTTTAAGGAGACCGCTAGTGAAAACCTTTATCTCCTAACCCTTTTTCAGCCAGGAGAGCTGCCCTTAGGTCTTTTCTGGAATCCCTTGTGTTCCATGGTCCAGCTCCCACAACCCCTGGCTCAACCATTGTGACTCATCGTTTTTAAGGCTCTCAGGTTTTCCCAAACTTCCATCACCACCATCCTCTGACAGCCACAGGTGGGATTGAGCCAATGTTATTTTTCCTTGAAAAAGAAGGGGACTGGGACTCACCTCTTCGTTTAAGGGGAGCTAGTGGAGATTATTCAATAAAAACCAGTGGTAGCAGCTTTTCCTCACAAGTCTAACTCCTCAGGGGCTAAATTGCTCTTACTTTAGGTTCCCGTTCCTAGCAATGTAGCAGACAAGTAGGTGAGCACCACCCCCATCACCAGTCACTTAGCTTCCAGGTGGGAGGGAGGTATAAACTCGGGATTGAAGCCGCCCTGACGATCTGCCAGAGGGGCTTCCTAACTCCCCTTCCCTTGGACAGGAGAATGGGGCCAAGCCAGGGCCCCTCTGGAAGGCACGCCAGCCAGAAAGGGGAGGGAAACTACTCGCCCCCTTCCCTCTCACCAAGTCCAGCCTCCTCTGCTGCTTGCAACCTCTAGCACAGTAACGTTCGCAGAATTGCAGATTCCCCCCTCCCCATGATAGGAAGAAAGGGACTTTGGGGGGTGGGAAGGGATAGCGGTGTTTTAAAAAGCATAAGTTACCTGTTTGCACTGTTTTAAGATAGGAAAAAAGAATAGTGGGCAAGATGAACATCAGACGTAAATTTGTGTGTTTTTATTTTGTCATGCTCTTGAAAATGTCTGACCATTTGTAGTATAGACACCAGTGAGACTTGCTTCTGTTACATAAAACACTAAATTTTTTTTTCTGTTTTTGGTAATGTTACGTCCAGAAGCCTCTTCCCTCCCTTTCCCTTTCCCTGTGTACTTCCTCCATACTTGCTTTACTGATCAACCAGGCAATAGCCATCCAAGAGCTAGAGCATGAAGCAGGGCCCTTTCCAAGTAGGCTCCGGCGGTCCTAAGCCAGTGCGCGCCCCCTGGTTTAGTAAGCACAATGGAGTCCCTGGCACCTGGCTTTAAAATAAGGCTCACAGACCGGCCTATGGCAAGTTCTCCAATTCCCGAATCAGATGCACTAGGAATGAGGAGCCGAGGGCAGAGGGGATTCCTCAAGTTATCCAAGTTGGCTGTAGTAGCTGTTCTTACCCATGTTACCGGAACTGTAGCCAGTTACAGTTTACTCAGGAAAACGGTAGATCAATTCAGCCATGGTAGTGCTGGTTGGCAGGGATTGGTAACCGAGAGAACTGCTCATCAGCCAAACTCAGACCTTGCCTTTTAGGAGCCTGCCAGCGGGGGGCCCAGTGATGCCGGAGGGCTCCCTCGGCCACACTGGCAAGCAAAAAGGGAACATCAATTCTCTTTCCTCTCCTCCTCCCTCCCCGCCCCGTTAACAACATCAGATTCCCAGGGGGTCCGTGCGGTTTTGACTTTTTAAAAAGTGACTTTTGGTTTGGTTTTACTGGGGACTGATAAGTGCTTTAAGCAAGTCTACACCCCATTGAGACTCCCAGCTTAGCCGTTTTCTGGTATTTTTCTGTTCACAGTATTTTCGTGTGTGTGTGCTGTGTTCTGGCAGCTGACTCGGGCTGTATTATCTATCGAAGAGTGATGAATTGATCCTCTTTTTTCCCTAAGGGATATGAATTGTTTTTTTTTTTCTTGTGTTATAATTCTGCTTGTGAATAGCTGGAGCAAACCTGGGGCCTGACACACGTAAGCTAGGGCTGCAAAGTGCTGACAGGGCCGGTGGGGTTGACTTGTCCCTGACAGGCTGACCTACCTGCGTCTCTGAGCTTTTCAGCCCAAATCTTTGCAAGGCTAAAAATGCCACAGAACCTCTCCTCTCCTCCCCACTCCCCGTGGCAGGGACTGGACCATCCCAACATGCGACATGCAGCTTCTCCGGCCCCCTCCCATTGCCATGGCAAAACAGGTACCTTTGGGGCATGGGGGCATCACATGGGATGCTTGTATAATTGACCACCTCGCCTTCTCTCCCCACCCCCACCCCCAGAGTCACTTCCTAGGACACCCGAGCTGCTTGCCCAGGGTCCTGTTTCCCTGCGAACTCCAGAGAAGCACCCCCGGGCTTTGTGACAGCCTCTTAACTCCCTCCCCTTCTTGTTAAGAATCCTATTGTATAGTAGCTTTCAGACCATACAGTATTCATTGGGTTACTCCTATTATTATCAAGTAGCTGGAATTGTGAAGGTCGGAGTAGTTAGATCTTTAGCTTTTATTCCTTATTTTTTTGTATTACTATCCATGTGTATAAATTATTGATCATGTTGCTGGCTTTTATAAACTCCAAGCGAAGGAGGAGCGCCGCCTCTGCCTTTGCAAACGGTAATGAAGCACTGTTTTTAAATAAAAGAGAGAAACACCGTTCTTTGGCCTGTGTGTGTTGATGGGGGATCCCTCTTGCCTCCTCCTGAGGCTCAAAACCTGCACCTTGGATTTGACTTCTAAAGATGGAGGAAGGAGGAGGCAAAGCGCAACACTTGCTAAATGGAGGGCACTCAAGGTCACGCTGAGCCGTGGGGTAAACGAAGCCAAAGGCTGGCGCCATGGGAGAGCCTCTCCCTGGATTCCTCCAGGCTTGGCAGAAGCTGGTTTTTGTGCCTCTGCTGCTGACCTCCTTTCAGCCTTCGTGCTCTCCTGGACTCCGAGCCGCCCCCCTCCCCATCCAGCCACTTGACCTTCCTGCCTCGCTGCCCCTGTCACTGTGTCCCCTGGCTCCTGGCCACCCAGGCTTTGTGCTCCTAATTGTGGGGTCCTGCTGGCCCTTCTGTGCATGCTTCTAACCTACCCCCTGCACTGGTTTCCCTGCCAGTGACCACCCTCCCCCCCCCAACAAGTTCCAGAAGTCTCCAGTGCCCTTCGCTTGGCTCTTAGGTCACCTAGCTTTCCATTTCATGGAGCTGGAGGCCATCGCTGCCCAGGGGCTCCCTGGAAGAATGCTTTGCTACTGGTTCTAGACATCACCTGAATTCATGCCCTTTCTTTCTCCCTCTCTCCTGTTCTACTCAAGAGACAGTCTTTACCCTGTGCTCGCACCCCATCCTTCTGGGGACCTTGCTTTGTTGTGCCCTCCTGCAAGGTCAACCTTTCGCTTCCTACAAGTTAGTCCCTAACCGGCATTTAAACGTGCTTACACCTTTAACACATTTAAAAAAAAAAAATTCCACAAGGTCCCAGGTCTTCTCCTACACGACAAACTTCTGGAATAAGTTTCTGCCCGCTGACTCCAAGGACTTGCTCTCCCCCGTGCTGCAGTCCGCTGGCTCCTCCCTCTAGGACCCTGAAGCAGCGCCTTCTGGTGACAGCAGGTAGATGGATGCCCCTCCTGGGCCCTTACCTGATTGGGTCGCATTCAGCACTGCCAGGTGTTCTCCACCCTTCCATTGGCGAGGCCTAGGGGAGCGAGGTCTCCCCTGCGGCCCCCTGGGCCAGCCAGCGTGTCCACCTCCTGTGCTGAGCTGCTCTCCCGGTTTCCATCTTTGGCCAGGCCGCACGCAGCTTCTAACACCGCGCAGGGCACGCTTCCAGCCAGACGGCTGCCCGCGCCCCAGCCCGACCTGGGCACCTGGGTCTCCAAACGGCTGCGGTCCCCGCGCTGCGGCCAGTGCCCTGCACGTGTGAGCGCTCTGCAGATGCCTGCTAAGTTCCTTTTCTCAATGTTTCACGTGAAGTGAGACTCCGTTTCCACCCTGCCTTCCTGTATGTTGTCACCCCGGGGGACAGCCACGCTTGCAGAGCAGGATCGAGAGCCGTCCACATTATCTTCTGTCTTCCCGGCGGCACTCCTCCCGGGGTCCTCCCGTGTCCCCCCTTGTTGCTGAGCATGTCACAGGAGCAGCGTCCTGACTGCTCTTCTCCCAGCCCATCAATCGGGGCGCGTTTGCAGTGAGTAACCGTGAGGAATGAGGGGACCTCCAGGAAGAAGAGCAAGCTAGGAAAGGGGGACCCTCGGCATCCGTCAGCTGCAGCGCAGACTTACAGCCTCCATCCAGGCTCCTGTCACCTCTCCCTCCACGCCCATGGGACTTGGGGACACTGATGCTCACGCTGCCCCATGTCCCCAGCACGAAAGCCCTTCGTCTCTGACCCAGTCTGGTGTTTCTGCCAGGACGCAGGAAACCCGCATCAGGCCACCCTAGTTTCAAACCCCACGCCGGATCTATGGTTACTCCCCACTTAAGCTGAGGAAGCTGCATCGCAGGGGGCTGTCATCACTTTAGTCCTAAGTCCCCCAAGTAGGAAGTGGCGGACCCAGGATCCACCGGCAGCCAGTCCAGCTCTGAGTCCTCGCCCTTTGACCTCTGGGCTCTAGTGTTTCTGGCGCTTCTCTCGTCAGGAGTCCCAGAGCCCGCTACATCCCGCCCCGGGCTGTCCACGCGCCTTCCATAGGGTCCTCTTCCTCCACCGTCCACCTAGCCCGCAAATCTCCGCGGCCCAGGCTCCTCCACTCCTGAAAACTCGCTGTCAGTTTCCGCTCCCAGTGGGGGAGTCAGCCCCGCACCCCGACTCTCCCGCCCTGAAGTCTGGACTCAGTCCCGCCCCAGTCCCCCAGCCCCTCACATTCACCAGGCTTGAGGTTGCCCTGTCCCCCCAAAGCCTCTGTTCCCTCAGGTGGGAAACTGAACAAACGTTGGCAATCATCGCGTGAAAACCCAAAAGAGAAATGAGTGAGGAATCTCGCCAGAGGGAGGGGTGGCCCCCCACCTCCATCTCAGGCATGGGCCCATTCGTCGTCTGTTTTCACTGCCCCATTGCCCGTTCTCCCTGCGCCAGGCACCCGCCTCTGGCAGCACCAGCTCCTCATCCTGGGACCCGCCGCCAACTCCCTGGGCGCCTGGCATCCCCGCCAGCGCCTAAGATGCAGCCCTGACCTCTGCCTCCTGCACACTCCCACCTCCGCCTGTGGAGCCGCCCTGGCCGGCCTCCCGCCCGCCAGCCAACTGCCCCCCGCCCGGCCTCCCGCCTGCTGACCTCCTGGCCGCCGGCCTCCTGCCCCCCGGCCTGGCCGGCCTCCTGCCCCCTGGCCTCCTGCCCCCCGGCCTCCTGCCCCGTGGCCTGGCCGGCCTCCTGCCCCCCGGCCTGGCTGGCCTCCCACCCGCTGGCCTCCTGCTTCCCCCGCCCAGCCTCCCGTCCCACCGGCCTCCTGCCCCCTGGCCCAGCTCATTCCTACCTTAGGCCCTTGGCCGAGCTGCGCCCTCTGCTCTGAAACCCTGGCCCCAACTCTCCTCCCTGCGGCCTCCGATGAAACCCTGCCTCTCTGTGAGACCTTCTCTCGCCACCCAGCATAAGGGAGCCCCTCTGCCCCAGCACCCTATTTGACCGTCTTCCTAGCACTCAACCACCCTGAGGTTATCTCAAGTCAGCTCGTTTCTTGCTTCTCGCTCCTTCCACTGGATTCCAATTATTAGAAGGTAAGCTCTGGGAGAGAAGGGGGCAGGCAGCCTCACACACCGCTGTAGGCCAGGGCCCTGGTGCGCATCATGAACGCACAGTGGCCTGACCCCTGCATCCAGCACCTTCTTCTTCTAGCCAGCCAGTCCTCCACACTTTGGCCTGGATTCTCCTTCTAAAATAAATGTGACCCTATCATCCCTTGCCGCAAAATCCTTGAGAAATTCCCATGTTCCAGAATCTGAAATCCAAATTCCTTAACATGGCACTCAAGGCCTCCCTCTCCCATTGCCTTGGCCCCTCTCCCCCCACCAAATGAACTTGTCCTCGAATTTCAAAGCTCAGCTCAAACGTCACCTCTTGACCTCCTTCCCTCTTGGCTCCCTGGAACCCGTCCATCCCTGGGCTCCTCAGGCAGAGCACCTGCCTTCTGAGCTCTGCGTCCGGCCGAGTACGCGCTCACCAGGGACCAGACCGACAGCATCCCCGGGACAGCTCGCCGTTAGCACGTAGCGTGCTCTTTACACGTTTTATTTTGTCGGTTTGACCCCCCCCTCCCACTCCCATCATTCTTTCCGCTCGACAGACTTTAACTGTGAAGCTTTTCTTTGCTCCAGGCTCAGCCCAGGTGTGCGGCATCCCTTAATCCCACAGACGTGGGTGCCCTGCAGCCACGTACCAGTGCCATTTGGAAGTGAGACCTGGAGAAGCCGAATTTTCTGTGAGGGAACTGTGCACGTGTCTTTCCTCCCACCAGACCACACTTCCGGGGGACAGGGCAGCAGATTAATCCCCCGCCTCGCTGGGCACCTGCTCCCGTCCTATGAACTGTACGGAGGGTGCCACAAAAAGGCAGAGTCTGGAACACAGCCAGGGATGCGACAGGCACGGGCACAGGGTCTGCTTCTGGGGATCACACACGGACTCCCCAAAGATTTTATGTAAAACACAAGGTGACTTGAAGACGAGGGTCGGAAAGCTGGCTCCCAGCCTCCAGGCTCCCGTTTCTTCGTTGTACCCTCAGCCTCCAAGGTCATGGTTTTTGGTTTGAAGAGCAGATTCAAGTGCAAGAGAACCACCCAGGCTCCTGTTTGGCCATAGCCAGCTGTGTGCTCTTGGTCAAGTCTCTGCCTGTCGCCCCACAGCGCCCCCATGTATATACAGAATGTTCTAATAGACCGGGTAGCCCGTGGAGTCCCTCCCGAGGCTGAAGCGCTGATTCCATGTGTTGACAGCAGAACTTCTCTCCAGGTGAAAACCAGGCCTTGGCAAATGCTCGGTTCCAGGGCGGAGGACAGTCTGGTCATTCACGCCCACCCAAGTGTTCCGTCTTGCCGCTGGAGCAAAGTTCCTTCTCCTCCTCGGTCAGTAATAGGCCTTTGCACCCACGGAGCCCCATAAAGAAGCCTCAGGAGGGCAATCGTGCCAACACTTTGACTAAGTGCTATCAAAACCCGGCACCACCCAGGGGCTTGTCAGGAAAATGACACATCAGTTTTGGAAACTCCCTGATCCGGTTCTAGGCCGGGCCCTGGGGCTTCCCAACCAGACCCGCAAACCAGAACCCCCATTTACAGCCCCAGGCTTCTGGCCCAGCTGGCCCCGGGAGAGGCCTGGGCCTCTGGATTCTGTGAGGCGGAAGGCAATGCTGGCCTGCGCCCTGGCTGGATCCTGCGCACTAGGTGATGTGGGATCCTGCCAGCAACTCAAAGGCAGGAGATTTCCAGAGGTCTCCCCAGGGAGCTCACGTGGAAAGGCCGCCATTGACGTCTCGGTGCTGCCTGGCCCATGGGCACAAACACGGCGCGCTTGTGTGAGTTGGCAGAGCAGGCAGGTGGGAGCCCTGTACTTTCACTCAGCTTTGCTCCAGACTCCTCCAAAAAATAACGTCTATGAATTTTTGCGGAAACGCAGGGAAGGAGGCGGCCAGTCCGTCTCAGTCAGTGAGCGGCTGTATGCGAGGGGCCGTGGCTCCGTGCACCTCGGCCGATCACTCTTCCGGAACACGTGGGTCCTTAGGTTCTCTCCTGCTCCATCTCCACGGAAGCCTTCTGTTTTCGGTGAGCAAAATCCCAAACTCCGCAGCAGGCCTTGAGGGCGCCCTACCGTTCTGGCCTCAGACCATCATCTTGCCAGGTTTCCAAGCAATGAGGAACCCAAGCTGCAAGAGAGCTGAAGATCATCCCTGTCTCCTCCTCCGCGCACACCACCCCACCCCCCCCCACCCCCCAGAAAGGGAGGAGGAAACATTCCCTGACGGTTCCCTCTGCACCAGGCACTCTGCTCACTGCTTTGCTCCTGGCCGGCCCTCCCTCTTGCCTTTGGCCCTCTGGCGTGGCCTTTACCCCCACCATCCTCAGCCCTGTGCCGCGTGGGGTCTCCCGGAGAAGGAGGCCGATGAACACATAGGGCGGTGAGCTGGGGCAGGCAGGAGGGGACGCTGCCCAGCTCCAGGCCCAGCTGTCCCCAGGCCTCCCCGCAGGCCAAGAGTAAAGCCGCCCTCCAGGCTGGCCCTCAAGCTTGCAGCCAAACGGGGCACAGGTGTGAAAAGCACTCTCAGGATCACTGGGGCTTCACCATCACACCGTGGTTCCTTCCGGGTTCTGAAATTGACTTCCCAGTTCACGGGTGGTGATGTCCCCTTTCAAAAGCCAGAATTCCAGATACTCAAAAATTGCTTCTCTTGAAACATTTAGACCAGGGCTCAGCAAACTTTCTGTAAAGTGCCAGACAATCGGTATTTTAGGCTTTGCAGACCACCTGGTCTGTTGCAGCTTCTCACGTCCGGCCATTGTAGCCAGAAGGCCACCAAAGGCTGTGCACAAACAAATGGGCGTGGCTGTGTTCCAATAAAACTTTATTTGCAAAAACAGGTGGTGGGCCAGATTGGGCCCTTGGGCTGTAATTTGCTGACTCTTGCCTTGGACAGATCACAAGGCTCCAGAAATCTCTGGAAGAGTTTAGATCAGTGCTTGTGAAAAATCTCCCACCAAGCACAGGCTGAATGTAGGTGCTAATTTTGGTGTGTGTGTGCGAGGGTAAAAAATACCAAATCTCCCCATAATGTTTAAAAGTGAGCCATGTCAGAATTGGCTCACATGGACAAATTTAAAATGTCTGCCTCTGGCCTACAAACACATACATGTACAAATTCCAGCCCTACTGCTCCTTAATGGTGTGACCTTGAGAAATTCACCCATTTCCTAACTGGGACGCCTAACCAAGGCAGCGTAGGGCAGTGGTTATGATCGAGGAGTCAAGAGTCAAGAGGATTCTGAGTTCAGCCCTGAGCTGCCACCTGCTAACTGGTTGACCTCAAAAAATTTAATGTCTCTCTGCATTAGATCCCTCAGCTATACATTGGAAGATGATAGATGTACCACTGTAGTAGTTGGTCACAAGGATGAAATAGGACAATATTTATAGAGTACTTAGCACAGCGTCTAGAAAGTGCTAAGTAGTCAGTGACTATGGGCTATGATTTAATAACTTTGGTAAAGCATTTAGCAGAGTTCCTAGTGCAGGGTGAACCATCAGTATTTCTTTCCTCTTTTCTTTCTTGAGGGGGAGAGGGACAGGAATCAAGGAGTTTCTGGATGTGCACAAGGATTCCTCAGGTTGGGAAGGTTGGAATGGACCTCACTGCTGATGGAAACAGCACCGAAGATTCCCCAGGACTGTGCTCTCTTTATATATGTGTGAAAAATGAGAACTTACCTATAGAATGTCATATATCCAATCGTATCGCTGAGTTGCCCTGTATTTCTAACAACCATGTTGCAAGAGGTGTGGGGGAAATAGGATGGAGTTGACCCAGAGGTCCAAGCCAATATGAAAAGTCTAGAAATAGGGTTCCAGTCCAGCTTGCAGTCCAACATGGGCACCAGGAGCTGAAAGAGCAAGGGGCAGACACTGGGCATTGGCACCGCCATCTCTTCATTATTGGGTCATCTCCACCTTCACAGAACCTTGTTAGTATTTCTTCTTCTTTTTTTTTTAAGATGTATTTACTTATTTCTTTTTAGAGGGGAGGAGGGGCAGCGGGAGAGGGAGAGAGAATCCTAAGCAGACTCCATGCTGAGCACAGACCTCACAACCCTGAGATCATGACCTGAGCCAAAACCAGGAGTCAGATGCTTAACCGACTCTGCACCATCCAGGTGCCCCAGGGATGCTTTCTTCTTTTAACTTTTGCCAAAGTGGTCAATGAGATGGTATCTTGTTGGTTGCACTCAAAAGCTTTGTCTATACTTTGTCTCCAGTTTCCTTCTTCCTTCTCTTAAACCCTTCCAGTCAAGCTTTGGTCTTCTACCACTCCCCCATAACTGCTCTTGTCAAGGCCACCGATGGCTTCCATGTTGATAAATCAGATCGGGGCTCATTGTCCTTGAGGCTTTCTCCACTTGGCTCCCTGGACACCCCACTCCTGGCTCCCCTCCGACTTTGGTGGCTGCTCCTTCTCTGTCTCCTCTGATGGTTCCTACTCAGTGGGAGTACCTCTCTACTTCTCCCCATCCTCGTCAGGCCAGGAGCCCCCAGGGCACTGACCTTGTACATTTACTCTTTTGTACATACACTCTAGTCTTTGATACCCTATCCACTCTTATGATTTTAAATATCATCTATTTACAAATTTGTATCTCTGACCAATTTGTCGTTGGAGACCCAATATCCTGAATCTAGATTTACGTGTCTCACCATCTACCCACCATCTCCACTTGCTTGTCTGTTGGGTATCTTGAACTTCACATGTCCAAACTGAGCAACTTGATCTTGCCCTACACTCCCGCCCCCACAAAACCTGTCTATTTTAGGCAATGACCAGTTGTTCAGGCTAAAACCTTGGCCTCCCATCCTGGCTCTTCTTTTTCTCTCACACCACACATCCAGTCCGTGAGCAAATCCTGAGGGCTCTACCTTCAAAATAGGTCCGGGATCCGACACTTCTCACCACCTCTACGGCTACCACATTGCTTCAAGCCACTATCCGCTCTCCCAAGGATGGGTTCAGTCACTTGCTAACTGGTATCCCTGTGATAGCCTTGCCCCTATGGTCTCTTCCCCACACAACAGCCAGGGTGATGCTGTTAAAAATCTAAGATAGATGATGTCACCCCCCTGCTTGAAACCTTCCGATGTTTTCCCATCTCACTCAGTAAAAGCCCGAATCTTACCATAGTCTATAAGACACTGGACCTTGTGGCTTCCAGTTGCCTTTCTGACCTCATCTCCTATCCTCCCTTTGTGTTCCCCAAGCCATTACTCTGCTTCTGGCACACAGCATCCTTGCAGCTCCCCAAACCTGCCACCTGTGTCACCTTTGCTGTCCCTCTGTCTGGAATGCTCTTCTCCCAGATATCGTCTTGGCTGGCTCCCTCACCACCTTCATGTCTTTACTTAGATAAAAACTCCTCAGAGGTTTTCCCTGGTGGTCTTATTTAAAATTGCTTTCTTGCCCCACCCTATTCTCTGTATCCTCCTTCCCAGATTTATTTTTCTCCCTCACATCCACTACTTTATATTATACTGTATAATTTACTTCTTTATTGTGTTTCTTGTTTGCTTCCCCCCTCCCCACCACCATGAGACAATAGATTCCATGAAGGTAGGGATGTGTTTTGTTCAATGCTCTATCCCAACTGCCTAGAAAATTCTAGGCCTTTCACATGGTAGGTATTCAATAAGTGTCTGGATGGGTGGATGGGTACATGGTGGATGGATGGATGGACAGATGGATAGATGAGATAGATGAATGGATGGATGGATAGGATGGATGAATGGATAGGGGCGTGGGTGGGTGGATGGGTAGAAAGGTGGTGCATGGATGGATAGATGGATGGGTAGATGGATGGATGGGTGGGTGGGTGGTGCGTGGATGGGTGAGGGACAGATGGATAGGTGAGATGGATGGATGAACGGGTTGGAGGCTACATAGGAGCAAATACTGTGATTTATAAGAAATATATGTATTTGGTCATTCATTCAGGTGACCAAAATATATTTTTCCTATATATTTGGTCTTCATCCACAGTTCCTGGCTCACAGCTCCCAAAACCCTTGGAATTTCCTGAGTGATAAGAGCAATGGGTACACCTTGTGTATTTGGTCTCTTGTCCTCAGTTCCTGAAAACACTTCAGAGCCTCTGAGGTGAAATGAGTGTCTTGTTATTCACAGCATGTGGTGGTGAGTCCACCACAGCTGGGGTTATGTTCATGAGGTGACTTTGGGAAACACCTAAGGATGGGGGCTGGTTTCCAGGGGAACCAACCATACACAGAGGGGTGGAACTTTCGGTCTCACCCCCTGATTTCCTGGGAGGGGAGAGAGGCTGAAGCTTGAATCAACCAATGGCCAAGGAGTTAATCAATTGTGCCTCTGTAATGAAGCCTCCATAAAACCCCAAAAAGGAGAAGGTTTGGAGAGCTTCCAGGTCAGGGAGCCAGAACACTTCCACAGGCTACCGTGCTGGGCCCCAGACTTCAGCAAGGACAGAAGCTCCTTTGTTCATGTCCTTGCCCTATGCATCTCTTCATCCGGCTGTCAATTCGTATTCTTTAATTTCCTGTGTAATAAATCGGTAATCTTGTGAGTAAATGGGTTTCCTTGAGTTCTGTGAGCTGCTGTAGCAAATTCATCAAATCCAAGGAGGGGGTTGTGGGAACCTCTGATGGGACAGCCAGGCAGTTGGACGCACAGGTAACAACCTGGGGTCGTGACTGTCCTCTGAAGTGGAGGGTGGTCTGGTGGGACCAAACCTTCACCTGGGGAATGTGATGCTCTCTCCCGAGTAGATAGTGTCAGAATCGAACTGAATTCTTGGACAGCTGCTGGTGTCACAGACTTGCTTGTGGGGGTGCGGAAGCCTCCCCGGTGCACCCACACGTGTAAACAAACCCAAGCTCTATCCGGTGCACAGCAGAGCCAGTCACTGAGACATGGATCATGCATCAAGGGAAGAGTTTATTCGAGAGGCAGCCAAACAAACCTCAGCTCTGCCGCCCAAAGGGCCGGGGGTTGGGCATGTCTAAGGACAAGGGGTCAGCATATAAGTTGAATGAGATAGGCTAATTGGATAGAGGGAAAGGCAGGTGCCTTCCTTTCTGAGCAAGCGCATCTCTTCATGGGACACGTGTTCAAAAATGTAAGTATGATGAATGGGGGGACATCTCGGGGTGTGTCCTCACAGAGATTACTTTCATTCGCTCCTGGTCCCTTCTGCACAGTTGCAAGAATTCTTCCCGGCTTGCTCCCAGGCTTACCGGTGGTTGGTCAACTTCTGCAAAACAAGTTTACAAATCAGTCAGGTTAGCCTAGAGTTTTCTTAGGGTAGAACGGTCCAGCATTTGCTACCTTACCATGGTGGTTACACACACATACACACACACACATTGGAATTGGGTCCAAGAACCCAAAAGACTTAGACTTCCTGGGTTTTCAGCCATTGCTAACATCATGAGAACAGTCTTCCCAGAAAACACATTCCTTCTCCTCCCACGATGGCTTCATTCAGTGGGGCGGAGGAGGCTGTGTTCATTCAAGCGATTTAAGAAGCTAAACTAAGACCAGCAGACTATGGGTCGGTCTCCTTTAAAAAAAAAAAAAATCTGTTACTTTGATGTCAATACTTATTATCTACTTTCTATTTCATAAAACAAGTAGTCCACATCCTAGAAAACTTAACAATTCTAGACAGGTGGAAAGAAGGAAAACATAAGCATATCCCCTCCAGATAGAGGCGGCTGTCGTGGGACCTCGCTGAGTCTCCCTCCGCTTGGATCCGAGGCGAGAAAGTGTGCATACAATTCTCATCCTGCTTTTCTCACCTAACTTGGTAGAAATGTTTTCCATGCTAATCCAATGACTGGCTCTCGTGAACACCATTTGGATAGGTACCTAATGTTCTCTCAAGTGGATGAATAGTTGTCTTGGACCAGTCTCCTAGCACTGGGCCATGTTAATGGTGTCTAGTTTTTCACAACTATCAATTCTGCTGCATGAAAGGATAACTTTCAGTAACAGCCTTTCACAAATCTCTAACTCGCCCTTGCAGGGCACTGGGGATGAAGGTCGAATCTGGGTGTGAGCAATAGATTGCAGGCCAAAGACACCCCAAATCCTGGCTAATGAGAGAAGGGGTGGGGGCAGGGTGGGAAGGGGGTGGGAGAGTTGCGGAGCACAGTTTTATTTTATTTTATTTTTAGGATTTCATTTTCAGTCATCTCTACACTCAAAGTGGGGCTCAAACCTACAACCCCGAGATCAAGAGTTGCATGCTGCACTGACTGAGCCAGCCAGGCACCCCAAGGACAGTTAATTATAAAATAAAGGGTTTTTTTTTAAGTTTTAATTCTAGGGGCACCTGGGTGGCTCAGTTAGGCGTCCCGACTCTTGGTTTCAGCTCAGGTCATGATCTCAGGGTTGTGAGATTCAGACCCATGTCGGGCTCCGTGCTCAGTGCAGAGTCTGCTTGAGATTCTTTTCCTCTCCCTTCCCCTCTGCCCCCTCCCCTGCTTGCTTGCATGCACTCTCTCTCTCTCTCTCAAATAAATATTTTTTTTAAAAAGTTTTAATTCTTTTTTTTTTAAAGATTTTATTTTTTTATTTGACAGAGAGAGAGTTAGCGAGAGCAGGAACACAAGCAGGGGAGTGGAGAGGGAGAAGCAGGCTTCCCACCGAGCGGGGAGCCCGATGCGGGGCTCAATCCCAGGACCCTGGGATCATGACCTGAGCTGAAGGAAGTCGCTTAACCAACTGAGCCACCCAGGCGCCCCCAAAAAGTTTTAATTCTAAATGTACTGTATAGTTGTATACAATTTGGAAAAGAGGTGTTCTAAATGTGGCCCAACCTCAGCTTAAATTAGCACGAATATTTAGGTCTCCTTGGCCTCCCACTCCATATGTACGCACAGAAAATCCCGTCTCTCCACAAAGTTCCCTTCCAACCCCGGCATTTCTGGAGTCCCCAGGAATTACCACGAGCCACTGCAGGCCTTCCTTCTGTCATCGTTAGATCGTTGCAAGCAGAAATATCCCTACCCTGAGTTTTCCTAGTTGAAGACTTGTATTTTGCCTCTGCTAAACCAAAGTTCCCTGGAGGCAGCTGGACCAGGTCGGGCAGAAAGGGAAAAGGAGTAGTTTACTCACTTCTGTGGCATAATCAGGATCTTCTAGAAGGTTCACCTGGACGTCTAGACATGCCAGGGCTGGCAGAGGTAGCGCTCTCACTTCCTACCCTCGGTCCTCGTGTGTCTCGTGCGCAAGCCGGGTCTGGTGCGCTGTCGGGCCCAGGGGTGCTCAATGAGTATTTGTGCATCGACCAACTTAATGAACGGCCCCTCCGGCTGCAAACGCACATGGCCAGTGTGCACACGGGGCTCGGCAAGGTGCCTGGCAGACACAGCCCAGGAAGGCCCCGGCCTCTCTCCCCCAAGCCTGCCTACCACCCAGGAGTACGTGCACCTGTTAGGGGCTCCCCTAGCACCCTGCTATCCTTGTGTCCTACCATTGACCTCTCTTCCTCGTTAGTGGCTTATCTAGGGTCTGTCCCCTTGCTGGGTCCCCAGGGCCATTGGAGCAGAGACTGTGTCCTTTCTCAAGATGACCTGGCCTAAGCTTGTACTCCATGACAGGCAGGGGCGGGGGGAGGAGGGCAAGACCTTTAGGATACGAATCCTAGTGTTTCATAGTTTACCCCCAAATCTGCCCCTGCTTATTAAGAAGTGAGAAAAAGTACCCAAAGAGTAAAAAGCATGTTGATACAGTAGAGTTAGAACACCTCATGCCTTAAAGCAGTGGTTCTCAACCTCAGCTGAACAATGGGATTATTGGAGAGCCTGTAAAACTCCCAAAGTCCAGGTCATACCCCCGATCAAGGAAATCCCAGTCCCTGGGGACACGCGGGACCCACCCACTCATCAGTAGTTGTGGAATTTTCCCAGGTGATTCCAACTTGCAGACAAGTTTGGAAACACTCCCTTAAGTCCTGGGCCCCTGTCACGGGCCTCAGTTAATTAAAATCTGTCAAACGAACAAATGAATGAATGAATGAATTTATGATTATGAGCCTTCACACCCTCAGCAAAGTCTGGTGTGTCCCTCTCTGGGACCCCAGGGAGTGGCCATGCTACCTGGTCACATTCTATACTCCCTGTAAAATTAAAGAGGAGTTCTGAAATTCTCCTTTATCTTCCCGGTAGTGGTTTTCAGTTTTTATAGCTAGATATTTAATGTCCCTAAATAAGAGAGTCTAGTGGCGCCTGGGTGGCTCAGTTGGTTGGGCGCCTGCCTTCAACTCAGGTCATGATCCCGGGACCCTGGGATGGAGCCCCGCGTCGGGCTCCCTGCTCAGCGGGGAGTCTGCTTCTCCCTCTCCCTCTGCTGCTCCCCTTGCTTGTGCTCGCTCACTCTGCCAAATAAATAAATAAACTCTTAAAAAAGTCTAGAAATACATTTTTCAAATAAAAATCCTTCTCCAACTCATTTGAAACGTCACCTGTATCCTGGAATGCCACCCTCATGTCATTCAAGACAAGTCGGTGGCCCACCTGCAGTGAGCCGGGCCCTGCCGGATGCTGGGGGCACACCCCTGCCCTCCCAGGGGGTACACCGTGCAGGAAGACAGACGGTGAGTACCTACGAAAATTTGTAATTTCAGAAGTGTGTGGACAGCGCTTTGAGAGAAAAAGATGGGATTCTGGAAAGAAGAGGAGGAACCTCATTTGACAGAGGGGTGTGGGGAACATCCTCTCTGCAGAAAGGACAGTTATGATCCTGTATCTATTTATGCGTCTACCTCTTTAGCATTCCCCTCGTGGGACACTTCAGGAAGACCGGGCCCACATCTGCCTTACGCACCTCTTGTACCCTTTCCTACCTCCTGATTTGGGGACAGGCTCTCCCGCCAGCCCTGCCCCCGGAGGGTCAGCCTGTAGCGCTGGGTGAGCTGGCTCAGCTCCTGCTCCGGCTGCAGGGTGACTGTCCTCAGTTCCTCGGCGGTCTCTGCCCTTGCCCCCTCCTTCCAGGTGCTTCCAGCTCTGCAGCAGGCTTTTCACGTCTTGCACAAGTAGGAAGCCAGCCCCAGCAGCACCCAGCAGCCGGACACCTTTGGTCATGGACAGAGCAGAGCCTTCAACAGCAGTCTGTAGCTGTCCCGCCCTCCAGAAGGGGACATGGTTTGTGGCCGTGAAATTATTGACCTTAGCCATGAAGCCAGAGTTGGCTGGGCCATCTGGCGGGCCCGAAGCTCCTCAACGTTCTTGATGACCCTGACACCTCTATCGACACGCGACAAAGCAGCGTGGATTGCAGGCCTCCTTATTTCTTCAAAAGCTTCATACACCATGGTTGTTTCCATAGGCACCAGTCTGCTGGCTCTGTCTCTGGCTGCCGAGTTGTTCCTACTTTCTAAGATACTCGTCAACGTGTTGGTGGCAGCAGCTGAGCCCCCAGGCCCAGCCCAGCCTCTGAGAGCATCAGACTGCCCCCTACTGTCACGGGGGCCAGGGCCAAACCCAAGAGGCTCATGACTCCAGAGATGGTGCCTGAGGAGCTGGCCACCAGGCTGGTCTTGGTGAGCATCTTATGGGTCGCGTCAACTTGGTCTGCAATAGCGTGAAGTTCTCTGATACTCTTTTCCAGCTTATACTTCTGCAAGGGAAAACATAAGAGAAACATCTTTTCCTCCTCCGACAGGTTTCCTGGCATGGACGCTTCCTTTTGTCGGATCAGCTCTTCCATCAGGATATTGTACAGCGTGTTGGCCTCATTGCTGCGGACAGCCCAGGTCACGTGATTATTTTTCCAACTCTGGGACGGGCTCCCCAGGAGAGCTAAAAACTTCTAGGTCATCTGTGTTCTCTCACACATTCAGGGAGCGGGGCCCTGGGCACGAAGGTACAATAGGGGAGCATCGTGACAGAGGGTTCCTCTCTAGAGGGTCACCTGGGGGTGACCACATTTATATATATATATGTATATATATATGTTTATATATATACATACATACACACACACACACACACACATACGTGTATAATTCATACATCTAGAACAGCTTGTGAGCAATGCTATCCAGGGAAATGAGAGTCCTAACAACCCCTAGAGGAGATGGCTTGATTTTCTTTTTTTCTGTTAAAAGGGGATCTACCTGGAAATTGTAGTTGCTTCTGGGGTAAAGAGCCGGAGAGCTGGGAAATGATTTGAGGGAGATTTTACTTTTTACTCTTTGCTCTTCTACTCTGAAGTTTTGTATCATATGCGTGTTCTACTCCTTTGAAGTTTTGTATCATATGCGTGTTTTAGAATTAATTCAGAAAATGAACAAAATAACCTACACTTCCAAAGAAAAAGGAGGGAGAACCTCCAAGGAGACCCCAAATATGACCTCTTCCATAGAGGAGGGCTCATTGTTTGCCATTTGGTTTGACGGTGTTGTGTTATTTTGGCAACCGAAAGTAGATTTCTAACAAGAGGGTGATTGATGGTGCTTAGACACAGAAAGTTCTATCTGTTCGCTTGTGAACAGGCAAGTAGGAGAAGCACATCGTCTTAAAAAGAAGTGATAAGGAAGGAAAAAAATGTACAATTCAGAAAATTCTCTCCATTAACTCAAATTTCCCCTATATATATATGTATTTTTTAAATTTTATTTATTTATTTGACAGAGAGACACAGCGAGAGAGGGAACACAAGCAGGGGGAGTGGGAGAGGGAGAAGCAGGCTTCCCACAGAGCGGGGAGCCTGACGTGGGGCTTGATCCCAGGACCCCGGGATCATGACCTGAGCCGAAGGCAGACGCTTAACGACTGAGCCACCCAGGCGCCCCTCCCCTATATTTTGGAGAAAAGACCACCATTATTCCGTTTTCCTGTGGAATCGATTTGGAACACCACAGTTCTTGTGGCTCTATGTTTGAGAATCACCGTTGTGAGGAAATTTGTCTTACAGGATTGGAGGCTTCCCAAGTGGACACCATTGGACTGTGCAGGATGCCGGAACCGGCTGCCTATAGCACGTCTCAGAATCTGACTTGTCTGACCCTTAGGTTTGTTTCTAGCTCCGTCCTACTTGAGCACCCACAACAGACTGGGCATGGGTTTAATCCTGGAGAGGAGGTCTTTGGAAAAGAAGGCAGGGCTCATGGGAAAACCACACTGAGACCAAGCAACCCCAAGGCCTCCAGAAAGGGATTGTTGACAATCACTTTAGAGTCCTGGGTAAGGCCATCAGCAGCCTCAGGTAGACCAGCCAACTGACCCCTGCCCAGGGAAGCAGCAGGAACCTCCCTCCATCCTGCCCCAGCACCATGTCACTCTTTAACAAAGGCATACTCAGAGTTTCCTTTGGGACGTCTCTGTACACCTAGGAGTTAAGCCCCCCTCCAACTGAAGTCTTAGAGCTTCAGGGTGTTAAGGTGGAAGGCTCCCCCAGATCGTCTGGACATAGACGGCAAAGAGGCGTCCACATTCCTGCCACAGCTGTTAGGGTGTCCAGACCACTGTCACAGAAGTATTTCAATACACAGGTAGGCTCTGAGAAGGAGTGCTGCATTGGCCCTGATGCTCTCTGCAGGCCCAGCGCAGAAGGAAAGTGGCCATCTGCCACATTCGCTCCATCAGTGAGTCCAAGCACTGCTCCCCCCATCACCGAGGACAATGCTGGCCCTGAGGGCAAGGTGGCTCTCCCTAGATGACAATCCAGTTTGTGATGGAATTTGGCTAAGACTCCAGCTTTCCAGAAGCCTCTAGTTGGCCTCACCTGCTGGTCAAGGCTACTAGTCCCTTGAGAAAGGGAAAATCATCTCTCTGCCTTCACCAAAGGAGGGGGGATAAGCCCGTGCACAGGCACAGTGGACGTGACCTAATTAACCTGAGTCCAAGTTGGGCTCATCAGCCAGCAGCAAACGTGAAGGGCTTTGTTCTGATCTGCACCAGGATTAATGGGCACCGTGAGGAGGAGTCTGAAGAGTGGAAGAGGGACGGATTGGGGAGGGAGGCTGGGCCCACGACAGAAGTACATGGAATGGACGTTCTCGTCCTAAAAGGGCAGGCAGCTCTGGTTTGCATGTCTCAGGAAGATTTTATAATTTAAGAGCTTGGGGTAAGCCCTGGAGCTCATTTTATAGAATTTATGGACACTTGGGCAAGAGTTAGGGCAGCTTCTGGTAGGCTAGTTGCGGATTCCATTATCAATGAGTATAATGCTGCAGCCAAGCTCTCCCGGAGAGCCTGAATGCCCAGGCAAAGGCTGTGAAAGAGGAGTCCCAGGAGTTTGGGTCTCAAGGCCTAGACGTTCTGGTGACATAAGCAAGGATGGGGAAAAGGAAGCAAATTCTGCTTCTAGGAATGCATCAGCCAATAGGCAGAGGGTCTTGGCACCTACTAATGTGCTTACCAAAGGTTTTTAATTTGCTTTCCTAAGAAAATGTTTTTTGAGGATGTGCAAATCCTTTTTTCCCCCTCTTTTTGCACATTTCCAATTGGAAAGGGAGGTACATGAGATAGCATGATCAACTCTTCAGCCAACTTGGTCAGAACACATTTGTACATTTCCTACCATGAAGCTGGCGACAGCCTAGTGACACAATCTGGATATTAACAATCAGATTTCCTTCCCAAACTCAAATATCCTGGGAGTCAGGTCTGTGCCAGACGCTGTTCTAGAGGCTGGGATTAGGGCACTGAGCACATCAGCCCAAACCCCTGCCCTCACAGAATGCACATCCTGGTCATTTCCCCCCCAAAACATCACTGTTCTAGGATTACCTGTCCAGACAACTTCTCTCCACCATCATCTCCCAAGCCTCTGGATGAGAGAGTATGTAGTGCATTTCTTCTCTAGTCATCTTGTCCAGAAATGTTTAATGATGCTCCAGCAAAACAGACTATCCAGTTATAACATTGTAGATAAGAAAAGCAAGGTTAGAATATCAAAAATCTTAATGTCTTGAAAATTTCACATCATTTTGGCCTAATGGTTTTAACCAAACAATTAAACTCTGATAAGATCCAGTGCTAACCAGGACGTGGTGAAACTGTGATCTCTTAGGTTTCTGGTGGCAAAGCAGATTGGTGAAGGACTTTTGAAATGGTGATATTACATGTTAAATCACCAAGTCTGCCAATAACCCAACAACAGGCACAAAGATGATCAAGGCCATGTTACTGATACCACTGTAAATTTGAAAGTGAGTGATCATTCTGTCCAACCCTCTACAATCCTGGCAGGACTGTCCCATCTCTGCTTAAGCCTCCATAGCCATGAGTTCATTGGCTGGTTAGTTGTTTTAACCAGGTAGGTGAAGGGTAGCAGAAAATCTGACTCCAAAAGACGCTGCTTTGGGATATGGATTATTTTGAGCTGAAGGCACTTGAAATACAGCAGATACAGGGAGAGGCTTTCTCTGAACTTCCCTCATCTGCCTAAAGACAGATCCTCCAAAAGGAGTTCATTTGTCATAGACTCCCCCCTGGGAGTGTCAGCAGCCTCTTCTCCCAGGACAGAAGGCTGGAAGTCGACACCACACCCAGACACACTCTGTCCCAAACTATAAACCTCCTGCCTGTTCTTCTAAGGGCCCATTTGTCTTTCCCAGAAAGCATTTACTCCTCCCCCACCCCAAGAGGTCTACCTCCCCTCCTTACCCTTTTCCTATTAAATTGGTATTTAAGACTGAATTCTAAGCCACCTTGGGGAATTACTCATTTGTCCCCTGGGTCACCCTCACATGTACACAAGGTATACATGTTAATAAACTTCTGTTCATTTTTCTCTTGTTAATCTGTCTTTTATTACAGGGTCTTAGTCTAAGAACTCAGAAGGGTAGAGGGAAAATGTTTTTCCTCCCTACACAGGCAGGGAGGAAAGTCTTTACCCCTGTTTAAAGACTCTAAGGTTGCATCTTTTCTTCTTGCTCAAAAATCACTTTAAATATATTTCCAGTGTAATTTGACAAAGATCGCCCCCACTGCTACCACAACATAACTATCAATTTTGTTCATTTACTTCCAGTTATTTTCAATGCATTTTCTTTTTCACGGGGTTTTTATAACATACCATCAGTATATGTGTTATTGGTAAACTCATATTAGGGGATGAGCTTTTTCCATATTGCTACTCCCTGCTATTTCATGCGTACCTTCATGTTTATAGAAATGTTATTGTGGCACACTGGGGGCTTCATGTTTTTGTCACCCATATGCGTCCTTCTGTGTATAATGGCACCAACCCTGTCCTGTTGGCTGCAGCGGCTCTGGCCAGTGACTGGGCCAGGGATGGGCTCTGGTGTCCCCCTCTGCTTTCTGGCTTCCTACAGTGCTGGGTGCAGGAGCTCCCATGCAGGGCCCAGGAGCTTTTTGTGTTTCTAGTTAAACTTTACAAAGGAAGTTTTCTGCTGTTGTAGTATATGTAAATATGGGTCATTGAGGAGGGCTCAGGATAGATTCTTGATTAAATCCAAGGACCTGCTACATTCCTGCCCAGCAGCACCGTACGGCTCCCCAGCGCCTCTGGCTTTCATTTTTCTTTGAAAAAATGAAAGATTTGTTGCTTCTTTACATTTCATACTAATGTTTTTCCCTAGGAGCCTCAAGTTGTTTTGATGCTATTAGGAATAGTATCTTTCAGTGTTGTGTTTTCTGACTTGCTTTGTTACTCTATAGAAATGTTACTCATTTTTTTTTTTTAAGATTTTATTTATTTATTTGAGAGAGAGAGAGAGAATGAGAGAGAGCACATGAGGGGGGGAGGGTCAGAGGGAGAAGCAGACTCCCTGCCGAGCAGGGAGCCCGATGTGGGACTCGATCCCGGGACTCCAGGATCATGACCTGAGCTGAAGGCAGTCGCTTAACCAACTGAGCCACCCAGGCGCCCAGAAATGTTACTCATTTTTAACACTCCTCTGTGCTTCACTGCATTTTTGCTAATTATAATAGTTATTGAATGAATGCTTCAAGAATACATAATGTTGGGTGGCTTTCTTATTTTTTCAATACTTATTTTTCTTATTTTGGTTCCATGCCTTGTTGGATTAGCTTGAATTCTTAAATTATTTAATTTTATGAAACTGGCTCTAGTATTTCACTGTTGGCAGCTGGTTTACCAAAACTACTCTTCATCATGATAAAGTTTATGTTTTACTCCTAGATTTAAATATTTTTATTAGGATTATTTTCAGGCTATAAGGAGATGATCATAATTTTCCTTTCTTATTTATCCCATGAATATAGTGTATTGTGTGCATAAATTTCCATATATCAAATTGTCCTTATATTCTGTGAAAACCCCAACTTGGTTGTTGCATCAGTATGCTATAGATTTTTTATATAATAATATAAAATATATTATATATATTATATATATAAAATAAATATATATAATATAAACATATATTTATATTCCCTACTGTATTCGATATGTTCACTTAGGGTCATAAATATGGAGGTATAGTTTTCTTTCTGTGTAATTAAGTCTTGTTATTAGTGTTATGTTCATTCGCTTCATAGACTTTGCTCAATACATACTGAGTTTTTTGTTTCTGGGGCAATTTATATGATGTGAGAATTGCTTGTTTTCTGGAAGGCTAAAAGAACTTGCAGGTTTTCTTATGTTTGTCACATCTTCATGGAATGCTTTTGATTTTTAAAGGTTTTTAGTGTGATTAATAAATGTTTCCCCTCCCTGCGCCTGAACCCTGGCCCTAGCCCTCACCCATACCTCTTCTTTTTTTGAAGATGTAAGGGGTAATAACAAAATCCTTGATACTTCAACTTTGGTTCTCATTTCCTGTAAACAGATATTTCTCATGTTCTTTGAAAAGGTGTTTCACAGAGGAAGAAAAACAATGGCCAATAAATATATGAAAAGATGCTTAACCACATTAGCAGCCCCCCAAAATTCATATTTAGACCACATCAAGATACCATCTCATTGACCACTTTGACAAAAGTTAGAAGAATGAAAGCATCCCTGGGGCACCTGGGTGGTGCAGTTGGTTAAGCATCTGACTCTTGGTTTTGGCTCAGGTTGTGATTGCAGGATCATGAGATCAAGCCCTGAGTAGGGCTCCAAGCTCAGCACAGAGTCTGCTTGAGTTTCTCTCTCTCCCTCTCTCTGTCCCTCCCCCGCCCCACTCTCTCTCTCTAATATAAATTAATCTTATATTTTTAAATAAGTTAATCTTAAAATAAAAAAGAATAAAAGCGTCCTGGGCTGCTGAGAGAGAGGGGAATGTGTCTTCTAAGGCACTTGGTTGGAACAGAAAGTGATAGATAGCACTTTCGGAACAATGATTTGGAGTATCTCAACACATAAATGTGCATATGCTGAAGCTCACATCCCCCGTCAGGAAAATCATCCCACGCAAGACACAACGGCTTGTACATAGAGAAGCGTGTGTGAGACCTTCACCAGTTCCTTGAAGTGGTCAAGAGAAATAAAAACAATCTGAAATATCCATGTAGGGGGACCATTTACATTAAAACACACCAATATAAAAGAAAGGCTTACGGACACAAAACAAAATGAACCCAATCTATATGAACCGACCTGGAAAGAGACCCAGGATTTGTTAAGTAAAAAAAAAAAAAAAAGGTGAAAAACATGATCTCCATTTTTAAAAAGATTATATATGTGGTCTAGGACTAGGGGAAAATTCTGGGTGGAGGGACACCCAGTGGTAAGGAGGCTTAGCCTGGGGGAGAGAGGCTGAGGTTGGGGGAGGGAAGACCCATACCTGTACTTTCACTCATCTGTCTTACTGAACTTTGTTACAGAAACCATGTGCTCCTTTCACAATAAAAACCAGTAAAATGGGGCACCTGGGTGGCTCAGTTGGTTAAGTGTCTGCCTTCAGCTCAGATCATGATCCCAGAGTCTTGGGATCGAGCCCTGCGTCGGGCTCCCTGCTCAGTGGGGAGCCTGTTTCTCCCTCTCTCTCTCTGCCCTTCCCCCCTGCTTGTGCTCACTCGCTCTCTCTCTTTCAAATAAATAAATAAAATCTTTAAAAAAAACCCAGTAAAATAAAAACACCTTAATAACGAAGCATACTTATTCCTCACTCCCCGGTCATGACAGACTCTCCAGCTTGTATGGTAAGGCATTTAGTACAGGGAACACTGCTGAGCACGTAGTGAGATAAGCAAAAGTTGGATGAATTAATGTCATTAAATATTAATATTGTCATCTTTTTAAAAAGCCACATGTGACAAGTTTTCTTAACCTGTTATTTTGACCTTTTGTGTCATTTTTATTGCAGGATATCTCCTGTATGCAAGAAATGATTCAAATCCGATCTGTACCCAGTTTGATACTCTTTACTTATTAATGCTATAAATATGAATCGTTATTATTTATTGCCATAATTGTTCCACTTTGATCTGAATCCTATTGTTTTAGGTGTTCTGCTTTTTGTTTCTTTGCTCTCTTTATATCCCACACAGACACAATGAAGAGGTCTCAGCTGACGTGGTGAGTGCTTTTGAGTGGCTGCCCCTAACAGCTCCTTGAAGGTAGAATGTCTTTGCTTTCCTGTCTACATTATAGCTGGTGAACGACCCATAATGAGGGCACATTTAGAATAAGTGCTCATCATTCACGAAACTGAGTTTTTTCTATTTAAAATTGTGGTTGAGAGATGCCTAGGTGGCTCAGTCAGTTAAGTGTCTTCCTTGGGCTCAGGTCATAATCCTGGGGTCCTGGGATCGAGCCCCACACTGGGCTCCCTGCTCAGTGCGGAGCCTGCTTCTCCCTCTCCCTCTGCTCTCCCCACTGCTTGTGCTCTCTCTCTCTCTCAATTAAATAAATAAAATCTTTTTTAAAAATTAAAATAAATAAAACTGTGGCTGACTGTCTTCCCAGTCCTGGCCTAAAATAGATCTTGGGGAGATGACTCTACCTCATTTTGTGGGGGAAAGTAAGAGAGAGTGAACAGGACCAAGGCTTGGCAGTGCTGGATCTCCTTGAGATGGGCCCGTATCCCTCCAGTTTTAGTAAGCACCTCTGAGACTTTGTGATTTATACATAGGATTAGAGGTAAGTTTCATGAATCATCATATACCATATTCCATAACATATCTGTAGATAAAACTGTACTTTCTGGCAGAAGAGCTCAGAATGTCATACTACCTGGGAGGGAGTAGCCACCCTTCTCCCAAAGAGGGCCTCATACTCCTCTGATTGGCTTAGATTCCCTGTCGCTGAGGGGCCATGGCTGTCGCCACCTTCCATTAAAGGACCGCACACAAATGCATGAGCCCTCTCTCTCTCTCTCGGCTTCCTGTCTCTACCCCCGAGGAGTGATGAACTGGCCTGTCCATCTTGCTCCCTCATCTCCCCTTGGTTGGGCACTCCCAGTGCATCAGCCAGAGGCCAGAGTACTCCTGAGATCTGGGTTTGAGTTTAGGGAGAGAAAAGCTCTCTTGGATTAAACCACATAATGAAATCCACTTTGCCAGGGAACCTGCTCTGGAGATTCAAGCCCAAGCCAGGAGATGCCATGGCCTCTTGTGCTAATATCTCCTTCAAGGACCACTGAGTGAGGGGTTGTGGCTGGACCGAGGCCAAGTGCAGGCATGTCTGGGTTCCTGAACACACAAGTGAAAGCTGACCTCCAAACTCACCACACAAACCTACCAGTTGAGGGTTGCAAGGATTGGTGGGGCTCATGCAGATGTTATATCTCAATCTGAATATATATTCTGATTTGGGGTTCATAAAATATAGTCCCTGTAGCTAAGGGGCCCTAGATGAGATGTCTCAAATTGTGAGAGGGGTGTGAGCTGGGTCTTGTGGGAAATGAGGGTAGGAATGAGGCCTTAGACCCTCGCCTTCACTTTAGGAACTAGGATCACCCATATTTAGGGCCCCAAGTCACTTGCCAGTCTCCAGCATCTCCCATTGTAGATCGAGACTGCACTGTGGTCAGAAGAAACTACTGAGGGAAGGGGAATGTTACCTAGGTAGATTCCAGGTGATGCTGTAGTCAAGGTGCTCTGACAGCGCCTTGACGCTTCTCTCTCTACATGTGAGAATGGGTCCTGAACCAGAAGGGACACAGCTTCACATCATAAAGAAAACAGACCCCACAGTCATTCAGAGAGGTGGTGGCTTCACACAGAGCTGACACCTAGGGAGTCAGACCTAAGAATTTGTAAACATATGGAATCCATGGAAGATGGTGAGTCTGGGGTGGGGTGCGGGGAGAGAGCCAAGAATGAAACCCTGGGAAGTGCCAACATTAAAAGAGGGATTTGGGGAATAAAAGGGACCTCCTAAAGACTCAGAGGAAGTTGCCTGAGAGCTGGAAGTAGAGGGAGGGACCCAGAAGTCTCTTTTTTGTCTCCATTATTCTGTGACGATGCTGGACTTCTGGAGAAATGGATGCTGGATGAATGGATCAAGTTGTCAGCTTCTCTTGGTAATTATTCAAAAGCAACAAGGAAAGATGCAAACATCATCTATTAGAAACTGAAAAATAGGTAACATTTTTCCTATTTTTCTAAAGGATGCCAAAAGCCAGAAAAATAAGTAGGACTTTGGCAGGAAAAGGAGAGACAATGCCAATAATCACAAAAAAAAAAAAAAAAAAAAGGTCCGTCTTCAAGGTGAAGGGCATTCCCAAAGTGCAGAAGTAAAATCCCTCTTTAAAATAGTGAGAATAAAGTGTACAGGTTAGCATTACATCTGGATTGGTTCCAAGAATCAAGGGACTAAATGAAGAAACACAGTGAGATGAGCCACATCTGTAGGAAGCAATTTGTCCTTGAAACAGAGAAGATAATCTGCATTGTGAACAGTTTGAAAACTGCCTGATTCCACTGCCTGAGGGAAACAGAAACTCATTTAGAACACCCACATCAGAAAGAAGTTCTGCTGGCATAGAACACAGTCCTGGCTTCTTCCTTGTTTGAGTCTCCCATAAATAGCTGTTCCATGAAAACAAGCAACCAAAACAAGGTCTACATAAAAAAATATTAACTCAACAACAAAAAAAACAACCCAATTGAAGAACGGGCAAAGGACTTGAGTAGACGTCTCTCCAAAGAAGACATACAAGCGGCCAATAAGCCCATGAAAAGATGCTCAACATCACTCATCATCAGGGAAACGCAAATCAAAATCACAATGAGATACCATCCCATACCTGTTAAGAAAGAGATCATTAGGGCGCCTGGGTGGCTCAGACGTTAAGCGTCTGCCTTCGGCTTAGGTCATGATCCCAGAGTCCTGGGATCGAGCCCCGCATCGGGCTCCGAGCTCCGCGGGATGCCTGCTTCTCCCTCTCCCACTCCCCCTGCTTGTGTTCCCTCTCTCGCTGTATCTATCTCTGTCAAATGAATAAATAAAATCTTAAAAAAAAAAAAGAGAGAGATTATTAAACAAAAACAGAAAATAACAAGTGTTGGCAAGATTGTGGAGAAATCAGAACACTTGCGCTTTGCTAGTGAGAATGTAAAATGGCACAGCCAACAGCATGTCAGATCCCCCAAAAATTTAAAAATAGAATTACCCTATGGAATTACGGGCAATTCCACTTCTGGGTATATATGCAAAAGAACTGAAAGCAGGGACTCCAGCAGATATTTGTCTTCCCATGTTCATAGCAGCATCAGTCACAATAGCCAAAAGGGTAGAAACAACCCAAATGTCCATCAATGGATGAATGAATAAACAAAACATGTGGGATATGGAATAGATATACAAAATATATACAATGAAATATTATTCAGCCTTCAGAAGGAGTGAAGTTCTAACACGTGCTACAACATGGATGAATCTTGAGGACATTAGGTTCAGTGAAATAAGCCAGACACAAAAGCAAATATTATACGATTCGTTTCCATGCGGTTGCTAAAGGAGTCAAGTTCATAAAGATGGGAGGTAGAAGAGTGGTCACCGGGAGCAGAGGGGTGGACGAACTCCCGGGGAGTCAGTGCGTAATGAGCACAGTTTCTGTTTGGGAAGATGAGAAAGTTCTGGAGATGGCAGCCAAACAATGTGAATGTACTTAATACTGCTGAATTGTACATCTAAAAAAGGATGAAAATGGTCAATTTTATGTGATGCATATTTTACCACAATTAAAAAATATATGTGTTGAAGGTCAAATTGGAAACAGTAAAAACAAAAACAGAAACAAATGGCATATAAAGAATACTCTCCAGAAAGGTGTTGCCCAAAAGCTCATGAAAATTGTGAACAATTAAAAGGGAGGAGAAAAATAAGGGGGTGCCTGGGTGGCTTAGTCAGTCGAGTGTCTGACTCTTGATTTCAGCTCAGGTCATGATCTCAGGATTATGGGATTGAGCCCCACATCAGGCTCTGTGCTCAGCCAGGTGTCTGTTGGGATTCTCTCTCCCTCTCCTTCTCCCTCTGTCTTTCCCCTCGCTCATGCGTGCCTGCCCTCTCTCTCTTTTTCTCTCTCTCAAATAAATTAATTAATTAAATCTTTTTTAAAAAAGAAATAAAATTGTGAACAATTATTTTGCAATTAATTTTTTTAAAGCAAGTGTAGCAGTTTCCTGTACAATACAAGAGCAAAACAGGGCTCTCAGGCTCAGTGAAGACACAGCAAGACAACAGGAGGAAATGAAGAGGAAACTGGTCAAGCATAGGAAAAAAGAGATGAGAAAAATAAAGCCATCGCAAAAATAAATGTTTATCGGGCGCCTGGGTGGCTCAGTTGGTTAAGCGACTGCCTTCGGCTCAGGTCATGATCCTGGAGTCCTGGGATCGAGTCCCGCATCGGGCTCCCTGCTTGGCAGGGAGTCTGCTTCTCCCTCTGACCCTCCCGACCCTCCCCCCTCTCATGTGCTCTCTCTCTCAGTCTCTCTCTCTCAAACAAATAAATAAAATCTTTAAAAAAAAATAAATAATGTTTATCAGAATTCACACAAGGGGGAAAAGAAAAAAAAATAGTAATCGATTGGGGCACCTGGGTGGCTCAGTCGGTTAAGGGTCTTCCTTCCACTCAGGTCATGATCCCAGGGTCTTGGGATCAAGCCCCACATCGGGCTCCCTACTCAGTGGGGAGTCTGCTTCTCCCCCTCCCTCTGCCCCTCCCCACCACTCCTGCTCTCTCTCTCAAAATAAATAAATAAAATCTTTTTAAAAAAAGTAATCGACAATGAAGACAAAGATGAGGGCAGTGAGCAAAGTGAAATGAAAACAAAGGTCTGGCAAGAATGCATGGAATGAACGCAAAACTCCAACGTCTTCTAACTGAAATTCCCAAAGAAGACTGAAAAGCATGAACAGAACAAATATTTAAAGTTAAAATTCAGGGGGTGCCTGGCTGGCTCAGTCAGGAGAGTGTGCAACTCCTGATCTTGGTCGGGATCCTGAGTTCAAGCCACATGTTGGGTGTGGAGACTTAAAAATAAAATCTGTAAACAAAATAAACTTAAAATTCAAGAAATCTTTCTGGACATAAAGGAGCACACCATGTCCCAGGAAAAATGGCCACTGAATGGTAATACCAGCCCAGAGTCTAGCAAAGTTACCAGACTCCAGAGAGAACAAAGGGACCCTGGGGCCACCAAGCACATGGGCTTCAGACTTTCCATAACATATATATATATATATATATATATATATACACACACACATACATACATATATATATATATGTATATATTTGGCATGCTATCAGTTCTTAGGAGCACGGAAAGAAACATTTTCATTCGTAGTATCTTAGATTTACTTTTTAGGATTTACCCAGAAACTGATAAACCTTCAACCTTTTTAGCTTTTTATTCAAAACCTACATACAAAAAAACAAAACAAAGCCTACATACACAAGATGCTTTAGATAAACTTCAGAAAGAGAACACAATCCCTTTGGATGCCATCACCTGTGATGATCACGAGGCAAACTAATATCTTGACGGGTGGAGTGTTTCACAACTTTCTGTGCATTTTCTCCCATATTGCTTCAAACAACGTTTGTAAGGTAAGTGTGTTTATGTTTCTCCCACTTACTCGGGCTTCTCTTCCTGTGCCAGTAGCGGATGAGTTCAGGTTCACCAACTCCACAGTTAGCCCACTCTGAGCCTCTATGCCGGGTCCCCATAACTGCAAGGGCCTTCTCTCTGACTTCGGAATTTTAGGCAGATGAGATGAGGCGGCTCTGAGCCGGGTTTCCACAGCTCCGGGGAGCAGCTGACCCCTGTCGGCTGTACCACCCGCACAGCTAACGAAGAGCTCAGTAAGTAAGTAGCCACTTATCACCAGGCTGGGGGAGGTGCATAACTATTTTGGCCCTCTCCTCAGAAAAACAAAACAAAACAAAACAAAAAACAACCCTGTTATGTGAACAGCTCAAAGGAACGAGTGTATTTACATTGGAACAGAACCGTGACCATGGACAGGTCCGCCCCTCCCCCTTTCTAATCGCGGTGATCTTTCTGATGCAGGAGTGTGATCCTGAGGCTCCCTCATAGAACAGCACTTCTCAGACTGCAGTGCATGCATGAGTCCCCAGCGTTCTGGTCAGGTTGGTCAGGTTGCTGACTTGGTTTCCCTCGTCTTGGACAGGGCCCGGAGCTCTGCATTTCTAACCAAACTCCCCAGGAATGCTGGCATGTTGACCATGCTAGAACACACTCGGAGTAGCCCGGAGGCGAGGAGCCCTTCTCCCGTCCCATGGTCCTCAAGTTCAAGTTCAATCTTTTCCCTGTGACTCCTGGCCTGCTTGACCTGGCCCTATGTCCAGTCTCCACCTCTGTTTTCATTACTGCATGGTCCCCTGCTCAACAAGAGGCCCATATCAAGAAAATATCAAGAACGCCAACAAATTAAAAAAGAAAAAGACACATAATAGAAAAACCGATGAGAGACTTGAACAGGTGGCTCACAAAAGAGGATGTTCAGTAGTAAATATATGGAAGTAATATATGGAAGCATGAACAGAACAAATATTTAAAGTTAAAATTCAGGGGGCGCCTGGCTGGCTCAGTCAGGAGAGTGTGCGACTCGATCTTGGTCGGGGTCATGAGTTCGAGTAATATATGGAAGTAGCTGTAAATATATGGAAGGAGCTGGAGCTCCTTACTGACTAGGTGCGTGCACCTTAAAGGCCCAGTGATAGACGCCTCTTTTCCAGGCTGTGGGGGGTCAGCACGTTCCCTGTGCCTCTGTGAAGACCACCCTTCAAATAGCAGGCAGACCCCTGCCCACCCGTGCCAGGGGCCTGATGTTGCTCTCAGGCCTCGTGTCCCCGGGGGAGGCTCTGCAGAACCCTGTGACCCAGCCCCAATGACACACGCATCATTCATCCTCAGGCAGGACAACAGGAAAACTGGAAAGAGGGAAGGGACCAGGAGAAGGAGGGAGAGAGCCTGGGAGAAGCCCCAGGGAGATGGGCCAGCCTCCAGCACTGGCTTCTGCTTGGTAAGGGGGTCTTCACCGAGTGTCTCCCCTCCTCTGGGCTGCAGGTATGTCCCTGGGGCCTGCTATTTAGCGACAGGGGAGTTGTAGGTCCATCGGTCCTGGAGAAATAGGTCATCAGGCTGGCCCCAGCCTGAGCTTTCCCTCTTGCTCTCTCACTTAGGAGAGTGAGCTCTTCTCTGAGGGAAGGTTATTTATTCTTGTGGATGGGGCAGAGGAAGTAGGGGGAAAGGAGAAGCGAGGGGAGGGGGGCAGGGAGGTGCAGAGACTGTGCAGAGGAATGGAAACGGGTTGCTCTCTCTGCCCCCGCACCCCTGCTCTTCCCTCCCGCATTCAGTCTCTCCAACACCCGCAACAGTGCAGAAGGCATCCTTTTGGATCAGGATAGCTTTTTCTTCTTGGTGCCTGTCAGATGAGACCAGCAAGATTCCTTGGCTAATTCCCTGACCACATTTCCTTGACTTCCCTCCCCAAGACCTCTTTGCCCCCAGCCCTGATTCTGTGGACTGCATAGAGTCAGGAGTACAGGCCCTGAGGTAGATTGCCTGGGTTCAAGTTCAAGGCTTAATCATTTACTTGCTGTGCGGCCTTGGGTAAGTGAATCAACCTCTCTGTACCTGTGCACTCATCTTAAAAATGGGAGAAGGGCACCTCGGCGATTTGTTGAGGGGAGAAATAGCCCCGGAAAGCCTGAGATCATTTTACAGATTACTGGCATTCCTTTGGCTCTGGTGGTCTTATCATTGCCCATTTCGGGCGTTCCCCCCGGCGCTGCCTCTGCCCCGCGGCTTCCACAGAAGGAACGTGCGCTGCGTGGGGCATCCGGCCTCCACATGTCCCCAGGATGTGGAGCTCCGAGTGGCACATCTTCCTTCGTCATCTCTGCCAGCTCTCTGTCACTACTCTGGGACCCACCAGTTTCCTCCTCAAACAGACTCTGTCTACACCACGGTGCGTGGCAAAGGAAGGAGCAGCTTTACTCCTTCTACTAAAATCTTCAGGCGCAGGCGGTCTCTAAGCTCCCATTACATAAATGGGCCAGAGATGGCCTCTGTTTATTGGCCCCGGCTTATTTCTCCACCGCGGGCTGAGACCCATTAACTCCCAAGCCCACTGGCACCAAACTCAAATTTTTACACACCCAGTGATTTTTGCTTTTTTTTTTTTTTTTTTTAAAGATTTTATTTATTTATTTGAGAGAGACAGAATGAGAGACAGAGAGCACGAGAGGGAAGAGGGTCAGAGGGAGAAGCAGGCCCCCCGCCGAGCAGGGAGCCCGATGCGGGACTCGATCCCGGGACTCCAGGATCATGACCCGAGCCGAAGGCAGCCGCCCAACCAACTGAGCCACCCAGGCGCCCCACACCCAGTGATTTTTAAAATAGCCCAGACAAGCTGATTTTTCACCATTTAGGGCCCACCTGCTTCGTATGCCCTGTGAATCCTTGCAGACAGCTGTGACCTATTGACATCATGGGATCTTGGTGCTGGAGGTCTCTGATTCAGACACCCCTTCACCCCCACCCCCATGTTGCCACCAGCCCCTCCCACCCCCTCCCCCTGGAGTCCCCTTGCCCTGCTCCCCCCCTCACCGCCCCCTTGCCACAAGCCTCCACAGAACAAATATTTGAAGTCACATAATAAAATCCAAGCAAAAACTCACATTGAGCTAGAAATACAAGGAAAAACTATCACATAAATGTATCAGAAACCAACAGCAAAATCACACTTGAACATAAGACAGAAAAGTGTAAAACATCAGAAGGCTATTTTTCACAATGTTGGATCCATAAAGGCCATTCTGAGCATGGCACGCAAGCCAGGTACCTAGAAGGAAACCATCTGACCATGTCAGATTTTACAACTAGCCAAGTTCAATGACAAACGAGTTTCTGAAGAATACATTTGCAGGGCATTTCATTCCCGGCTGCCAACAACTTAAACGAACGCCACCTGGTTTAATCAAGAAAGCAACGTATAGAAGAGTTTGAGCCACCTCAGGACTAGAGAGAAAGAAATGGGTGTGGAGACAGCTGGTACCGGGGACAAGAGTCTCAGGATCCCCTGAGCCGTGGGCTGGCGAGAAACCCCTCAGGCTGTGGCCTCCACGGGACCAGGGCTGGCAGCCTTGCTGGGACCTTGCCCAATGGTGGCTCTGGATGCCGACGGAGCTGCTGCTGTTGTCCCCAGAACATGTTCTGGATGGATCTTACAACAAGAAGTCTGGTGTGGGTACATCTGCTTGCTGGACTCTGCATCAGGACAGGTTGGCAACGAGTATCTGATTTCTAAAGTGGAAGCCAAGCTCTCCAGCCCAAGGGCAATCATGCAGAGAATGGCCCCAAATAGAGGAAACATGTCTAAGAGACAAAAAGAATAACAAATGTCCGCTACAGTCAAAGCCTTTTGCTGCCCCGCATCAACACACGCAGGCATACGCGCACGCATGTGCGCTGTTAAACAAATTCCGGAAAAAAATGTTAAATGTCTTTCTTTTATATGTTGCTCTTATGCCTCACACAAACAAAAGGTCCCTCTTTTCAAAAGGTGATCAAAACACAACAGTTACTGTGTCCAGCTCCAAACCAGCTTCCAATTCCAATCCAGAGTAGAGCACCTGTCTCCATTCTGGCTTCTAGGGAGGCTGAGAAGGTGAGTTTGGGGTTCACGTGCTGGGTGGCCAAATGTTTTGCAAATGTCCACTAGGGTCAGTTTTGGTTTCTTTTCCTCCTCCCCCTCCTCCTCCTCCTCCTCCTTCTCCCCCTCCCTCTCTCCTTCTCTCTCTCTCCCTCCCCTCCTTCCCTCCCTCCATAGGGTGCTCACCACTGCCCTCTCAGAGATACCAGAGAACTCTGTCCTGCTCAAGACAAGAAGACAAAACACAAAATACCTCAACAAACAAACAAACAAACAAATGCCCTGCTCTGGTCTCATTCACTTGCCTTTCTCATCTTTAGGAATTAAGAAAACAGGAAATTCCCAAGTCTGCTAGGCTTCATTCCCCCATGATGCTTCAGTCTGGCTCCCTGGGTGGGAGGGATGGACAATGGCCCCTCTCTAGTTTCCTGCCTGCTCCATGGGGAAACCCCCATCAGTGGTGATGAATCACATGGGCTGTGGGAAGAGTCCTTTTTTTTTTTAAAGATTTATTTATTTATTTGGCGGTAGGGGGCAGAGCGAGAGAGAATCTCCAGCAGACTCCCAATGAGCATGGAGCCCAATGTGGGAGCTCGATCCCACGACCCTGAGATCATGACCTGAGCCAAAACCAAGAGTCCAACACTCAACCGACTGAGCTATCCAGGCGCCCTGGGAAGAGTCAGTTTTTGTTTCAGAATATTTCCCTAAGTCCTCATTTTGAAATGATATCTTCACAGAGTATCAAACCCTAGGTTGACTGTTCTTTTCTCTCAGTACACTGAAGTCATCATCCTAATAACAGCAATGCTCAATAAATACTTCATCTGCTCCCTATGATTTGGCCCCCACAGCAGGATGGGCCATGTGGCTAGTTCAGGCCAATGAAACGTGAGCTAAAAATACATGGGTCACTTCCAGATCAGAACAATGAATAGGCCAGGAGTGAGTTTCCAGCTGCGACAAAAAGTTTTCACTCTTAGCAGATGATATGATATGATTTGATAGCCCATCATCATATCACAACTTGATATTGATATATATGTAGAAAATCCAAAAGAATTGACAGGTAAGCCATTAGAATTAGTAATGAATTTAGTAAAGTTACTGGATATAAGGTCTGTATGCAGAAATCAGTTGCATTTCTTTATACTAAGAAACGTACAATAATGGATGAAATAAACAATTTACAGTGACATTGGAATGCACCAAATACCTAAGGAGATAGCCAGCAAAAATGTCAAGACCTCTACACTGAAATTACAAAGCTTTGCTGAAGTAAATGAAAGACCTAAATAAATGGGGAGATACCAGGATTGAAACAGTCAATATTAAGAAATCAGTTATTTCTAAATTGATCTATAGATTTGGGGTGCCTGTGTGGCTGTCAGTTAAGTGTCCATCTCGTGGTTTCAACTCTGATCGTGATCTCATTGGTTGTGAGATTGAGCCCCATGTTGAGCTCCATGCTCAGTGGGGAGTCTGTTTGAAGATTCTCTCCCTCTGCCCCTCCCCCCACTTGCATGTGCTCTCTCTCTCTCTCAAATAAACAAATAAATCTTTTTAAAAAATAAATTGAGGGGCGCCTCAGTGGCTCAGTCATTAAGCATCTGCCTTTGGCTCAGGTCATGATTCCAGGGTCCTGGGATCGAGCCCCGCATCGGGTTCCCTGCTCAGTGCGAAACCTGCTTCTCCCTCTCCCACTCCTCCTGCTTGTGTTCCTGCTCTCACTCTCTCTCTTTCTGTCAAATAAATAAATAAAATCTTTAAAAAAAAAAATAAAATAAAAAATAAATCGATCTATAGATGCAATGCAATACTAACAAAAAATCTCAGTAGGTGTTTGGTTGAAGTTGACAAGCTAATTCTAAAATTTACATGGACATGCAAAGGCCCTAGAATAATAAAGGTCATCTTGAAAAAGGATGAGTTGGAAGACTTGCACAACCAGATATCACAATTTATTGTAAAGCTACAGTAATTCAAACTGTGGTATTGCACAAGGCTAGACCAAAGGAACAAAATGGAAAATCCAGGAACAAACTGTGTAATGTCCATCAGTCTATTTGCCTAATCTTGGGCTGGTACCATCACTCCTTTGCAGGAGAGGTGCACTGAAATGCAGTGCAGGAGGATGATCTTTTCAACCAATGGTGATGATCAACTGGATATCCATATGGGAAAAAATGTGAATCTCAATCCTTTCTTCACATCACAACTAAAGAATTACGGACTTCACTGATAAAGTAAAACACTAAAACTTGTAGGAAAAAAATCCTAAGAGGCTATGTTCATGACCTTGGTGTAGGCAAATATTATATACGATATAAAAACCACAGATAAAAGAAAAAAGTTGAAGCTGGGACTTGACTAACACTGAGAACCTCTGAACATTAAAATATACTGGTAAGAGTACATCCGATTTCATAGCAGCATTATGCACGATAGCCAAAAAGTGGAAGCAATCCTCTTGTCTATCTGCAGATGGATGGATAAACAAAATGTGGTACATACAGACAGTATTATTCCGTCTTCAGAAGGAATGAAATTCTGGCACATGCTACAATGTAGATGAACCTTGAAGACATTATGCTCAGTGAAATTAGCCAATTACAAAGGACAAATACCACAGGACTCCACTCATATGAGGTACCCAGAGTCGTCAAATTCACAAAGGTGGAAGGTAGAACGGTGGGTGCCAGGGGCTGGAGAGTTCGGGGAATGGAGTGTTGGTGTTCAATCAGCACAAAGTTTCAGTTTTGCAAGGTGGAAAACTTCTGGAGACAGATGATGGTGATGGTTGCACGACATCATGAATTCACTTAATGTATTTAATGTACACTTAAAAATGGTTAAGATTATAAATTTCATATTATGTATATTTTACAACCGAAGAACTAAATTAAAAAATATATACACACACACCAGTAAGCAAGTAAAAGTCAAGACACAACCTGAGAGAAGAGATTTGTGATAAATATATCTAACAAAAGATTTTTATAAAATATAAGGAACTCCTACAAATCAGTAAGAAAAGTAACATGATAAAAATGGGTAAAATGGGGAAGCCTGGGTGGCTCAGTCAGTTAAGCATCTGCCTTCGGCTCAGGTCATGATCCCAGGGTCCTGGGATCGAGCCCCGCATCGGGCTCCCTGCTCTGCAGCAAGCCTGCTTTCCCTCTGCCTGTCACTGCCCCTGCTTGTTCTCTCTCTTTCTGACAAATAAATAAATAAAATCTTTTAAAAAATGGGTAAAAGGCTTGGACAGGCACTTCACCAAAAAGGATATCCAAGTGGTCAATAAACACATGGATATGTACTCAACATCATTGGTAGTCAAAGAAATGTACATTAAAGTCGACAATCACACAGATATCACTACATGCTTGGCAAAATGGTTAACAATGTAAAAAGCGACCATCTCAAGAGATGACAAGGGTGTGAAGCACCTGGAACTCTCATACATTACTGATGGGAATGAACATTGATACCATCACTTCAGAAAATTGTTCAGACATATTAATAAAGATAACTATGCATGTACCCTCAACCAGCAATCCTACTACTGAGTAGATATCTAAGTGAGATGAGTATATGGGTCTACCAAAGTACGTATTAACAAGGATGCACATAACAGCCTTATCTACAACAGCCCCAAACGTGTCCATCACCATTAGAATGGATAAAGGCATGGTGATGTATTCATATAATGGAATAATAATCACTGTGGTGAGAAAAATAATGAACTCTGGCTACATGCCATCTCACAGATAAACCTTTGATTGCAAAAGACTATATACTGTACGATTCATTTGGTTGAATTTTTTTTTAAGATTTTATTTTTTTATTTGAGAGAGAGAGCACAAGCAGGGGGTGGGGGAAGCAGAGGGAGAGGGAGCCCAGTGCGGGGCTCGATCCCAGGACCTCAGGATCATGACCTGACCTGAAGGCAGACGCTTAGCCAACTGAGCCACCCAGGTGCCCCTAATTTAGATGCATTTTAAGAGCAGGCAAAAGTCATCAATGGGGTTGGACACCAGAACAGGGGATATGGTAAGGCAGAACAATGACGTCCCCCCTCAGATGTCCCACCAGAAGCTATGACTATGTTATGTCACATGGCAAGAGGGCCTTTGCAGATGTAATGAAAGTTACTGATCAGTTGACCCCGAGAGAGAGAGAGAGGATCCAGATAGGACTGATTTAATCACATAAGCTCATAGAGGAGTTTTTCTGGCTGGAGGCACAAGGAGGTTGGACAGATTCAGGGTGTGAGAAGGACCTGAGCCTCCGTGGAAAGCATGAGAAGGAAATGAATTCCGCCAACACTGTGCATGAGCCTGGAAGCGGACACTCCCCAGGAGACTTGGCTTTGGCCTTGTGAGACCCGAAGCAGAGAATCCAGTCAAGTTCCCTGGATTTCTCACCTTCACAACTGTTGGGTAATATGGGGTGTTGTTTAAGCTGCTGAGTTTGTGGTCACTGGTTATGAATTTAGTATGGCAGCCACAGAAAACTGATACACTGAGTACTGACTGGGAGGGAGAATAAGGGAGGCTTCTGGGGTGCCAGAAATATTCCATGTCTTGATCAGTTGGTAGTCACATGGGATGTACATAGCTAAAAATGCATTAAGCTGTACACTTAACATTTTAAAACCCAATTAAAAACAGAGAATGAGCCCCACCCCGTCTCATTTCAGGAAAAAAAATGGGGAGGTGAGCGGG